>NC_066582.1:120541004-120849754 GCF_024323335.1 Lathyrus oleraceus
AAAGTACTGAAAATGAAGACTTGATGAGATGTAAATACAAAGTAAAAGTGATGATAAACTACTGAAAAATAAGGACGATTCGACAGAATAAAAGGCGGTGAAATACTTTAATTTAAATAATTGTATGAAATAGATAACATGAACGAAACTTATGGTGTTCTTCATACATACATTTTCAGCGTAAAACTCTTTTCTCTCGCTCTGGTACTTCGAGTGTATTTTGTGAATTTCTGTATATCTGTTTGAACACACCTCTGAATCTAAAACTAAGATCCCTATTTATAGCAATTCGACCCTAACGGTCTCTACACATATGACTGCCACGTTTTCCATTCTCAAGCGTTGCATGTCTCAGATGTTTCCATGTGTTGGCCTGATGAAACGGCTTTGTTTAAATTTCAAATACTTCCCGCTTGAAGCTTCGACTATGTGAACGCCTATGTCGAAGAGAGCTTTATGGAAACCCAAAAATCTACTAAGTCTCAGGCTTCGACAACAAAGAATTGTTCATCCACGAAAAGAATCAAACAGCTTCAACACAACCATCTTTTACTTATTCTCCAAAACGTAACATTCCCAAAGAACTTCTGCTATCTGTCGAAATCTCCAGCTAACAAATACACATGTTTTCGTCCCGATATAACCATACCAATTAGATTATTATTTTTTGTTTAATTTCCTTCTTTCTCTTACGATCTCTTTCGAATATAACCATACTAACAATATTTAATTTTCATTTGATTGTTACGAAGTTATTCTTTAGTTTAATTTCCTTCCCTCGATTTTAAAACGTTTTTGTGGTTTAGCTATATGCAATAGTTGATGTTTTTATTATTTATGAAAAATATTGTATTTCTTTAGACAAACTATTTCTAACAAGAGATTAATTACTATACACTGTCAGTGTAAAAAGTTTTACACCGTCGGTTCATCACCATCACCCGTTTGTATTACTTTATAGATTTTTAAAATAAAAGTCAAACTTCTTTTAATATACAACGTCTATAATTAAGTGATGGTGTAAAACCCTTTTACACTGACAGAGTATTTCAATTAATCTCTTCAAACAATACTATAATTAGTGCATATAGATAATATTTAATTTTTATTTCTAACAATACTATAATTAGTATATATAAATAATATTTTAATTTTCGTTTCAATTGTTATTAAGTTTTATTTTTTATTTCTTTTTAATTATGGCCAATAATAATCTATGATTCTAAATTCATATTTAATCATTAATGACTTATTAAAAAGTTAAAATTTATTTCTCACTGTTTTAATTATTCATCAATCCAAATTCTGACTCTAAATAAAACAGAAGCTCCATTTTACAATATTAGTGACATTATCTACCAATTAAATTTTTAATTTTGTAGTTAGTATCATATTTTAAAAAATCAAATTGAATCTCAATTTCTCACTATTTACTAATTATCTATCAATCTAAATCCTCAACCTATAATTAAGGACTATTAGAAATTTTGAAATTATATTTCTTACTTATTATTGATGATAATTATCTACAATTCCAATTTCTAACTCAACAATTAATATAGTATTAAAAATTTTGAAAGTGTTTTTTTCATTATATTTTAGTACAATTATTATTGCTTTGTAATTGTCAATAAATCAATTATTCTCTTTGAATAAAAATAAATTAAACTAAATTATAAATTTAACCATGAAATTGTTCTATTATCTATTATTCAATCATTAAAATCATTAAATTTTTAAGATACAAACTAATTGATAAAATTTAGTATAATTTTATATTATTTACAATAACATCGATCTTTTTTATTACTCCCTAAAATTTAAGTCATTCTCAAATGTCCTAATAAACTCATATAATAGTTATTCAAATAAATTCACTCGAAAAAAAATTCTATCAAAATAATCAATTAATTTTCTCTATTACTCTTAAAATTCAACCTTTTTTCAAATATGTGTTTATAAAACTACATATAATAATTAGTCAAATATAATATTTAAAAATTACTCAATTCAAAAAATCTAAAATTTTGATAAAATTTAAAATTTCATATACAGTGACATTATATATATTATAGATCAACCGCGCAACACGCGGGTTATATTCTAGTTTCATATAAAATACTACTCCAACAACAATGAAGTTTTACTTTAGTGGGGTTAGCTAAATTAATCCACTTCAGCTATAATATTCTATCCAAAATCATTATTCTATCTAAAACATTAATCACGAGATCTTTTTTAATAAGTTTTATAATAGTTTTTCTAATTCTTTCTCTACCTCTAATTATTTGACTCATTTTTATCTAGTATACTCTCTTTACCATAGAATTTACATATGTTTAAATCATCAAAATCTATTTTCCATCATCTTTTCTCTTGTAGGTGCTACTACAACATTCTCTCTAATATTCTCATTTTTAATTGTAATGTTTATTTTTATCACACATCTAATGCACCCATCTGACCCAAGATATTTAAACTTCCTAAAGCACTCCTCCATTTGACGTTTTACATCTCGTTCTATTTCTCTACCATTTTGTATTACAATGTCAAGATATTTAAATTGTGTGGCTTGTGGGATATATGATCTTCAACTTTCACTTTTAAGTTAGAAACATTTCTTCTTTTTTTGAATTTACATTCCATATATCTCGTCTTATTTCTACTTTGGCGAAAGCCATGCATTTCTATAGATCGTTTCAAGTCTTCAACCTCTCATTTAAATTCTCTTTCGATTCTCCAAGTATGACTATATCATGTGCAAAAAAGCATGTATCTCGGTGCTAGTTCTTGGATGTGCCACTTGAAAGAAATATATGATATATAGACCAATTCTTTAACATAGATAATGTCTCTATCAACATGGATAATGTCTCCATCAATTTGGAAGACGTTTAAAACTTGTATTTTTAGTGTTTGCTTAGAAACAAATTTTCTATCAAAGTTAATTTTATCATTTTGTGTGTGCCAAGTTTTCCAAAAAAATCATTATGATGAGAGTCATGATCAAATTCTAAATTTGATAGCTCCAACTTCTACCAGCAAGTTTGAATAAACTTTCATAACTTATTTTATCAATATTCATGCTAAATAATCGCTCAATCCAATGTCAGAAAAGTAAGATGTGCCTACATCTAAGAAATAAGTGGTCTAGAGCTTCCACATCGTGAACGCAAAGAGAGTATCTCAAAACCATATGCATTTCCCTTTCGAATTGGGTTGTCTTTTGTTGCAATAATATTATGCATTAGCTTTCAAGTCACTTAGCATGAGGTATGTAGATATGCCAAATAATTTTTCTCAAAAAGACTCAATGTGATTCATCCTGATACACATGTAGGCATATTTAAAAGATAGATCATCATTTATAAATCATATCCAAATGAGTTCATCAATAGGTATATTATCAAATAACAAGTTAATCTTCAAAATGTCTTCAACAATTTGAGGAGGAAAAATGGATAAGAGATGAGAAATGTCTTAATTGATGTCTTGGATTATTGAATTGACCTTAGTCATATGTGTAAATCTAAATTTTATATCTCAACCAATTGTCGTCCATAAATCAATCTTCTTCTCATTACCGACCTACCATCTACTATGTTCCTCCCGAAAATAAAATAATGCTTAATGTTAGACCATATTGAAGATGAAATATGATGCATGGTTGGTTTTTTTGTGTCTGAAGTATCTACTAATAAGCATAAAAGACCATTGATTATTGGTAGTCAATAACTTCCAACAAAGGGGTAAACAACCAAACTTATTTATCGTCTTAATATCTCTCAGGTCAAGATTTTCTTCAAAAAAAAGGTGAGCAAATAACCTTTCAAAATATATTAATCAACTTTCTACTATCTATTCTACTTGTCCGTACAAAGTTTTTATGGAAGAATCTAGTTTGTTAAGAAAACTAGTTGGTCATTCATAAATCCTAAGAGTCTACATAATCATGTCTTTTATGACTGATTGGACAAATTGAACTCTACCTATCATACAAAGAAGATGGTCGTTCAAAATAGGTACTTTGGCCAATACTTTATCTGATATGATATGAAGATGATGAGTTCTAGACTTGCCTTTGAATATAGGAGCTCAAAGATAGTTAAATGGTGTTTGTCCTATAGTGAATTCAAGCATATCTATAATGTGCCTCAACCTAGATCCAGAACTACCTCCACCATAAAGCTTACACTTAGTTAGACTGATATGTTGACAAGAATTCTGATCATATTCTTGAAAGAGATGGCTAGTGACTTGAGCATTTTTCCTAGTAGCTTTGTAGAACATCATAAAGTCATATGCAAAAAAAAAAGTATGGCTAGGAATGATTGTCTTACCAACTGACATTCATGTCAACGTACCATAATATACCAATATAGATAAATGTCTACTAAGTATTTCTTCAGAAATAGAGAAGAGCAAGGGGGACAAAGGATTTCCTTGCCTCACTCCTCTAGAGCAAGAAAAAAAATCTGCATTTTCCCATTTATCGTGATTGATAGATTGGATGACTGGAAAATAATAAGATTCCAATCACAAAACTTTTGATCAAAGCCAAATTGGACAAGAAATTTAATGAGATATTGCCAATCTAAAGTATCAAAGGTTTTCTGGATGTCTATGTTTAAAGTCATACTACCTCCAAAGGGTTTCTTTTCCAACATATTAATGTCTTATGAAGTAATCACAATGCACTCATAAATATGTTTACCCCTAATGAAGACTCTTTGGTGTTCTAAAACAATTTTATAAGGTAAAATGATCAACATGTCTATGTTGATCTTGGTGATGATTTTGAATTAAAAATTTGCAACGGTGAGAGGTCTATAATGCTCAATAAAATCCTCTATATTTTTTTAGGTATCAAAGTCACATTTACTGAATTAAGATTAGGAATGATCAAACATTGTTCAAAGAATTCATTCAATGAGTTGATCATATCGGTCATTACTATATCCCAATAGACTTGGAAAAACATTCCCAAAATCCATCAGGATCTGGAGTAAAATTACCATCCATAGTATGCATTGCATTCTTAATTTTCTTTTACTAGGGCATTCTAGTGAGATATTCATTATTTGTATGAGATTTAAGTTGTAGGATAGTTCTCTGCACTAGGTCAGTATAACTGCAATTGTTTTCTGAATTAAACAATTTTTTATAGAAGTTAATAACAGAATTATCTAATTCAATGCCTTCCTCCAAAAAATATTGGCATGCCTCAGTCTAGTGACTTTATTACTAGTATATCTCGATTTGATTGTGTTGTGGATTTTTTTTGTTTCCTATCTCCATTCTTAAACCACTTATTTCTTACATTGTTCCTCTAAAACTGGTCCTACATATACAATACCTTATCTAACCTAAGTAGAACATTTTTTCTCTAATCCAAGATCATCATTGTAATCAGTATCATTAATCAAACTTTGTATCATGTTAACTTCATTAGTAGCTAGAGTGACTTTAAGATGAATATTTTCAAATATCTATTTGTTCCATTTTTTAAGAATAGGTTTAAGAGATGTTATCTTAGCATATAAAACAAGTATAAGGTAACCAATCAGACCAATATTCTAATTATCAACAACCAGTTATCTTCGTATATCGTTCAGAGTTCAAACCTTCAGAAACTTAAATGGCCTTGCTAAATCAAACGTATCTTTGATATAATGGATAAGAATAGGGTAATCATCTAAGTGATTCATGGTCAAATTGGATAAATTGATTGTGTTCTAATTATCTAGCCAATTACGATTACAAATAGCTCTGTTAAGCCTAATAGAAGAGTAATAACCATTTTTCCTCCTATTATTCCTAATGTAATAGTTATCATTAGTGTCAAGATGCATAAACTAATTTTGATTTGTCAAATAAGAAACTCATAAATGGAAATTTTGTTTGGAGGACATCTACCAAATTTCTTATGGGAACCAATAACTGCAATGAAATCATGTATCGTGCACCAAGGGTTGGGATTGGTCTTTTGAAGATTGGTAAGTTAATTCCATACCTATCTTCTAATCCCATGGGAGTTACTTGCATATATAGCTGCAATGAAGAATTTAGTTTTATCCACTTCTATAGAAAAAGTTACATGTTGTTCAAATAAACTCAACACATAAGGATTCATATCTATTGTACAAAAATATCATAAGTTTGAATCATGATTTTGTATAAACTTTAATGCAAATCTCTTAAGTTTGATTTGTTAAAGACATTCAGCAGGGAAATGAGCATAAGAAATCACTGGTTTAACAATCAAAATCAAGTCCGACTTTTGTTGATCACAAAGATTTTTAATAGTCAGCCTAGTATTAAGATTTCTTACTCCTTTAGCATTCCAATAATTGACTTTCATTGAGTGGTATTGTGTTTACTCGACATGGCTCAGATGTTAATTCCATTTAGGTTGAATAAGTTTATGCACTCCCTACCCTTTTTCTTGACCAAAGTAAATTCTTCTTGATGAGGCTCAGTAGGATTGTCTTAATCACCCCAAAGATTATTCTTCGTCTTCAAATGTAAACCATCACAGGGCTCTCTAACTAAATTCTTACCACTATTTTTTATAACCATAAGATTCAGATCAAGTTGCTTCCTTCTATCATCACACATATCTTTCCCAATCACTAAATTCTCATTCAAATCATTAGCACTCTCTACTACTATTTTTTCTTCATTTTGAGAGTTTGCTTATGATAAATACTCTTCATTAACATTAACCTCATTCTCTGGCTGAATGGCTGCAATAGAGTCATTCTTCTCTGTGTCATTCTCAAGAGTATAATTTACTATAACATATGTTATTCACAGAGTTATCATTCACTATGTTATTCACTATAACATATACATATTTATCATTCTCTATGTCATTCACAATGTCATTAACTAGTATATCATGTTTGAACTTTTTAGGCGTGTATCTTGTATATTTTTTTAATCAAAAGTTTCTCAACATTATTGCCTTTCAAATTCTAACATTTATCAATACTATAACCAACACACATACAATGATCACGAAAAGAGAGGTAAACTCACGTATTCCAATTCAAAAAAAACACATAATCTTCTTGTTCCACCAAAATATGACCATGAAGAGTATTTGACATGTTAAGGTCTATCTGCATACGTGAAAATGCCCCAAATTATTTATCTTGTAAGCTCATCAATTGATAAAGAGTGCTAATATCAAAAGCAATTGCAAATAAAGTAGTTAGTTTTCAATACTCTAAGGACATACCATGCATCCTCATCTACATATCATGTCTGACATCCATGCAGACAAACGCAGAAGCGGAAGCTTAACATTCCAGGTTCATACACTCCAAATTTTGTTGAGATCGTCCCTTGATTTGAATAAAAATTCAAAATAGTCACGTCCTAAAGGAGTTAAATTCTAATTAGTTATTGGACTCCATAATTTCATGAATTTGTTATATAACTTTGATACCTTCAATGACATATTACCTTTACTAGTGATCAATCTCTCATGTAAGTTATTCCTACCGCGTTGAGTCCTGCTTTGTAAGCCTCTTTAGGTATCTTGATCGAGAGACGATTATCTTTGAGACAAAGTTTGGCAAAATTAAAAATCGGTATTTCACACACATTTTGAAGAGCTTGTGTAAAATATTCCTTTTGCGTTTGGGATTGGGATGGAGACATAAGAGTCATTCGAGGAAGAAAAGTCAACCATGAAAAATCTCCCCATGTTGGTGGTCGGCACTAAGAAGCCCACATCAATTATATATTTTTTTTAATTTTAATAGTGAAAATGTAGCACCGTGTTTTAGAAATTTGTGTTCAAAATTCAGCTTGATCCACTCGTTAACAAATTCAAAATCACTCATTTTTTAAAAACTGATTAGAGAATAATGGAAATCTCCAACTTAACGTTAGCGCTAACCATGATAGACAATTATAAAAATTTTGATGTAAAATAATTTAGAAATATTTAAGTAAAAATTGAAACTTTCAACCCTTCAATGGTGGCCTTCTCGACAAGGAATTTATTGCTTTCAAGCCTACAAAATGTCGAACCTAATCAGCATTTTTTCTATTTCTTTCGAAGGCTACCTAATCTGAGTTAAAGTGTACTTATTCAACATGAATTAATAGAATAACGTCACAAGAATATTAACTACTCTTGAATATAAAAAATGGTCAAGTTTATGAGATGTATACTTTTAGACCATTACAATTTACCAGATATGCGGCCAAGGGAGAAGGTACATTATTGAGACACCTTATATAAAAATTTAAAACAACAACATGATTAGTACTATCTTTCCTAATAATAGAAAATGAAACGTATAAACAATCTCTAAGTTACATTCCAATCATTTTCATTCAAAAGAAAAACAACTTTTGTGAGAGAAGAATTAGGTTAATGTTTTTTTAAGTTGTATTATAACATTTGAGAATCTATTTCTGCACCTAATTTTGTTTTCATGCATATAAGTTATTGCATCACACAAGAATAAAATGGTACACATAATGCCTCAGCGTTGACTTTGTTTCTTTGAGATCCTATTTGATTCTTTAATAATAGTGTGTTGACTACTATTATTATACACTACTATATGTTGAACCTTCTTTAGATCACAGAAAAAACGGATAAGTGTTGGGAACACAATATGTACTCACTTCATCAATCCTAATCTAACCTATTTTATTTGTAATATATTAGGGACAATCACAGAACTACTCTCTCTATTTTAAAATGAATGCGTTTTTAGGGGGTAAAATTATTATAAAATGAATGTTATTTTCATTTTTTAATACATAAATGATTATTATTTTGTTATAAAACTTTCTAACTTTTTAAGAAACTTAATGATTGTTATTATCCTTAATTATTTATTTGACTTTTTTTTCTCTCTAATAAATGGTTATGAATAGTTTTGATAAAACAACAATCAATATTATTTTTAACTTTTAAATAACATTTAAAAAGAAATAATTTTTTTTCTAAAATATAACGAACAAAGTATTTCATACATTAATTATAATATATTAATAAGATTAATTTAATAAAATTATAATATTTTATGACATCATTATTAAATTTCTTAATCTATGTGCAAAAATCTTAAATAATAATTATTTAAAAACCGAGAAACTATTATATAAAGAACATGGTGCGAGAAAAATAAGGGGATAATTCAAAAAAAAAATTACTTATGATTTCATTAGTTCACGTGAGTAGAATTATCAATGTATTTTCAAATTCTCAAGTTACATGTACAAGTAAATAAATTTTAGTCAATAGATAAATTAAATTTAATATGTTTATGTATTTAACATGCATTCACTTCTTTCCGATATCAAATCTAACCAATATCAAATCTAAAGGTAAATACTATACGATGGAAATGAAGAATTAAAACTTAAATCTAACATAAATGTGTTTTGGTTGGATTCAGATATTCCCGTACTACCATCATCCATATAGAAAAACAAAATTTAATAGGAATTTTAATTTCTTTCAATATCAAATTACATTACAAATAATAAAATAAAATAATGTCAAAAGAATTTATATATATTGTTTCTGATAAATATTTTTAGATAATCTCTTTAAAGATGATCAAATGAGACTACAAATGTAATTTAAATTGGGTGTTCGGTAGGTTTGTTTAGAAAAGAGAAATGACAGTCATTTTTGTGGTCTTTTAGGTTTTCATGTGTATCACTCTCCCCTCTACCTCTATTTCACGTTGATGTGTTCTACATTTTGCCCCCTGCATAATCATGATTTCAATAGGTTTAATGATTCTTAAATTGGTATAATGGATTAATCAATTACTTTTATCAATGGACTTAATACTGTAACAGACCCGTGATTATTGTTTGACTCTTGTGTTGTAACGGCGAAATGCTATTAGTTGTGCCTTCCAGAATTCGAGATAAGTCCATCCTAGTTAAGTAAGTCATCCTGGTTATATCAAAATCTGGGATATACACTCGACTTTGAGAATTTTGAGATGTATACTCCCAGAAGAGGATCAAGTGAGACCACAAACTTAATGAGACTTTTAATATTATTTTATTGCTTTTTTTTGTCCACTCCTCCTTCCGTGGGAAACCTTTTTAAACTCATCTCACTTCCAAAGATCATGAAGAAGTGTCTCCTCAAGTTCCATAATTAAATGATGATCATAATGTTTGTCGTTCCTATTATGTAACGACCTCTTTATCGCTTTATGTAACTCTCATGCAACCATGGAGCTACCATATAGTCATGATGTTGATCTATAAAAATCGTCCAAAAACATGTCTCTCATAACCATGCAATTTGGGCTCAGACTCGTCTCATTTGTAGCAATTCAGCACTTGTAATTCTCTCCAAATATCAGGGATACCAACTTTCCATGATCGGTCTCAGTGACTTATAACTCGACTTTGAGAATTCTGGAATGTACACAGACATTTTAAATATTTTAAATAATAAATATAAATCAAAATATCAAAATATTGACAATATAATTAATATTCTAAATTATCAAAACTAAATAATAAATTACATAACGAAATAAGCGGAAAACGGGTTCGGAGGTGAGTTCGGTGTAAATACTAGTGACACCATTACTCCATCCATATCTATATTTTGTAATTGAAAAAAATACAAATTTAAATCAGCTCAGACAAAAATATGTTTTCTCTATCAAATTCGATGACAGATTTGGATGAGTCCTCGTAAATTTGTGATATGTTGTTATGCCTAATTAATTTGTACTAGTAATAAAATTTAGAATTCTAACTTATTATTATTATTATTATTATTATTATTATTATTATTATTATTATTATTATTATTATTTATTAAGGGTAGTTTAATTTTCATAGTTACTATTTATACTTTATTGTAATCTTTATTTATAAATTTTTGTTATTTTAATGGAAGTCCTAACCTTTTTTTTCCTATTTTGTATTTTGTTAGAGGTTGATTGATTAAACGAGATATTTGCAACAATAAAAATTATTCTTAGACATTATTATTGGATTTTCGTTATCATTTTTATCATAGAACAATTACTCTACGCTTTGTTCCCCTCCTTGCATATTGTTGATTTATTTATTAATGTGTATTTAATTAAACATCTTTGTTTTTTCAATTGACAAATTCTCGATGCTTCATAATTTAAAAGAGGATGTTAAGATGATATTATTGTTACTATAATATTTATATATTTGTTATATCTTAATAAATAATTTTAATCTTTTTTATTATCTAATATTTCTATTATACTTACTCTCTTTGTCCCAAAATAATGACAGCATCTTATAAAATTATTTGTCCCAAAATAATTACAGTATTTTATAAAAGTATAAGTCTCAAAATAAATATCACATTTTAATTTTCAATGCAATCCTAATATTTATCTTTCAATTATGCCATCTAATTAATACTCTTAATTTATTATTCTTTCACTTTACATTTATGATAATTTAAATACATCAATAATAAACAAAGATAAGTTGTTAAAATTTTTTTTTTTTTTTTTTTGATAAACACTTGTATTAATATGCACAAGGGGTGCAACCCAATACAAAAGAAACAAAGTTACAATCCAATGCAATTAGCAGGATTAGCAAACCACAAGTCTCTAGTAATATCTATATTCCCCTTAGACAAAATAGAAATCCAATCCCACCCAATTGATTTAATAAGCAGTAAAATCTCAACCACATTCCAATTAGAGTGTTCAAAGACCAAACTATTTCTAGCATTCCAAATGCTCCAACAAACCAAAGGCCAAATAAAAGCGAAAAAATATGACTTTACTCTACCATCCAAAGAATTTAATAGAAATAAAAGCACATCTTCTCCGGTAACAATAGTATCAATATCCGAGCTTCTCAATAGAACATCAAAATCCAAGCCAAACCACGAGAACACTTCCTTCCATATAAATTTAACTTTACCACACTTAAGAAAAAGGTGACCAACAAATTCCTCTTCTAAATCACATAAGGGACAAAGAGAAGCTTCCACCCCTAAAATCACACCTCTATGCCAAAGTTCTTTTCTCGTCGGTAAGGCTCCCAAGATCCATCTCCACCCAAACAACTTGACTTTCCACGGAATAGTAGCTTTCCATAATCTTTTAAGTTCACAAAATCTAAAATCACTACCATTAGAAATAGCCAAATTCAAAGTATACAAGCGTTTAAATGCATTCCTAACCGAAAAGCCCCCCACATCTCTCCACCAAATTAATTTATCAACCCCATTCGTACACGGTTTCACATCCTTAAGAATCTCTATTAACTCCTTCCAATCCTCCAATAATTCACCTACTAATAAGGTTGAATCAACACCCACCTTCCAACTCCACCCCCCATTCTCCCATAAACCACAATTAATCACAAGAGCATTAGGAAAAGAGCAAACCTCAAATAAACGAGGAAAAAGAAGCTTAAGAGAACTATTTCCCAACCAACAATGCTTCCAAAAAAGAATAGAATTGCCTCTTCCCAATTTACAAGAAATTGAATCACCAAACCAATCATGCCCACGAAGAGGAGTTCCACAAACCAACCGAATATCTCTCCACCAAAGGGAATAATTAGAAAGAGTCGACTTCGATACCACATCACCAAGAGATTGCAAACCACTACCATATCTAAATTGGAGTAATTTAAACCAAATCGCATGCTTATCATTAAGAAAACGCCAACCCCATTTACTCATCAAAGCCAAATTAAACCACTCCACATTCTTAACACCTAAGCCACCTTCCTCCGTTCTAAGACAAATTTTATCCCAACTAACCCAACACATTTTTCTACTTCCACCACCATCCCCCCATAAAAAATTCCTTTGGATTTTGATAATTTCCTCCAAAACACACTTAGGAGCCTTAAAGAAAGAAAGTAAAAAAGATAGGCACATTGTTTAACACCGAATTGAGTAAAGTAACCTTACCTCCAAGAGAAAGATGTTTCCCTCGCCAACCACTCAATCTCTTCTTCAACTTTGCCATCATCATAGACCAAAAAATTCTGCGTCTATGATTACCTCCAATTGGAATACCGAGAAAAGTAAAAGGTATCTTTTCCAATTTACAAGCTAGAAAAGAAGACGCCGCTTCCAAAATAAAATCCTCCACATGCACACCATACAACTTGCTTTTCTTCAAATTAATACACAACCCCGACACCAATTCAAAGCCCCTCAATAAGGTCTTAATACACCATAAGTTTTCCTTAGATCCATCACACACTAAAACCGTATCATCTGCAAATTGGAGCATCTCAAAATGAATATCCTCCGAAACCGCAAAACCATTGAATAATCCCAACATAACCGCTTTCCTCATCATACCCGCAAGACCTTCTCCCACCAAAAGAAAAAGAAAAGGAGAGAGAGGATCTCCTTGACGCAACCCTCTAGAAGTTTTGAATTCCAAAGTTGGGCTCCCATTAACTAAAATTGATACCGAGCTAGAAAAAACCGTCCCTTCCATCCACTTCATCCATAACTCACCAAAACCCATTTTTCTAAGCATAAATTTAAGAAAACCCCATGAAACACAATCATAGGCTTTCTCAAAATCAACCTTCAACACCATACATTTCCTACGCTTCCTTTTCGCAAAGTCTAATATCTCATTAAGCACCACCACCCCATCAAATAATTGTCTCCCTTCAATGAAAGCCGTTTGAAAAGGCGACACAAGTTTACCAATCACCAATCTCAATCTCGCCGCAAGAATTTTTGAAATTAACCGATATAAGCAACCCACTAAACAAATAGGACGATACTCATCAATGCTTATCGGGCAACCAACTTTAGGAATAAGAGCAAGAAAAGAAGCCGTCGCGGATCGGGGAAGAACACCACGCACATAGAACTCTTGAACGAAATTCACCACGTCATCCTTCACAAAATTCCAACATTTTTTCAAAAAACCAAGCGGAAAACCGTCCGGTCCCGGACTCTTATCGCAATCACTTAACCACACAATCTCTTTAATTTCATCCACTTGAAATGGAGCTTCCAACAAATCTCTATCTTCCACACTAAGAACATTAAAATTAAGCCCATCCAAGGTCGGCCTATTCTCCATCGGTTCCGTAAAGCGGCTTTTAAAATGATTAAATATCTCACTTTTAATATCCTCCACACCTTCCAATCGCCCTCTTGGAGTAATCAAAGAAGCAATATTATTCCTCCTAAATCTCCCTTTCATAACGGAGTGAAAAAATTTGGAATTAGTATCCCCAAGCCGAATCCAATTACACCTAGCTTTTTGCCGCAAAAAGTTATCTCTTAAAAACATAGTATCCCACACCTCTTTCGAAGCCACCTCTCTATTTCTCCTCACCGAATCAACCAAACCATCCTCCGCTAAATCCGCCACCATTAAATCCAACGAATTAAGCTCACCCACCGCTTTATCCACATTCAAATCAAGCATCCCGAAGACTTCTTTATTCCAACTCTTCAATTTTATTTTCACCGCCAACAATTTTTCTTTCAAAATATAGCTCGCCTTCCCTCCCCTAAAAGTATTCTTCCAAACATCCCTCACCAAAGGAGTGAACTCATCATGCTCACACCACCCTTTAAAAAACTTAAAAGGTTTTGGACCCCAATCCACAATCTTGCAATTTAACCAAATAGGACAATGGTCTGAAATAGACCTATCCCCCACCACAATCCCTCCCACACCCCACAGGTCAAATAATTTCTCAGAAATGAGGAATCTATCCAACCTACTACAAGCACTCCCATCCAAATTAAACCAGGTAAACTTCTTGTTAATCAACGGAACATCCACAAGATCCATCGAGCGAATAAAATCCTCAAAGTCCTCCGCCTCTTTTAGATTAAAATTATTCGATATACCCTTCCTCTCCACTTTAACCCGAACAGTATTAAAATCACCACCAACACACCACAACCCATCTGGAAATTTTGCTTTAAACTCTACAAGCCTCCCCCAAAAAGCCCTCTTCTTCTCAATAAAACAAGAGGAATACACATTCACCAAGAAAAGATTGAAACCGGACCACAACACATGGATACCAAGAAATCCTTCCCCAACAAAACTAGAAACAAGGATAAAAGACTTTTTCTTCCACAAAGTTAAAATACCTCCCGATCTACCCACTGCCCATTTAGAACTCCAATCCGCTAAAGAATCACTCCAAACAGAGTCCACCGGAAAATTATCAATTGCATGAATCTTGGTTTCTTGAATAAAACACACATCTGCCTTTGAATCTCCAACTACTTTTCTCAAAGAATGCAATTTAGCATTGCATCCACACCCACGGATATTATACGACGCAATAATCATTTTAAATTATTTGATTTTGCATCCACCGAAGAAACCACACATTTATCAGCTAACTCCCTCATTTTAATGGCACTAATTTGAAGGCTGTCCGACCCTCCTCCCGTCAACCCCAAACATTTTGCTCTATTCCAAATCATACGCGCCACTCCACTATTAACCTCATCCTCATCTACCTGTTTCACACTATCACTTCCCTCTACAGAATCATAAGAAGAAAGGAGCTGACCATCCCCCTCAATATTACCGCGAGCAGAAATAATATCTATTCAATTTAAAATTAGATAAAGGGAACTCAGAAATAGTCTCTGACCTGTCACTATTGCTGCCTCTGTTTCCACTTCTCAGCCCAGAAAATTCAATATCAAACCTCCTATCCTTCGAATTCCCCAATCTCTGCCCACCAACCAAAAATTTCAAACCCATAACCGTCCCGGACAAAGTCGCCTCACTGTCCAGCGCATAACCTCCAGACCGTGCCGGATCCGCACACTGAACTGTTTTCTCAAAGCTCCCCGAAGCCAACCTCCCACCTGCACCCACATCAACCGAAAACGCAACAGACTCTCCCTTCTCCAATTCTGCCGTAGCACCCACCGAACCTTCAGCTCCAACCAATAGCCTTTTTCTTCCTTGAGACACCCGCACACAGGAGCCAGCAGTCTCCGAAGACGACGAAACAAATTGCTCAGTTTCTAAAACTATCGCTTCCGAATTCTCCTTCCAACAGTTTCCACTCCTACAACAATTCGCCTTCCCCTTATCCAACGTCATCCCACCAACCTGTGAAACCAGTTGCACAGAATTCACAGCAGAATGCAAAACAGACTCTGTACGTACACCATGACAATCACTCCAGTTTGCAGCCGCATCCAAAGGATACCCTCCATCCTGTGGTACAGACCGTAACTGCCCTCGAGATACACCAGGAAACGCAACAGACTCTGCTTGAACTGCAGCAGGTCTGTGTCCAAGAGGTTGTTCAAAATTTTCCCGCAGGATCAAATCGTCTTCCTCAAACACATGATGAGTCTCCACCCCCACATCACCTAATTCATCATCCGACGACAACGCCTCATTCGAAGAATTGATTGCACAATTATCAGCAGCTTCACTAAAAACCCTTCCCACCTCTTCCACCACAGAAATGTCAAAAAGCAGTCCATTAATCTTTACTTGGAACAGATCATTAACCCACCTTCTTCTTTTAGTTCGAACCAGTAATCTCGCCGAATCCAACACCTTCCGCGAAGCTGTATTGCAATCAGACCGAACATACGAACCAAACAAGCCCGCAAAAACACCAAAGAAATCATCCGTCCAAACATGACACGGAATACCTAAACAGCGAACCCACATCAGACGTTCTTCATCCACATGCCCAGGTTTCCATCTATCAATTGATGTAAACCATTTGCTCCACCAAATATGCCCTTCAGCAACAAAGGCCTCTACCGCCCCCTCCTCCACATCTTCGAAAATGCACAGATTAGGCCCTAAGGGCTTGACGGAAAAATCAAAATAACCTTCAGCCTGAATAATTTTCTGCATCGAAAAAGCCAAACCCGACGTTCGTACCACTCCAACATACGCCTTCAGAATATTCGGATTATCCCTAGCCAAATCAGAATTGAATTCCAGAGCAACTGCCGCCTCACTAGCAGAATCCTCCCTAGTGCCAGAATGCGAGACTCCCTTAGCAGCATCAAGCAGCTTCACAGCATCGAGTTTCTTCACCATCTTATTAACATCAGCCGCCTCAGACCAGCCTGCCTGTCCATCCTCCTTCACCTTACCAGGACTTCCTAACAGCACCTTAGTACCCACATCACAATGCCTCACCACCTCAGCCATTATCACTCCCTTGTTCCCACCTGTCACCACTTTGGCGAAAGAATCAACAAATCGCGAAGAAGAACCCTTCCGCTCTTCACCTTCCCCCACACGCGACTTTTCCTCCCAACCAAACCTTCTACCTCGAAACTGATTACGGTTGGGCGCAGTTAACTTCGAGTTCCTGGAAAACCTAGGTAAATTGACCTGCAATTTGACATTCTCAACAAAGATGTTATCCAATTTGCACGCCAGCCTTGATGAGTCAACAACATTAAAGAACCTCACGAAACCATAACGTTTCCCTCGAACATCTTTCTTCATTGGGATAACCACTTCGTCGACCTCGCCGAACCTGGAGAAGACTTCATGAAGATCCTTAGCATTGAATGAATCAGGAATTGAAGAAAAGAAGAAAGAAGTGATTTCTCCCCTCCTCCCAAAACCCTTCTTCACAATATCCCAGCGTTTGGATTTGAAACCTCCCTTACCACGAATGACCGGAATCCACTCTCCCTCTTTCCCAATTTCCTCAGGAGCATCACCGGGATTAGAAATCCCCAAATTTTTCTTGCCCAACCCTAATTTTGGTGTTTCTCTCTCCTCCCGCTCTCTCTCCATTCTCTTTCTTTTCTTAATAGGTAAATAATCAACATGACAATTATTTGGAGGGGAATTTATCCTTACTCCCTAAACTTTTGTCATTCTAATAACAACTTTAGCTTCTTTTAGTTAACACTTCACATTTAACAGAAGTAAGTTTAACCATTAGATTCCTTGAACAAAGGAATATGCTACTCCCTCCGTTCCATATTATAAACAAATTTCACATTTCTAGATTCATTAAATAATTAATGTATCTGGTTTATTATATAGATCAGATACATTAATTATTTAATGAATCTAAAAAGGTGAAATTTGCTTTTATAATATGGGACGGAGTGAGAATATTACAAATTATAAAAAGTAAGAGTTGAATATAGCAAAAAAGACTATACTATACTATTTCAAACGGTCATATGTTATTTTACATTTTACGGGACTTGCCAAATACTATTTCAAGTTTAAATAATTATAATAAATTAATACGAAAACTGTGAATGAGAAACAAAATTGAGCTAGTGTCTTCCTTTAATATTTCAGATCACTCTTCAAGCTGAGATATAGAGCCCCACGACATATAATTGTTTCCTGAGAATCTTTAGAGCAACTCAGTGGACAGTGATTAACTATGCATTCTCTACCATCTATGCCATCGATGCTACATAATATACGTCATACACAAGAAAAAAGTGGAGTTGGGTTGAATATTATATAACAGATGCCAACTTCCAGTTATTACATAAACAATGATAGAATCAATGTGTTTGTCAAAAGAAAAATGATAGAACCAATCTAATACACATCCTCGTACTTACATACAGTTCCAGCCTAACCTAAGACCAAAAAATGTTTTCAAGATAACAGGAATGGGGAACTTCCTACATTGTGGGTTGTGACCATTAAACTGGCTCAATACCACAACATAATATGTGATTTCACCTCAAAACATTATTAACTTTCAGGAACTCCCACATCCTCCAATTTTTATTTTTTTTGCTATTGTACCCCTACCCAGAAGCTTCGCCCTCGCTTATTTATATAAGATTCGAACTCTTTAAAAATCTGATCGCTCGACAATAAAAGGGCCATATGGATTCCAAAAAATCAAGATACTTGTCACCTATCCATTCTGCCAATTGTTTCATCAATTTTATTGTCAGTTGTTTGTAATCTGCACTTTTTATGTTCAATATTGGCTGTAAAATATGAGCTTTTATATCTTCTTTGAGCTTGCCACCAAAAACATAGCTTTGTGCCAAATTGCAGTATGAGGGTATATTCTTAATCACTTTCACAGTTTGCTTAAAGCTGTAGACATAAATTGAACACAGCACCCGCACCATCATGATGTAGAGGGCCACAACCAATGGCCCCATTATCCATAACGGAGTTAACTCCTTGGACACTTCGGGACCATAAATTGCATTAACCGCCACAAAGAAAGGTGCACTGCAGATAAATATGGAATTAGAATATGAAAAAAAAATACAAAGCATTCTTGTCCAATGTATGTTGTTGACATAAGCTTAACGGAACTTCAAAAAGTAGTTGCACACGGTGTAGAATATAACTATAATGATAATGATAGGATTCCATATGCATCTCTTAAAAACTCTAAATGTAACTAACATAAAACTATTTACCCAGATTCTCAAAGGAGTTCCAAAACTCATTTAAGCATGAATAATAACTCTTTAGAATTTGAGTTGAGTCTAACTCAACCTTACAAAATCAGCATGTGAGGTGAGGACTTCTCAATGACCTGAAGTGTGGACGATGCAAGAAGCCCAACAACAGATTTAGGATCCCTCTGATACTATCTTAAAATTTGGATTGGCCCAAACTCAAGCATTCAAAACCAACTTGTAAGGTGAGGACTTCCCAAGCTTTATAAACATTACACACACTACACAGACCATCTCTTTAGGTAAAATGAAACTAAATCCAACCTTTCATGCCCAAAACAATTAAAGTGTTGGAGGTTGCAATTAGGACAACCCAAATGCTGCAATTATGCGGCTAAGGGAGAGATGGAGAGGAAACTTCCAATCCCCTCACGCTCAGGTCCCAATGAGCCTGAAGTGCGAACAGTGCAGGAAGCCCAACATCAGGTCTAGGATGGCTCTATACTATCTTAGAATCTGGATTGACTTAAACTCAACCATATAAAACCGACCTTTAAAGTGAAGACTTCTCAAGCTTTATAAACACAACACAGCCATCCCTCTAGGCAATATGGAACTAAATCCACACCTTCACAGCCAACACAATAAAGGTGTTGGAGGTTGCAATCAAAGCAACCCAAATGCTACAATTAGGCGGCTAAGGGAGAACCAAAATGAAGACTGAATTTCCAACAAAAAAAAAAACACCTCGCAATTTCATGTAAAAAGGAATGCATTAGCTGGATATTAAAATTGATAGTTATCTAAAAAGACCAATTTATTGATATACTATACATGTTAATAACCTTTTTTGTTTTAAGTTAACATATGTTGAAAACAAATGTGACTAGAAGATGGCAAATTAACTCTAAGACCTCAATAAAGTATTATATTATGCATAATGCTTCAATAAGGAATTAACACAAATCCAATTTCCCCTCTTCCTTTTTTTTTAAATTTCTCGGTAAACTCTAATAACCTAAAATTTGCTTCAACAATTAAATCAAAGCTGACAACTGTTGAAATCAAACATGTGACTAGCAAATGGCAACTTAACTCGAACACCTCGATGACATAATATGCATATGCCACAATAAGGACTGAGAGTATGCTCCTCTCAAGGTCTCAGGTTTGAATCCTGCTAGGTGCAATCAATCCTTGTCTTGGGTAAGTTCATACGGAGCTTTGCTATGGCTTTAAACGGGATCCCCGCCCGTGGACAGTGGGATTGGTTCTCTTGGATTAGTCGGTCCAAGGCCGGATACCAAGATTTCAAAAAAAAAAAAAAACATATCCTATCTCTTTCACAAAATCCCAATTATAGTGAACATATGTAATGTAAGGTTAACCAGATAGCATGCGTAATATGCAGAAATGAACAAACTGTCATACTCACAATATTAAGAGTGGAATCTTAATTGTTGCATCCAGAGACTGAAAAGTAGACCAGACCACCTTCAACATCTGACTTTTTTCAGTCCGCTGCATCCCTTGTGATGTTTTTGATAAAACCTCTGGAGGTGGTTCTCCCAAAGTTTCCTCCACTCCTTGATTTGATGGTGGTGAGTGCAAAATTGTCAACCATTTTTTAAAAAGTTTATGAATACCAGATGATGCTGCAAGGCTCTCATTTGCACCAGTGAGTGGAACATTACGGGTATTTGGAGACTCTGACTTAACTTCCCCCTTCTCTTCTACTCTAACTGAGGTCTTGCGGGCCTTCAACTCCTCGGCTCTGGCTTCTGAATCATCATTTCGGTCATTTCCTTTGAAGCCTGTAATCGTCAAAGGTTTAAGCTTGGATCCACAAATGTGAGGAGGCCCTACACTGGAAACAATAAATCCTTTATATGATGCAGAAACAAAGGATCGTCTCCCTTTTTGTGTAAGTTCTTCATGTAAAATTTGCATTGAAATCTAAAAGTATTGAAAACAGAATTAATAATATCAGTGACTTGTATAGCAATATATATACGGACTCGAATAAACCATTGATATATGTAAATACACAACTTCGTTTCCCTTTCTCCGGACATAATAACTACAATCACCATATAAACATATTTTCACCTTAGACAATTAGTCTGGTTTAACATGTGATGCCAATCAGCTCTTCCAATCAAGTGACGTTTTGTGAAACACTGCTTAAACTTCATACTTTTGCTCCATGGCAAATTCCTAGATGAAAATGTCACATACAAGCCCTGGATTCATAGTTAAAAAACATAAAAGCCATTGTATAAACAATCCAATAAGGTAAAATATAAAAGGTAAATCAAATGCAGTATATAGATTACCTGCGGTTGATGAGAAACTAAAATCATTTTATGTCTTTAACCACAAACCAATCCACTCTATAAGAACCTATTCAACAAACACCAAAAAAAATTGAAGTTAGAGTCAGAGAGATAAATAACCATAAAAACCAATAAATCACGTACAAGCAATAATAGCATACCGTATTGGAACACTAGGAATTTCAAGAATTGCGAAAACGAAAGTGTTGAATTGTATGTAGGGTTGGATATTGAGAATTATGGATGAAAATAACGCATTTAAGGATTCGAATTGAAAGGGAAATGGAACTCTGCAAAACCCTCAACTCAACCGAACGAAGCAACACAACGATGGATATGGTTATCTTCTCGTAAAAATCAAATCTTTTAAATAATTATCATTAATTCATAATTAATTTGATGGTATAAAATATGTGTACATTGTACTATATATGTATAAATTAAATTCTAAAAACTAATACTATATTTATTTAATTAAGATGAGTGTTAGCAGTATAACTATATAACATACACCTTCTAATGTATTTTTATATAACATACACCTTCTAATGTATTTTTATTTATTGGTTAAAATCCAAACTAAATTGCACGGATTTCTTTGAAATTTAATAGAATTCATATAAATTTTAATTATTAAAATAGAATATACTAAAAAGTGTGTATTATAAATTTTTCGTTAGCATTAGTTTTAATTATTAATTACTTGCATAAAAAGGTGAATAAATGTTATACTTAGGCCTAAAAAACAAATATATTGTTTCAATAATATGTTTTTATATAACGCATATGTATAGGAGTTTGAGAGACTCGACCTAATAAGGGGATTATATTGTATCTCATACATTATTTATTTATGAGATTAATTATTATATACTGTTACAGTAAAAAGTTTTACATAATCGATTCATCATTATTATCCGTTTTGATTACTTTATAGAATTTTAAAATAAAAGTCAAATTTGTTTCAACATTCAACGATTATGATCAACTGACGGTGTAAAATCCTTTTATACTGTCAGTGTATTTCAATTAAATCCTTCATTTATTTTAGACAAAATTTCAAAAATATTTTTAAAAAAAAAATCTAAGAATTAGAATCCGGATGCATCATAATTATGTCAAATACAAGTAAAAAAATTATTCGAATATTAAAATCTGAATTCATCATTTGTTATAGATAGATCGAACACATAAATAATTTGTTCTAGGGATGTGGCCGAATATTAAAATCTAAATTTACCATTTGTTATCACATGCACATAACACAAAAGCAATTTGTTCGGTGGATTTGTTTGAATATTAAAATCTGAACTCACCCATCTATTATCATATATACATAACACACAAACAATTTGTTCAATGAGTTTGTCCAGATATTAAAATTTGAACTCATATGTGTTATCACATACACAAATTACATCCATAATATTAAATAGAGAATCTAAAATAACATAAGTTAACATAGCATTTTGTCATCACCAACCGATGGTTCAAGACGTTTCATCATCTTTAGAATATTTGTGATTGATCTTGCAAACCTCGATTGAACCCTTAGTTGTGTAACAGTGAAGTGTAAGATATTCTCCGATTTAGATTTCGGATCAGCAAGATGGGTGTACTCTATGACCCTAAATTCAAAAAGAAGTATCATGTCGTTAAAGTAAACAAATACAATATAACAATATTGATTCATTTTGAAGTTTTTTTAACAACATATTAGGCATATCTATATAAGTTTTAGATCATTATGGATCATACAAAAGCATCATTATACTTGCTAAAAAAGTACAAATGCGTATAAACCCTTGACTTGTAAGGATCTCTATAGGCTTTAGTATTTATGTGAGGTTAGAGTAAGCTCACGAGTGTGAGAAGCTCTGATGTAGGTGTGTTTTCTATGAATATGAGATTGATCCACCTCAACATTAGGGAATAGTGACCATGACTTCTTCCGCGTGTGGTTATGGATTGCATACACGTCATCATTGACGTTTCTTATCAAGGCGGGCCATTTAGTGAGTGGGAATCATGTCTATGAGACATACCCTTAGGCGGGCACCTAATAAGGGTTGGTCCTCGTGTCGTCACATGCGGGTCTTTTACAAATATATCACTACATCATGTCACATAACTCTCCAAAATAAAAGCTTTTATTGACAAGTTAAATCAATAGTCTTTGCAAGTTTTTCTTACTCAAACTTATAATAAAGTATATAACTATTTTTCTTCTAACATCAGGCTACCCAATACCATCAAAACAATGACTCAAACTGGATCAATTGAAGGAACTGCTATGTGTCTGACTCGATGTTCTTCTCAATCTTCTCAATACACTTCGAATTCACGCAACACATACATGGTGCCTCTGAAACCTCTCTTTGATTTGGTTACCCTATCTGATGTAAGCTTTCTCATGCCAATTGTTTGAGAATTTTTACTATAGATTTTCCTAAAGATTACCAATTGTGTTCTTTCTTTTAACAATGATATAACTCTTCATATCAACCATGCAATTCCAGAATTTTATTTTTACTACTCTTGTCACCCCATACCATGTCATTGCATCAAAGCATGAATGGTACTACTTGTGTTGCATCCATTGCCTTAGGAATATCATTATTGATACTCCACCGTACAAGTGCAAATCAAATCATTGATTAAGTAAACATGATTTATTTACACTGTTTCCTTAATTTCATGTATCTTCCTATTATACGTCGTCTGACTTACTCTCATGTTTATGTATAAAGTTGAAGTTGAGGTGAATTATGATAATCAGAAGTCCGAGTTTATTTTCTGGGACAATGACTAGACACAATTTGTAGGAAAAACAATTAAGAAACTTCATTCTATGATGATTAAGGTCAATTTTTACTTGTAAAAAGTATGCGTTTTTGTTTTTTCTTCATCGGAATTACTTTTAACTCATATTACTTTTAAATTTTCCTCAGGAAGGAGAGTTTGATCCCCATGAATACCTTGTTCTTATTGATTTAATGATGGGAGGGAGATGGCCTTTAAGGACAAAGCACAACCAAGGGTTAAGCAAGGATCTGTACAACAAAATTATAAGATAGACCCAGAGATCATTGAGCATTTGAAAGATTATTTTGAATGTTGAACCAATTCCCATGTACCAATGTTTTCTCAATCAATAACTTTCATCTTCTTCTCTTGTTGCTAACTTTGTTTTATCTCACTTGTGGATATCATCATGCCATCAACAAATGACAACTTAAGTATTATTGTAAGTGCATACCTTATAAAACATTCAATGTCATACCCGAGTGCTTTTCAGTCCATCAACTATAACATTTTTCTTTTTTTTTTCTCTCTAGGACTTTCACAAACTTTATACTTTGATCCTGAGCTCACTAAAACTACCACCCCCACCAAAAGACTTGCTACAGAACCCTTTCAAGATGATCATGTTTCATTCAATAACAAACCCAAGAAACTTATCAAAAATATCAATAGGAAAATGCTTATTCCAACAAATCTCAATATTTAAATTCTATTTCTGTTTTTAAAATCAAACAATGTGAATGGCATTTTTTGGTCTTAATGACAACTTTTTGTTTAATCTGCTTTTTGTAGGTAATGACTTCCTCCTTAGGTTAATTAAATATCATGGCACAATATGGATGTTGTTATTCTTTTTCTTGGCAACAACTTCTTATCTATATATAAAGATATCAAATTTCAGGTGTATTTCCATTAGTATAATTGATTATCAAGTTTAACTTCAAATTTTATTGTTCAAATATCACTAGAGAGAAATCTTCACACAGTATGATCAAATAATTTAATAATTCAACAATCGTTTACATTACCTTTTTTTTAAATAACAAAGGAAATAATATATTATATATGAACAGACATAAGTCATGTCATAATATATCAACGCAAGACATTACACTATTAAATTAATGCACAATTTATTCACCTTATTACCCGAACCATTCAACTTTTCTCTTACACTAATTTACCATAGTCAACTTTGTTTAAGTTCAATATAAACACATATAACTACCCCTTTATTTATATAATAATGGTTCAAATAGACAAAACTTTTTCAAACTCACTCTACATCCATCCATCAATATATATTATTTTAATCAATTATATATATCATATCTTTTATTCATATACCCCTTGTATGAGTCTTAAACATTGTGAAACAACTAACCATCATCACTTTTTAATTTTACTGCTACTTTATGAAAATATGAACTTCAACATATTTGTTACTATCATTGTTGTGCCATCACACTTTGATGTCAAAGTTTAAAAATAATATTCGGATATCAATCACCCAGATCACAATTCTCAAACTGATTCACTTTTACTAAATATTACTTCATCACTATCTTTTATTTCACTTCACTCATTCATATTGTTTTCTCTTTCGAACTTTATCTCATTTCATCAACAACAATAATGGAAGGTGGTGGAAATCAAAGTTCACAAATTTCATGACAAACAAGGTTAAGGAGACATGACATTCTCAAATCAATGTCATTGTCTTCAAATGCGCCAAATAATATACCTCATGACTCCAAAAATACAACACATTCCCAACCAAAAACTTCTTCACAACCAGATACACCTTTAGCGGGTATAACAAACACGCTAACACCCAACAATAGAAACTTTGTTAAAGACTTTACACGAAAAAACTTGTTGAATAATTCAAACTTTCATACCTAGCCATCATATTCGATACCACGACAAAAGAAACCAACCAACGTAAGACAAACTCACAGACTCATCGAGTTAGAGACATATCCCTTATGTCTTGGATATGTCATGATAGAATCAAATTGTAATTAACAATCATTGATAGCCTAGCATTACTAGTTTCTATATTAGTGGTGAGACATTATAGCTAGCATGATTGTTGGATCTTGGTGATCGATCACAATTTTCACTATGTTTTCATTACTTATTCGACAAGAAACCAAGGATTCTGGAATCATTTGTGCACATTATGGTACCTTTTTAAGTTAGTTTTCATTTCCGTAAGTTATTTAAGCATTTTATCAATTTTTAGTTTTATTTTGTGTTTTCGGGATTTTATGTTTTGGTTGTCTGTGTTTATGCCCTCCAGGTCCACGTAAAAGATCCAACGGACTCAATGCACGAAAGTGGAAGGTTCCGGCGTTCGAGGAAAGGAGATTTCTCAATACATAGGGCTGACACGGTCACCCGTGTCACTTGACATGGGTCGTGTCAGGATGAAGGCAAAATAAATAGAAGATAACGGCAAGACAAGGGCCTGACACGGCCACCCGTGTCTGCCCACCTGGGAGTGAAAAGAAAAGAGAATGGAAAGGCAGGGAGCTGACACGGCCACCCGTGTCAGCTGACACGGTCCGTGTCAGCCCAGGAGCAAAATCTTCCTATTTTTGGGCTTTTTACCCGGGTTTGAGCTGCAAGGACGTTTTAGAGATTTCCAACCATTGCCAAGGGATTTTCACTATTTTAGGAGAGTTTCTACGAGAGAAGAAGACACTTTGAAACGAGGAGAACAAAGAGCATAGAATTGTCAGACGATCGAGAATTATAGAGATCAAGGAATTCGGAGAGCGGAAGATTTTCATGAGCGGAAGCAATTGAAGATCCAAGTCATCCAATTACTTGTAATGTGTATTTTTTTATCTTGAATCTGTTTTGAATAATATGAGTAGTTAAACCCCCCAATGCTAGGGGTGTCCCTGATTTAGATTTGTAATGACTTTGACTTTACGATTGCATTGATAATATTGTTTTTTTACGGTAATCTTTTGATGTGTTTAAGGCTTTCTCTTTCGGACCAATGGAGATTATTGTATGGTTATCAATTAGGTTGAACCACCATTGGTAAGGTTTTCATAAGATTACTCTGCAGTAGATATCACCTAGGACTAGGGATACCCTTTATGAACCAGAGCATTCTTAATAAAGTAAGGCTTAATTTCACCAATAATTTCCTATGGACATAGAAATTAGGGTTGAATGATTAAAGGTTTTCTCACCAAGGACTTGGGAGAAAATACCCTTGAGAACCGTTAGTAATTGATATTTTTTGATGCAATAGTGACTCAGAGTTGTTACAGGGGCAAATTATACATCTTCCCTGACATTGTTCCTCTTCCCTTGCAAACCCTTATTTTACAGTATTAATTTCTTTTGCCTTTATTTTTTTAAGTTTGAATCTAAAAGCCCCAACACTAGTTTTGGTTTAATTGAACGATGATTTGAACTCGATATTAACTTGCAGTCCTTGAGATCGGCATTCGGGGAATTTCCCCTTTATTACTATAAAATGCAAAAAAGTACACTTGCTATTTTTCCGATCAAGTTTTTGGCGCCGCTGCCGGGGACTGCCAAAATATAGAGTTTAATTTTAGTTCAATTAAAATTTTGTTGCTCTGCAGTAAAATTATTTTTCTGTCATTTGTATAATTTCATTCACTAATCTGTCTAATCTGTTTATGCGAGGAGATCCCTCAGCTGAATTTCTTTTTGACGCAAAAATCGAGAGAACCCTTTCACTAGAGACTCAGACACGCTCAAGTGGCTCGACTGAATTCTAAAGAAGAAATTCCCTATGATCACTCAGATTCAAATTCAAAAAAAAAACTATGGTTGAAATTCCTCAAGTTTCACCTCCCCCACCTCCGGAAAGACTCCTAGGTGACTATTGGATGCAAATGCGTCAGATGGTAGATTGACCATTGTCAACCAACCGATGAATGTGACTAATTTTCAACTGTATCCTAGCATAATCAATCAACTTGAAAGAAAACCTTTCACCGGAAAGGTAAATGAAGATGCAAGCAAGCACCTGCAGAGATTCCTGACCATGAGTACTACTTTGAAAATTGATGGTGATACTGATGAAGCAAATAAGTTAAAAATGTTCCCGTTTATTTTAGCTGAAGAGGCGGAAGAGTAGTTCTGCTCTCTTCCAGCTGGCAGTATTACATCATAGGAAGAGATGGAAACAACTTTCCTAAATGAGTATTTTCCAACAGCAGTATTTTTGGGAAAAGGGTATGAAATCTCAAACTTCAAACAGAAGGATGGTGAGTCCTTGGTATATGCCTACAAAAGATTCAAAAGGGTCCCGGTAGCTTGCCCAACTCATAATACATATCAGACTGAACAAATGCAAATGTTTGTTAATGCGCTCAAAATAAAGACAAAATAGTTGATTGGTACAGCAGTCGGTGGCTCAACAAATTTCTCAACAGCCACCGATATTAAAAAGATTATTGAAGCAATAGTTGTGAATGAGCATATGGAATTATACGATAGGTGTACAAGCAAGCCTGAATGAGTCATTGATCTGAAACTGAAAGCTAATAAAATCCGTCTGGAAGATACAGTCACTGCTGAAGTAGAAAAGAAATTAAAGGCTATGAATATATGTACTCAACAGGTAATTCAAGTTCAACCAGCTCAGACCATCACTTGTGAAATCTATAATGGACCTCACCACACTGTGTATTGCTTTGCAACTCCTTAACAAATTAAAGAGATAAATTTCTTGAAGCAGAATAATCCATACTCAAACATTTATAATCTAGGTTGGAAGAATGATCCAAACTTATCCTGGAAAGATCATAGAGGGAATGTTCCATAACAAGGTCAAGGACAATGTCAGACCCAATATCAACAACAGCAGCAACAGCAAGCTCCTAAGAAGGCAGACTGGGAGATTGCCACTGAAAAATTGGTCGCTCACAATACTCATTTCCAAGAGGAGACTAGAAACAATAAAAAGAACATCACTGCCTCAATAAAAAATCTTGAAGTTCAGATGGGTCAGATAGCACAACAGTTAGCCTCAAACTCTCAAGCTCCAAGCACCTTGGCTAGTGGTACAATGACAAATTCTCGTGAGCATAATAATGTTAACGTTGTACTGACCAGAAGTGGTAAGTCAACTGGGGAAACAGAAGAAAACGGTGCAGAAGAAGATGGGTTGTTGGAAGTCGTTTTAGAAATCAAAGAAACAAAGAAAATAGAGGGGGAGGTTGTAATAATGCCTGTAAAAGAGAAAGAAAAAGTTACCAAGCCAATCATCAAACTCCCTTATCCTCCAAGACGAAATAAGAAAGATCAACATGAAAATAATTTTGAGAAGTTTTTAGAAATGTTTAAGAAACTTGAAATAAACATTCCATTTTCTGAAGCTCTAGAGCAGATGCCGATATATTCCAAATTCATGAAAGACATTGTAACACCCCAAATATTGTTAGAGTAATTTAAATATTATTTAATATGATTATTGGAAGGTAAAAGGAATTATTAAATAATATCGGGAATTATTATTATTATTATTATTATTATTATAGGTGTTATTTATTTTAATAATAATTAAATAATAAAATAAATGGAATATGAAGAGTGGAAGGGTAAAAGTGGAAATTGGATAAAAGAGGCCAAAGTGAGGACTCAGGTTGTTTTCACGTGTTTTGCCTCAGAGTCAGAGAAAGGGGGAGAAAACGGAAGAGAAAGAGAAGGAAGAGGAAAAGGCCAAAGATTGCTCAGAGCTTCCTTCAATCCAAAGAGGTAAGGGGTCTGAACCTTATTAAACAATAATATGCTGAAAATGGTGAAATATTGGATGAACGAAATTGGGATTTTAATCGAAGGAATTCGTAGAAATTATATGCAATGATGTTAGGATTTGTAAAATCGAATAGGAGACTAATTGTATTAGATGATATGAGTGATTTTGTGCGAAATTTGGACTGTGGAAGGATGAATTTGGATAGATCTCGTAGCAGAGAAAGCCATTGCAGATCTGGAAATCTGGTTTCTGGTCATACGCGTATGGCACTAGGCAATACGCGTATGAGATGGCTGGTACGCGTATGGCGCTAGGCAATACGCGTATGGATGAGGAAGATGATGTTTTGAACGTGTTTTGGTCTCTGTTGGTACGCGTATGGGAATGTGATACGCGTAGCATACGCGTATGGACATGGGCAATACGCGTATGGATTTGGTCAGGCGTGGGTAATACGCGTATGAGCATAGGCAATACGCGTATGGGCAGAATTGTGGTCTTTCCTGGACTGTTGTTGAGCAGTTTTTGTTGTTTAGGCTGAGCGAGGTAACTTAGCTGATGCATGGTATACGAAGGATCATTTCCCGTTGCTTTGAGTGGTATAGATATTAGTAGAGTGTGATAATACTGTGTTTGATTACGTGGCATGATGTGATATGCTTTTGTGATAGAATGTGTTAATGATGATGATAACATGACTATATGATGCTGTTGTTGCTATGTTGATTATGATGCATGCTTGGTGTGCATGCATTCATGAAAGGCCGATGCCTAGTGATGAACGGACTGAGTTCCAATGATGTTGTTGACTCCGGGCTTGTTGAGAGGCTTGGTTCCTTGCGGGGAACTCGGATTCTATGGTGATGAATCTGGGAGTGGTGATCCTGTAGTTGGTCACAAAATGGGTATACCGAGTCGTGTTGAGTCATGCATGGGTGTGTGCATTGCATTTGATATGTTGTTTTGTTGATGTTCATGAATATGTTGATTATGATGATTATGATGAGCTGTGTTAGCATCTGTGAAATATATTTATGTTTATATTTCTGCCATTATATTATTATTTAATAATGTAATTCTCACCCCTTCTGCATGTGTTTATGTTCATCTATGATGAGCAATGTGCAGATAAAGAGGAGTAGCTATTGTTGAGGTTTGAAGAATAAGTGTAGAGTTATTCTACAGAGTCGAGTCAAATGCTCTGGTCATGTGACACCGGGGTTATGGGATTCGATAGATAATTGATTATTATTTACGTTGTTTATGATGACTAACATGTTGAGATGTTTTGTTGAGATAATGTTGAACCATTATTATGAATTGTTATATGATGAATGATAATATTAATGTTGTTGTCCGCTGCGAAGTTTTAATAAAATAAATAATATGTTTTATGTTGTGATGCGATAATTGTTATGTTGTAAGAAATGTAAACTCTTCTACATGTTGTACTCTGATAATTTATTTAAATATGTCGTTTGGGTAGAAGGGTGTTACATTAGTGGTATCAGAGCATGGTCAGTCCAGTCGAGTCATAATGTGATGTTTTCCCTGTTGGTCGATTAGTGTAAATGACACTGTCGATATTTAACGGTTGTAGTTGTGTCGTGCAGAGTATGGCTGGAGAAAATGACCGTGCGATTGCTGAGGCTTTGGCTGCTATGGCGCAGGCTATGCAGGCGCAGCAGAATCCGCCGGTCGACGAGTTTAGGAATTTGGGAAGGTTTCTGAAGAATAACCCTCCTACATTCAAGGGGCGCTATGATCCAGATGGTGCTCAGATTTGGCTGAAGGAAATTGAGAAGATTTTCCGGGTGATGACGTGTACTGAAGCACAGAAGGTGCAGTTTGGTACGCATATGTTATCTGAAGAGGCTGAAAACTGGTGGGATAACACTCGACAGAGGATTGAAGTACCAGGTGCTGAGATGACTTGGGAAAGGTTCAAGACGGCCTTTCTGGAGAAATATTTTCCTGCTGATGTGCGATGTAAGAAAGAGATGGAATTTCTGGGACTGAAGCAGGGTAACATGTCTGTTGCTGATTACGCTTCGAAGTTTGAGGAGCTGGTACAGTAATGTCCTCATTATAATAATGCTGATGTTGAGGAATCCAAGTGTGTCAAGTTTGAGAACGGGTTGCGTCCCGAGATCAAACAAGGCATTGGTTACCAGGAGATTCGTAGGTTTCCTACACTGGTTAACAAGTGCAGGATATTTGATGAAGATAGCAAGGCTAGGACTGCTCACTACAAGAGTCTTAGTGAGAAGAAGAATAAGGATCGTGGTAGTCCTTATGCATCTCCGAATGGTAAAGGTAAGCAGAAAGTGGTAGATGAGAAGAAGCCAAGTGGAGGAGGATCTCCCATAGCTGGTAAATGTTTCAAGTGTGGCGAGCCAGGCCACCGTGCGGATAGCTGTACCAAGAAAGTGCTGAGATGTTTCCGATGCGGTCAGGCTGGTCATAGAGTTACGGAATGTAAGGATGCTGGTCCGACATGTTTTAATTGTGGCGAGAAAGGCCATATCAGTTTGCAGTGCTCGAAACCGAAGAAGGCGGCTACTGCAGCTCATACTACTGGTAGGGTGTTTGCTCTGAGTGGGGCTGAAGCTCCTAAAGAAGATAATCTGATTAAAGGTACTTGCTTGATTAATAATGTTGAATTGCTTGCTATTGTTGACACTGGTGCTACTCATTCGTTTATTTCGTATGAGTGTGCGACCAGGATTGGTGTGATTATGTCGTCCCTAGGCGGAAGTATGGTGATAGATACTCCTGCTAATGGTTCTGTGAAGACTTCTGTTGTCTGTCGAGGTTGTCGTTTGACGATCTTCGAGAGAGAGTTCGTAGTTGATTTGGTGTGCTTACCCTTGCACCAAATTGATATTATTCTGGGAATGAATTGGCTAGAATTCTATGGCGTGTTTATCAACTGCTATAGTAAGACGGTGCGGTTTTCTGAAGTTGGTGAGAATGATGAGGCAAGATTTCTATCTGCTAGGCAGGTGGGGGAATTTGTGAAAGATGAAGCTCAGATATTCACTTTATTTGCGTCTCTGCAAGCGAATAAGAAAGTGGTGAGTGTAGATTTTCCTGTTGTCTGTGAATTTCAGGATGTGTTTCCGGAGGATGTAAGTGAATTACCTCCAGAACGTGAAGTCGAATTTGCCATTGACTTAGTACCAGGTACGAGTCCAGTGTCGATGTCTCCTTATAGAATGTCGGCAACTGAATTAGTTGAATTGAAGAAGCAACTTGAAGAATTGCTTGAGAAGAAGTTTGTGCGTCCAAGTGTTTCTCCTTGGGGTGCACCAGTATTGTTAGTGAAGAAGAAAGAAGGTACGATGAGGTTGTGTGTTGATTATCGGCAGTTGAATAAGGTGACTATCAAGAATCGGTATCCATTGCCGAGGATTGATGATTTGATGGACCAGTTGGTTGGAGCTCATGTTTTCAGTAAGATTGATTTGCGGTCGGGTTATCATCAGATCCGAGTGAAGTCAGATGATATTGCGAAGACTGCTTTCCGTACGAGGTATGGTCATTATGAATACACTGTGATGCCGTTCGGTGTGTCTAATGCCCCAGGTGTGTTTATGGAATATATGAATCGTATATTTCATCCGTACCTTGATAATTTTGTTGTGGTGTTCATAGATGATATATTGATATATTCTAAGACGGAAGAAGAGCATGCAGGACATCTGAGAATTGTTTTGCAGGTGTTAAGAGAAAAGAAATTATATGCAAAGTTATCTAAATGTGAGTTCTGGTTGAAGGAAGTGAGTTTCCTTGGCCATGTGATTTCGAGTGGTGGGATTTCTGTTGATCCGGCTAAAGTTGATGCTGTATTACAGTGGGAGACTCCGAAGTCTGCTACTGAGATACGCAGCTTTCTGGGGTTAGCTGGTTATTATCGCAGATTTATTGAGGGCTTCTCTAAGTTGGCATTGCCGTTGACGCAGTTGACTAAGAAGGGTCAAGTGTATGTGTGGGATACAGCTTGTGAAGCGAGTTTTGTGGAGTTGAAGAGGCGGTTGACCAGTGCTCCAGTGTTGATCTTGCCTAATCCTGGTGAGTCCTTCGTTGTTTATTGTGATGCTTCTTTGATGGGTCTTGGTGGTGTTTTGATGCAGAATGGTAAAGTTGTAGCTTATGCTTCTAGACAGTTGAAAGTTCATGAGAGGAATTATCCTACGCATGATCTAGAACTTGCAGCTGTTGTATTTGTGTTGAAAATGTGGAGGCATTATCTGTATGGTTCCAGATTCGAAATGTTCAGTGATCACAAGAGTCTGAAGTATCTGTTTGATCAGAAAGAGTTAAATATGAGGCAGAGAAGGTGGTTAGAATTACTGAAGGATTTTGACTTTGAATTGAGTTATCATCCCGGTAAGGCTAATGTAGTTGCAGATGCGCTGAGTAGAAAGTCTCTACATATGTCTATGATGATGGTTCAGGAGCTTGAGTTAATTGAACAGTTCCGTGATATGAGTTTGGGTTGTGAAGTTTCCGCTGATAGTGTAAAGTTGGGCATGCTGAAGTTGACTAGTGGAATTCTGGAAGATATTCGGAATGGTCAGCAAGCTGACGTTGCTCTAGTTGATCATATTACTATGGTTAACCAGGGTAATGGTGGTAATTTTGAGATTGATGAGAATGGCATCCTGCGATTTAAAGGTAGAGTTTGTGTTCCTGAGGTGTCTGAATTGAAAAAGAGTATTCTTGAAGAGGGCCACAGGAGTGGATTGAGTATCCATCCAGGTGCAACTAAAATGTATCAAGATTTGAAGAAGTTGTTTTGGTGGGCTGGTATGAAAAGAGATGTTGCTAAGTTTGTGTATGCCTGTTTGACTTGTCAGAAGTCAAAGATTGAACATCAGAAACCGGCAGGTATGATGCAACCTTTGAAGATTCCTGAATGGAAGTGGGATAGCATTTCCATGGATTTTGTGACGGGATTGCCGAGGACGACGAAAGGTAATGATTCTATTTGGGTGATTGTGGATCGATTGACTAAGTCGGCACATTTCTTGCCGATGAAGATTAATCACTCTTTAGAGAAGTTGGCAGAGTTGTATATTGAGGAGATAGTGAGGCTGCATGGTATTCCATCCAGTATTGTGTCTAATAGAGATCCCAGATTTACTTCTAGATTTTGGGAAAGTTTGCAGAAAGCGTTGGGAACTAAGTTGAGGTTGAGTTCAGCTTATCATCCTCAGACTGATGGTCAGACCGAAAGAACTATCCAATCCTTGGAGGATTTGTTGAGAGCTTGTGTGTTGGAGCAGAGTGGTTCTTGGGATAGTTATTTGCCGTTGGTGGAGTTTACTTATAATAATAGTTTTCATGCTAGTATCGGTATGGCTCCATATGAAGCATTGTATGGTAGGAGGTGTAGAACTCCATTGTGTTGGTATGAATCAGGTGAGAGTGTTGTACTCGGACCTGAGATTGTGCAGCAGACGACTGAAAGGGTTAAGATGATTCAGGAGAAAATGAAGATTTCTCAGAGTCGTCAGAAGAGTTATCATGATAACAGGAGAAAGGCACTTGAGTTCCAAGAGGGAGATCATGTGTTCTTGAGAGTTACTCCGACGACAGGTGTGGGTAGAGCTTTAAAGTCTAAAAAGCTTACTCCGAGGTTTGTGGGTCCGTATCAGATTTTGAAGAGGGTTGGGGAAGTGGCGTATCGGATAGCTTTACCGCCGTCGCTTTCTAATCTGCATGATGTGTTTCATGTATCTCAGTTGAGAAAATATATTGCGGATCCTTCGCATGTTGTTCAGTTGGATGATATCCAGGTGAGGGATAATTTGACCGTTGAGGTGTTGCCAATTCGGATAGATGACCGAGAAGAGAAGACCCTGAGAGGTAAGAAGATTGCTCTAGTGAAAGTTGTTTGGGGAGGTCCAGCTGGTGAGAGCTTGACTTGGGAGCGTGAAGATCAGATGAAGGAGTCGTATCCGGCTCTATTTACTTGAGGTATGTTTTCGAGGACGAAAACTCTTTTAGTGGGGGAGAGTTGTAACACCCCAAATATTGTTAGAGTAATTTAAATATTATTTAATATGATTATTGGAAGGTAAAAGGAATTATTAAATAATATCGGGAATTATTATTATTATTATTATTATTATAGGTGTTATTTATTTTAATAATAATTAAATAATAAAATAAATGGAATATGAAGAGTGGAAGGGTAAAAGTGGAAATTGGATAAAAGAGGCCAAAGTGAGGACTCAGGTTGTTTTCACGTGTTTTGCCTCAGAGTCAGAGAAAGGGGGAGAAAACGGAAGAGAAAGAGAAGGAAGAGGAAAAGGCCAAAGATTGCTCAGAGCTTCCTTCAATCCAAAGAGGTAAGGGGTCTGAACCTTATTAAACAATAATATGCTGAAAATGGTGAAATATTGGATGAACGAAATTGGGATTTTAATCGAAGGAATTCGTAGAAATTATATGCAATGATGTTAGGATTTGTAAAATCGAATAGGAGACTAATTGTATTAGATGATATGAGTGATTTTGTGCGAAATTTGGACTGTGGAAGGATGAATTTGGATAGATCTCGTAGCAGAGAAAGCCATTGCAGATCTGGAAATCTGGTTTCTGGTCATACGCGTATGGCACTAGGCAATACGCGTATGAGATGGCTGGTACGCGTATGGCGCTAGGCAATACGCGTATGGATGAGGAAGATGATGTTTTGAACGTGTTTTGGTCTCTGTTGGTACGCGTATGGGAATGTGATACGCGTAGCATACGCGTATGGACATGGGCAATACGCGTATGGATTTGGTCAGGCGTGGGTAATACGCGTATGAGCATAGGCAATACGCGTATGGGCAGAATTGTGGTCTTTCCTGGACTGTTGTTGAGCAGTTTTTGTTGTTTAGGCTGAGCGTGGTAACTTAGCTGATGCATGGTATACGAAGGATCATTTCCCGTTGCTTTGAGTGGTATAGATATTAGTAGAGTGTGATAATACTGTGTTTGATTACGTGGCATGATGTGATATGCTTTTGTGATAGAATGTGTTAATGATGATGATAACATGACTATATGATGCTGTTGTTGCTATGTTGATTATGATGCATGCTTGGTGTGCATGCATTCATGAAAGGCCGATGCCTAGTGATGAACGGACTGAGTTCCAATGATGTTGTTGACTCCGGGCTTGTTGAGAGGCTTGGTTCCTTGCGGGGAACTCGGATTCTATGGTGATGAATCTGGGAGTGGTGATCCTGTAGTTGGTCACAAAATGGGTATACCGAGTCGTGTTGAGTCATGCATGGGTGTGTGCATTGCATTTGATATGTTGTTTTGTTGATGTTCATGAATATGTTGATTATGATGATTATGATGAGCTGTGTTAGCATCTGTGAAATATATTTATGTTTATATTTCTGCCGTTATATTATTATTTAATAATGTAATTCTCACCCCTTCTGCATGTGTTTATGTTCATCTATGATGAGCAATGTGCAGATAAAGAGGAGTAGCTATTGTTGAGGTTTGAAGAATAAGTGTAGAGTTATTCTACAGAGTCGAGTCAAATGCTCTGGTCATGTGACACCGGGGTTATGGGATTCGATAGATAATTGATTATTATTTACGTTGTTTATGATGACTAACATGTTGAGATGTTTTGTTGAGATAATGTTGAACCATTATTATGAATTGTTATATGATGAATGATAATATTAATGTTGTTGTCCGCTGCGAAGTTTTAATAAAATAAATAATATGTTTTATGTTGTGATGCGATAATTGTTATGTTGTAAGAAATGTAAACTCTTCTACATGTTGTACTCTGATAATTTATTTAAATATGTCGTTTGGGTAGAAGGGTGTTACAGACATCATCTCCAAAAAGCGCTCCACAAATATAGACCCAACCATCCTAACGGAAACCTGCAGTGTCATTCTCCAAGGTATAAAAAATCCTGTGAAAAAGAAAGATAGAGGTTCTGTTACTATTTCATGCACTATTGGCGATCAAAAGTTCAAGAAGGCTCTGATTAATTTGGGAGTTAGTGTGAGTTTGATGCCATTGTCCATCTATAAAAAATTGGGCCTTGGCACCGTTTATGACACTAGGATGACCGTTCAGTTTGCCGATCGCTCAGTTAGGCGACCATATGGAATTGTGGAAGATGTTCTGGTAAAGATAGACAAATTTGTGTTTCCAGTTGACTTTGTCATTCTTGAGATGCCTGAAGATGAGGAGATCCCTCTTATATTGGGCAAACCTTTTTTAGAGATAGGACGGTGCATAATAATTAAATGGTTATTGGCTAGGCTGGGGAAAATAGCATTGCAGGTGGGTTTGGCTGGCACAATTTGTTTGGATGTTTGTAAAGGTTTGTTTTAGGCTCATGAACTTGGTTGCTTTTGTGTTGAATGCAGGTCAGGTTTTTGTGCAATATTCATGGCTTGTTGGAGGTTCATGACTTGGTTGGTTTTGTAGGTTTTAATGACCTGAACAATGATAGCTTGCACTTGAAGAAATCACAAGCAAACATTAACCTTGGTGACGAATCAACACAAGATAGGATAGGATTAAGTCTTAGGGTGGTCAAGGAAAAAGGGTAAGTTGACTTTGGTCAAAGTTGACCGAAAAGTCAATTGTTGACCAAAGTCAACACTTGGTCAAAGTTGTCAGAATTTGTATTTTTCCGTGTAATGGACATTTTATGGATGGTAATGGATGAATTTAGGGTATTAGGGATTTGGGTTGACTTTGGTCAAAGTTGACTGAAAAGTCAACTGTTGACCAAAGTCAACATTTGGTCAAAAGTTGCCAAGACTTGTAATTTCTTATGTAATGATAAATGTGATGGTTTATATATGGATATTTGGATGTTAAGTGGTTCTCAAGTTGTTTTCATTTTACAATGGATTTTGTATTTGTAGGTGCTTGAATTGTAATGAACATGGTCATGACTTGTAAATGGAATGTTTCATGAACAAGGCTACTACCTAATGAAACAAGGTTAAGACTTAATTATGAATCAAATAACAACTACCTCTTGGATTATGATACAATGGGCTTTGGTAGTTTGGGGAGACAAAACCATCCATGAACTAAACACCCAAACATTGACTAAGATGAATTGGGTTTAAGACTAATGACCAGGTGAAAATGAACCAAGAGTAGACCTTGTGCTAGAGGTGATCAGACGGGATGACAAAGAATGGAGCAAGCTATGGAAGCCATGGGACTTGAGCCAAGATAATAAGGACAAAGATCAAGGTGATGCCAACCAGTCAGTGGGTGAGAGGTGGATGGAGTTAGGTTTTGGGTGTCTCCAAGTGGAAAGTCAAGCCACAAAGTCCATCAAGACCATTCCCTCCTTGATTAGGGTTTCCATGAGGCTTACCCCTCAAGCAAGTCCTTTGAACCAAACCATGTGCTTCAACAATAAGGATTCCAATGTATGAGCCCTCGTTAGGGTTTTGATGGCCAAGACAAGGCCTATTGAAGCTCCAAAGGATCCCATTGTCATATCATCAAGAGCCAGGGTTTTGAAGACCCCTGAGGATTGCTTGGGTAACCCCTTGTTGAATCCATACCTCCACCATCAAGAAATCAAGATTTCACTTCCCCTATGCTTTGCTGAAAATCCAAATCACACTTTGCAAACCCTAGCTCCACAAGCCAAGAATTTGAATATATGGTGATCCCTTAATGGAATGAATGATGCATATGCATGGGTTATTAATGTACGCAACTGGCCCCCAAATCAAGTGGTTGAGTAATAAACTATGAAAAAAGAGGGCAAATTTTGGGGTACAATAGTTGGCCATATTTAATCTTCTTGAACCTCAATACATGAATTGCGGAAGCTTTTCAGCTATTCGAGGTGGAAGAGGATCAAATACTGACGTATCCAAAAATTTGCTTTAACAGGTGGTTGGAGTTGTCACCGGCTTTTGATGTTTACGTGGGGTATTGATCGGTCACCATTTCCATTGAATTCCCACCGTTAATCCGACATATTTTCATCACTTTGGTAAGATTTATGTTTGTTTTTAGTTGCTTCGGAGTCATTTATCATGTTTTGTTGGTTTGGTATCGCATTGCATTCGATTACAAGTTTATGTCAAAAAAAGATCTCGTTTATGCTTCGTTTGGTAGTGTCATTGTTACAGGCCATTGCACAGGTTTAAAAGCAATAATGGTGAAGTTATGAATACTCAGAAAGGCAAAAATATGAAGAAACAGCAGGTCAACACGGGCACCCGTGTGCCACAACACTGCCCGTGTTGTTGATCAGGCAGAGCAAAATGGGAGAAGAAAAACAGAGATCAACACGGGCACCCGTGTGGTGACACACGGCCGTGTTGTTTAAAACAATGCATTAACACGGGCACCCGTGTGGAGGAACACGACCCGTGTTGTTGCCTATGTAGCTTGTGTTGAAAATAATTATCATGGAGAGCAACACGGGCACCCGTGTGGTGACACACGGCCGTGTTGTTGGGCGCAGCTTGAAAACCTAAACTTTTGCTTTGTGAACCTATTCTGCTCATTAAGGGTAGTTTGGACCTTTTGCTCGGAGGAGATTCATCTGAAGCTATTAGAAGGCTTGGAAGGGAAAGGAGAAAACACTTTTTTGGACGTACGAAAGAAAACACAGCACAAGAGAGATAGCTATTCCGGAGGATTCGAAGACGGCGAGATTCAAGGGCTTCGACCATTGAAGATCAAAATCTCCTAGTTCTTTGTAATGTTTAATCTCAATACTATGCTTTCTTTGAATACTATGAGAGGTTAAACCCCATATGTTAGGGGGGTGGTCCTAATTTGATCGTATGTTATGAATTTGAACAAATGATTTCCTTATTGCTATGTTACTTATTTCAATTCAATTGTGTGATGTTATTATGCTTTTGTATCAGACAAATACAAATTGATCTATGACTATCAATAACAGGATTGTGATTGTTAGGGTTTTCACACAATTAGGTTTATGATTGCATCATCTAGGACTAGTAACTTTTGTAAACCACCGCAAACCTTGATATTATTTATGATTAAAACCAATGATTAATTGAATGGACATTTGAGTAAGAATTGGTAGTTTAATAGTTTCTTCCTTAAGGACTTAAGGAAGAACATTCTGAGGTTAGGTAATTGAATGTTTCATATGTATTAAGGAAATCTTGACTGAATTCATAACTGGTTAAATCAACCACTTCCCCTAGCATATTTTATATTAATCAATTATATTTTACTGTCTGTTGTGTTTATTGTTAGAATTCCAAAACAACCAAACCATTATCTTTTTGTTCTGATAGAATCAAAGTAAAATAAGTATTACCTACACAATCCTTGAGATCGATACTTAGAGATAAAACTCCTTATTACTACATCGGTAAAAATAGTACACTTGCTATTTTTCCGATCAAGTATCATGGTTGAGAATATGATATGCGCAGTGTATGATGTATGCTTTTCTTTCATTATGCATGCATGCATGCTTGTTTGTTTAGTTGTATGTCATTCGTGGGGATATGAGTCTTTATTATGATGGGGACTCTGACTCGTCATTGAAGATTGGAAGGTGATCACTATGGAATCCAGGTATTGTCAACACTGCTGTCAAGGAATCGCATCCCTCTCTTTTGCTTGGAGCTATTCCCCAACAGAGTCGTCATCTGTCGCATCTCGAAAAATATGATTCCTCGCGATGGTCGCGGAAAAAATTAATGTTCGAACAGAGTCTCCACCGAACTTTATTTATCCCAACAAAGGAATAGGAAAATATCGATAAAACCTTTAGGAAATGAAATAATGGTCATCACAACCATATCCGGGTTCGGGAGTGGATTACGTAAGGGGAAGGTATTAGCACCCCTTACGTCCGTTGTACTCAACGGGGACCTTTTAGCTCTAATGTGTGTTTCGAGTGTTAATTTATGTTTGTTTGTTATCTTTGGGTTATAAAATATTAGAAATTGAAATGGATGGGAACCTCAGAAAAGGAAAGGGGAGGTTTTTTATTAGTGTGCTCGTGAAGATACAGCAATCTCCTGCCTACGTATCCTTATGGTGCAATAAGGAAGTCAGAGCATTCGTAGTTCGAGGAACTACGGTTGGTTGGTGTTTTTTAGTGAACATATGTTTAGGTCGCATTCTAAAGGCTAAACGTTGGCTTGTCTACTCTCGGCGGAGGCTTAAGCGCTAGTTTGTTGTGCGCATTAGAAAGGATTAAACAATGTTCTTTCTGAAAAGAGTTTTGGTCACACGAGGGTGACGAGTTGAGTCATTGTGTTGAATGTTTTGTTTGGTTTCGATCGCACGAGGGCGAGAAAAGATAGATTGGTTGTGTTGAGATTTTTTTTGTTGGATGAAGATTACTCGGATGGTCGAGTAAGACAACTCGTATCCTAATAGTCGGGAAAGGGAATAGAAGACTCTAGACCGCTTTCTGTTTCATCTGAGTAATTATGAAAAGGATTGGATAATAATTAAGGTGTTTTGAATGGATGACGATTACTCGGATAATCGAGTAAGACAACTCGTATCCTAATAAATGGAAAAAGGAATAGAAGACTCTAAACCGCTTTCTATTTCATCTGAATATTTATGAAAAGGATTGGATAATAATTAAGGTGTTTTGAATGGATGACGATTACTCGGATAATCGAGTAAGACAACTCGTATCCTAATAATCGGGAAAAGGAATAGAAGACTCTAGACCGCTTTCTGTTTCATCTGAATATTTATGAAAAGGATTGGATAATAATTAAGGTGTTTTGAATGGATGACGATTACTCAGATAATCGAGTAAGACAACTCGTATCCTAATAATCGGGAAAAGGAATAGAAGACTCTAGACCGCTTTCTGTTTCATCTGAATATTTATGAAAATAAGGTTGTATATGGTTGACGTATTTTAGAATAAACGACAAGTACTCGAATGGCTGAGTAAGACAACTCATATCCAAGCATTTGAGAAGAGGAAATGAAGAGTCAAGACCATCTCCCTTTTCGTATAGTCTATTGTGAAAATGATTTGACTTACGGTATAAGGTTTTAATCGGGTGACAAGAATTCGAGCAATATGGTGTGCGCCAATCGTTAGGATACTTGAGAAATAGCGAAGCGAACGCTTCCTACATTCTTTTTCATCCCAAGATTTAATTAAGAAAAAAATTGAATTTCAAATTGTCATATTTGTATCTTAAAAACTGTATATATATAAAAAAAATGTATATTCAAATAATTATAAAAATAATAAATAAATATAAAGAACCGAAGACTTGAATTTTTTATATAAAAAAAAAAAGTGAAGTCACATAATGGCTATTAAGGAGAAAAAAAAAATTAAAAAAAATGTAAGACCCATTTTTAATTTAATTTAATGTCATACTGTTAGTAATTAATTATTATTATTATATAAATTTGAAGTAAAAGAAAACTAAGTGAATTAGCTAATCATCCATAATGTAAGCTACGTAAATATTATAGAACATTTTCCACAATCATCCATAATGTAGCTAATCATCCATAATGTAAGCTACATACATATTATATAACATTTTCCACATTGCAACGTCAAAACATGATCAGAGCTACAAATTTTGCAAGTTTTTTACACTTTTAATCTTAATAGTCATTCCACTTGGAGTACTAATTATTCTCCATAATAAAATTAATAAATAAACATATAACCACAAGTCACAGAAGAAATCAATGAAACAAATTTTGAAATTATTCATAGCTACATATTCACTAGGAAGTTATCTGATCGTCATATCTCTGCACAAAAAATGCCAAGTAAAAAAGAATAAATTAATAGTTTATTGCAGCGACACTCAAGTATATTTACAAAACATCATAACAAAATCTAGAAGATGATTCAAACCAAATAACAATAATAAAACACATTAGACTAAAAAAGCATGCTTTCAAACTACAAATCACAGCAGCAGCAGGTGATCAATACACGCAATACAACAAAATATAATCTAACCGAAAAAATTCATAACGTAATGAACAGATCAACACAGAAAAAACTTCGACAAGTTTAAATTATTACCAACAGGAATGAGAATACCTACTGCTTTTGAGGTGTGACGTAATTTGAACTGAAAACGGATCGGATTGAAAATGAAATAAGGACCTTGCGGTTGTGTTAAATATTGTCATTACCGTCGTGAAATGTTATTGCAAAGACGAGTTTGAAAATGTTGATGTTGTTGTCGTTCAAATCAGAGCAGCCAGTTATTGTTGTCATTGATGGTCACTGCTCTAGTCGGAACCGGTGCGATTGAGTCGGCGGTGGTGGTGACGTTGGCGATGCCGTGGCCAGATCTGAAGCGGGTTTGGAAATATTGCTGCTAATGTTGGAAATGTTGGCAGAACTCGCCAGGACTAGAAACTCGTCAGAACAACTAACAATCATGAGTTTTGGTGGAGGTTTGGAGAATGATAAAGCTGAGCATGGAACAAATCTGCAGCAACCTGCAACGTGTCATGAACGCGGTGGAGTTGTCGCCGGAATTGACGGTGAAGTTTTATGGTCGGAGGAAGGGTGACGCGGATGGATCCTCGGAAGATGATGGGGATAGTGGTAGCTTTAAAAAGTAATGGAGAGTTGTTGTTGTGGGCAGCGCCTAGGTTGAGGGAAGAAGAAGTTCAGTGGGTTTTGGAGTGGTGGTGTCACTGCTCCTGGAAGAAGAGGAACAGAGTTTCCTTTTAAAGTTTTTTTCGTTTTTCTCTTGGGCCAGTGGTGTATATGAGTGAACTCTCCTTTTTCACTTTTTATTTATTTTTTTAGTGAAGAGAGAGTCATGAGTATCTCCTCCTTTCTTTTTGTTTTCCTTTTTTGTATATTTTTAGAGAGAGTAACGTGTGAGAGAGAGGAAGAGTGAGGGAGAGAGGAAACGTGAGGAGAGAGTGCAAACTGTCAAAAAAAGTAGGAATTCAATGCTATTATTATTAAATCTCACACAATTACCATTATTATTAAAAGAAATAATCTTATTAAAAATTCCTAATAAATATTTTGATTTAAATAAATTCTAATTATTTTAGTTGAATAATTAACCTAACAAAAATAGCGATCGATTATAAATAAAAGTCGGATATAAATTTGCTCGGAAAATCAAATTGGACACACTAAAATGATCAGCACAAAATATATTTATTGAAAAAAATACAGCGTTTCTTCAAATTCTGAAATAAATCTGAAAAAATACAAGGTTTCTTCACATCGGTTAAAAGGCTCAGACGGATTAAAATGCAGCCGAAACAATCGCTGAAAAATATAACGGGCACACCAGTTTAAACTACATGAACCGTAGGTTAATAATACTGACGTCTGCAATTTTAAATTTGAAACTTTTTACCCGCTGATTCTTGCACGTTCTTGAGAATAGATTTAACCAAGTTGTCTGTATTTTCAATAAATTTACCCTGACTGATATTTTAGGTACTATTTATGATGAAATGCATGTTATGCTGTACAACTGATGCAAATTGAAATAAAAATCGAATTTATGAAATTTTTAAAATGCCCGGACAAAATTGGGGTATGACAGCTGCCCCTATTTCATTATCTTGAACTAGAAGGTAAGAATGACAATAGTCTTCGTACATTCGTAGTGGAAGGTAATTAAATACGAAAAGACCCAAATTTTGTCCTTGGAAATGGAAGGAAGAAAATATAGGAAGAAAATGCAGTGAGAAATAGTGAGAGACGTTATCCTAAAGTAAAATGGAACAGCCAAGACTTTCTGGGAGTCGTCAGAACAGTATCTTGGACGTCATAGTCGAGATATGTTAGTAATGGAATGACATCCCTAGCTAAATCTCAAGATTTTTCAGGACGCTAGAGCAGTATAAAGAAAATCTGGCATGAGACTCTTCATATTGATGAAGCAGCATCTCAACAGTAAAAGTGAGATTCTTTGTATCGAGTCGAAACAGCATCTTATATGATAGAATTAAGATGTTCCAGTAAGGGAAAGATACCTTAATTGAATCTAAGACTCTCCGAGGATATTAGAGCAGTATCTCTAAAAAAATATGAAATGAGACTTTTCATATTGATGAAGCAGTATCTCAAACAGTAAAAATGAAATTCTCTGTATCGAGTCGAAGCAGCATCTTATATGATAGAATTAAGATATTCCAACAAGGGAAAGGTACCTTAATTGAATCTAAGACTCTCCGAGGATACTTAGAGCAGTACCTCTAAAAAATTTGAAATGAGACTCTTCATATTGATGAAGCAGTATCTCAAACAGTAAAAATGAGATTCTCTGTATCAAGTCGAAACAGCATCTTATATGATAGAATTAAGATATTCCGAACAAGGGGAATGATACCTTAGTTGAATCTAAGACTCTCCGAGGATATTAGAGCAGTATCTCTAAAAGAATATGAAATGAGACTCTTCATATTGATGAAGCAGTATCTCAAACAGTAAAAATGAGATTCTTTGTATCGAGTCAAAGCAGCATCTTATATGATAGAATTAAGATATTCCAAACAAGGGAATGATACCTTAATTGAATCTAAGACTCTCCGAGGATACTTATAGCAGTATCTCTAAAAAATCAAATGAGGTTCTTCAAATTGATGAAGCAGTATCTCAAACAGAGAAATGAGATTCTTCAGATAAATGAAGCAGTATCTCGAATATTCGTCTGTTGGGGGAATTTTAAGAAAATACTCCTTTTGAGGGAGATTTACTGGAAATGTTCTGCAGGGAAAAAGCTCATAAGAGAATTTTTAGGGTAACCTCTGCTTGGGGAGCGATGATTGTAAAGAAAATTGTTGGGAATATCATTATTAATCGTAAAGTCGGAAAAATGATTTACTGAGATATAATCCCACGAGCATATGCAAGGTAATAACTTCATTCGGAATGAGGAATGTCCAAGATATACATGAATGACCTTGGATCCTGACATTTTATATTTGATTTTTGTATGATATTCCACTTTAGGTGGGAATTCCATGCATGGGATGTATGCAAGTATGCAATTTGTTGGGGATATTTGGTTGTGCATGTAGGAATGTGAATGATTTTTATCTTATTGAAATTCCCATTTTATGGGAGTATTATGCATGAGTATGTTGATGACTGGTACGACTGTGTTTTTTTTTTAATTTTCTGTTTGGTAGGAAAACCATGTATGGATGATTCGTGTGATTTGGGAATGCAACTGGGTAATTGGATGTTTTTGTAGGGTTTAATTCTTGATTGCCAATGAGGTTGGACTTTATATGGGAACTGCCAGATGAGGACAGAACTTGAAGGATATGTTACCAGACGAGAACTGCGGAAAATAATTAAAATGTCAGACGGGACTGAATTTGTTTTTGTTTGTCAGACGGGAACTGATTTTTAAAGTAGGCTACCAGACGAGAACTGGTGGAAATAATTGACTACCAGACGGGAGCTGGTATCGAAATAGGTGACCTACCAGACGAGAACTGGTCATAAGAGATAATTTACCAGACGAGAACTGGTGTTTGGCAAATGATTTGTCGTACAAGAACTGATTTTTGATATAGTTTTCCAGACGGGAACTGGACTTTGGAATAAGTTGCCAGACGAGAACCGGACTTTGAAATAAATTGTCAAACGGGAACTGGGCTTTGAAATAAATTTCCAGACGGGAACTGGTTTTTTTGAAAAAGGTTTTCCATACGGGAACTGGGCTTTTGAAATAAGTTTCCAGACGGGAACTGGGCTTTTGAAATAAGTCGTCAGACGGGAACTGGACCTTGAAATAAATTTCCAGACGAGAACTAGGCTTTTGAAATAAGTTTCCAGACGGGAACTGGGCTTTTGAAATAAGTTGTCAGACGGGAACTGGACTTTGAAATAAATTTCCAGACGAGAACTGGACTTTGAAATGGCCAAGCGACATTTGGGCTTTGGTGTCAGATTTTGTGTTTTAAGGCTTTTTGATGCCAGGTTCATGTTATGGGGTTAGACCCAATGAATTTTATGATATGCATGGTTTTATCTTAGAGCAAAGTGACATGACTAATGCATGATGATGATTTATGTAATGATTTATAGGCTTTCAAAATGCCCTGCGTGGGTATTGGAGGAGAAAGTTCTTTGTAGAAAGGCTTATGTCTGTCAAAAGGTTATTTTATGGGGTGGTAGCGTGATTCCCCGACACTTGTCTCGAACTCTATGGTTGCTGACGTGCGAAAAAGCTTTTCCTTGAACTGCTTGAAAACGTGGAGAGGACTCGCTCCTATGTGGCTCATCTTGCCCCAGTTTGTTGGGTCTTTGCGGACGTTTACCTCGAAAGGATTTCGAAAGCAATTGTACCATAATTTGAAGATGGCTTGCCCTGAAATTTTGATCCATGAAAGGATTTATCCTTGGTTAACCGACTCTTGTAGTGGTTGACTTTTTTGTGCTCTTGAGGTAGATTGCCCCGGTATGAGCGTTGAAGCGACTTAACTTACCCTAACTGAACATTGAAGGGGTCTGCCCCTAGCCAACAGAACCTCTAGGTGATCTACCCCTAGTTAATAGAGTCCTGAGTCGATTTGCTCTGGATCAACTGATTCTTGAAATGAATTGCACATTTATTAACAGATGTTAGGGGACTGTTTCAAGATGACCAATTCTTGGAGTAATCTTCCTATGATCAACTGATGTTTAGGTGGCATGCCCCATATTCATAGGTTCGGAGGTAGTCTTGATTCTGATAAATGGTTAAGCTTCTCTTATTGCTCTTTGTTGAAATTTCCCTGACGTCAAGTACTGACTTGCAGTTAAAATTGTTTATTCAGAAATGGTAATTTTAATGCGATACTCATGCAGGTTTTGAAAAGAATTATTATTGAAATGATGTGATAGTATGTCACAAGTGGACCATGAGTCCAAATGTAATGTTGATTTAGCAATTTAAAGTGTGAAAGACTCAGCGAGAATAATGACATCGATGTTGAAGATTAGCAAATATTTAGGAGTCAGTTTACGCAACTTTGTTGTAATATGCTTTCGAAAATAACCCTACCTCAATTAGGTCTTTTGAGGGTTGTAACGTGGCTTGGTTCATGGTTATTGAAACAAAGGATGTAAGGCTCAAATTTTGTTTTAACCCACCCATTCTTCATGATGATCACCAATCCCATGCTCAGTTAATTCAACATACACATTCGTCTTTTTGAAGGTGTAAAGATAAAGATGATGATTCAAGGTCTCTTGAAATGGCAGTCACCTTATTTCATTTTCTAGATGTTGGTGACCCTTTGATTTTGGTATGGCGGTCACCGAATCTTATTTTGTTTTGTTGAGGATTTTCATTGCCTCTTTTGATTTTTGTTTTGATCCCTAACTTTTGCATGGACCGCTTGTTGAAGCTTTAGTCCATCGGGATTGCCCCGGTTTTTGCCTAAGTCTCCTTCATTCTGGAAAAGGGTGTTGTTAGCTCTTAACCCTAACATTGAGAGTTAGGGTGAAGCAGATGAAATGAGAATGAGGGTTGTGCCTCATAGCTCTTATCCCTGGCCTGGGAGAGCTTGACTCAAATAGAAAGTGTGGGAGTTCAGAATGAAGGAACTCTTCTCCACATGACTGACACAACAAGATCTTGGGTTCTTATTCACAATGCATCAACACATGGTGTGAGTAAAGTGAACGACACAACTGAATAGCAGGGGATGGATTGCACATCCCTTTTATCTGCCAATTGCCTCTTAAGAGGTCTTTACCTGCTTGGCACAAAATTAAACATCCACAAACATTGCCTCTTAAGGAGGGCTTCAGCCAGGTGCCTGCCAACGTAAGATGACAGGTCTTCCAGACTACATGAAGATCAAGGAATTATACCTCAGTGGTATGCAAACCACAAGCAAGCAAAGCAAAGTTCAAATGAACTTAAAGCAACTTAGGTACCTGTGGAAACAGCTAAACCAATCAGTACACAATCCAGACAAACAATCAACAGTCAATATTCAACAGACAACCCAATGTGCACAATGAGAAAACACAAGTGAATTGTTCTCAAAGCCTACAAAACAAGCAAATGTTAGCCAACAATCAACAAATGATCAAGCTCAAATGAAGGAGCAACATCAACCATGGAGATGTGTACTTGAACCTGAAATCACAACTCAAATGTAAGTAACAAACCACTAGGTCAAAGCCTAGGGTCAAAGGTGGATCAAAAATCCAAAATAGAAGCTCAAACTCAACATGAATCATATTTAATCAATCAAGAACAAGTCCTAAAAAGAACCAAATCATAATCATCAAGCAAGTTCATTTTATGTGCAAGAGAAATCAAAGACCAATTCAAGGCATCCAAATGAACATTAAGAATGAAAATTCACAATCAAAACAGAAATTATTCAAATAATTCTGGAAAAATTCATGAACATTCAACACATCTAACATGATCATCACACAAAAAATCAGAAGCATTAGAAGTCATTTGGCATGGAAATAAAATTGCACAAGTCAAGACAACCAAAGGTATGACATAAATTGTCACACCATGCTAACACAAGCATAAAACAGAATTGGCACATGAGAAAAATACCAGACCAAGCCCAAAACATCCATCAATCTGTCTAGAATCAGCATGTAAAATTTCAAGTCCATTGGATTAAAAACAAGCATTTCATGATAGAAAGAGCAAGGAAAGGTCACAAATGCACCTGTGAGCAATCAACCTAGATTAAATAAAATTCCAGCAATGCACAACTTTTGAGATCATGATCATAAAAAACTAGACATTCTAAGGATCATTTTGCAAAAAATTGGGAGTGATTTGGAGCATTTTTCAATTTATTATGATATTTACAAGTTGATAGAAAAAATAAAATTCAAATATGAACATGTACATGGCATGTGATTTGGAGGGAAAAAGCAAAAAATGCTGAACAATTGAAATTGTCCTCGCTGGGATTCGAACCATGCGCATATTCAAATGAGCGCGCGCCAGGCAAAACGACCGCGTTTGGTCTGGAACCCTAGCGTTGCATGGAAATTGCAGAAAACGACGTTTGAAACCGACGCAATACACCAGAAACCGTCGTAAATGTCCAGAATGCATGAATCTTCATCTTCTTCATGAGGAAGAAGATGAACATTCATGTAAAATTTCCAGGTTTTCCAGATTCGCCCAGAATTTCACAAAACGCATATCAAATCAAAGCTTAGGCCATGTAGAGCACGGATCCACAATCATTTAAACTCAAAACATCATAATCAAAGAGAATCGTGCATGAACATTTTTGCATCTCAAACTTTAAATGCACATAACTCCATGAATAATGCACCAATTCACACGATTTTTCTACCAGAATTCTCATCAATCAAAGATCTACACGAATATGCACATGGATTTGAGAATAATTGAGATCGAATTTTCTACCTCTTGAAGAGCAGGTTATGGTTTTGCACAATCCAACACTTGTAACGATCCAAATCACTTCCAGGATGCTTGTAGAGATGATTGATGAAGAAATTGAAGCTCAGAAACGTGTGGATCTAGCTTAATTTGAAAACTCCATTGATGCATCCAAGCTTGAGCATGCACGAAATTGGCATGAATTCTTCAAAGTACACGTCCAATCTCACTCAGAACCACTCCATGATCAACAATTCAACAAGAGAAATGAGGTTTATGTGAAGAATTTGGAAAATCTTTTTGAGAGAAAATTTTGGAAATTTTCAAGATCTAGATCTGAAAATGTGTGTTATGAATGAAACAGTTATGATTATCCTTATATATGCCCTCTTAATCATTCTGAAATTAAGTTTAAACCAAAACTAAATGAGATTAAGGGATTACAAGGTGCATGCACAAATTTGCACTTTCACCTCATGCATGAGATGCACACGTGAACAGTGCCTTTTCCTTGATTATTTTCACTTAAAATCACATTTCAAACACAATGGCAATGGTAGAAAGTCCATACAATGCACCATTTTTAAATTTCCAAATTTCCCTCCAAAATTGACTTGGATATGCCAATGCTCATGTGTTGGAAATTCATGCAATATGATGGTTGATTTAGAAACTTCATGACATGAGAAACATTTTGCAAAAAGAACCACCAAATTTGGAGTTTTGGTTCAAAAGATATGGTCATTTGAAGTTCCAAGCATACTTTGCCATGATTTGATCATAACTCCTTAACCATTCATTAGAAATTCATGATCTTGGACTTTTTGGAAATGGGAGAGAAAGATCTTCAACTTTCATGTTGGACAAATGTTCATTTGAAGCTTATTTGATGTTGGAAAGTTGAGTTGAAGTTGGTCCAAAAACTTGCCATTTTTGGAAACTTGAAATTACATGTCACTTTCCATTTTGGGAAACTTTTGATCTGGCTTCAAAATCTTCAAGGTAGATGTTTGACATGTTGAATAACCTTCTTTGGGACATGAATGAAGTGTCTCAATCCATTTCTCCATCTCCTAGCCCTCAGTTGACTTGCAGTTGACTTTTATGGGCCTCAGATGACTTGGTCATGCACTGTGGACTTTAAGCCTTCAACACTTGGCCAAATTGCTTCTAAATGATCCTTGGGTCATGTAAGCTCTCTATAACAACCATAGGGCCTTCATCTCATGGAAAAACCATTGCTCTCTTGCACCGATGGATTCTCCTGATCAGTTTTGACTGATGTAATGCAATGGACTATGCAATGTGAATGCAATGTTAATGACCTAAAAATGAAATGTATGTACAAATGGGAGGTGAAAATTTGAGGTGCTACAGCTGCCCCTATTCAATCAACTGGGAACCTGAACGGATGAGAGCAACGACTGTCATACCTTCAAGGTAAACAGGGATTGAATACCAAAGAACCGTAGAAATTTGCACTCTGCGGGGATCCAGAAAAGAAAGTTCACCAAGGGCAACTTCAACTGGGATATGATGTTTATCAATGGACCAGACAAGACGTCTACCAACGAATCCACTGGGGATTTTGATTTTTTATCAATGAAAAGGAACCAGCCAGACGTCAACGAACGAATGGGAAAAACTCAACGTTTATCGATACCGACGGAGAGGTGACCAGACATCAACGGATGAATGGGAAGACTCGACCAGACGTCAACGGACGAACGGGAGAAGCTCGACGTTTATCGACACCAACGGAGAAGGTGACCAGACATCAACGGATGAACTGGGACATCAACAGATGAACTGGGAGAAAGAGATACAACCAAACGTCAACGGACGAATGGGAAAAACTCAACGTTTATCGATACCAACGGAGAGGTGGCCAGACATCAACAGATGAATGGAAGAAAGAAATACAACCAAACGTCAACGGACGAATGGGAAAAACTCAACGTTTATCGATACCAACGGAGAGGGTGACCAGACATCAATGGATGAATGGGAAGACTCGACCAGACGTCAACGGACGAACGAGAGAAGCTCGACGTTTATCGACACCAACAGAGAGGTAACCAGACATCAACGGATGAATGGGAAGACTCGACCAGACGTCAACGGACGAACGGGAGAAGCTCGACGTTTATCGACACCAACGGAGAGGTGACCAGACATCAACGGATGAACTGGGAAGACTCGACCAGACGTCAACGGACGAACGGGAGAAGCTCGGCGTTTATCGACACCAACGGAGAGGTGACCAGACATCAACGGATGAATGGGAAGACTCGACCAGACGTCAACGGACAAACGAGAGAAGCTCGACGTTTATCGACACCAACGGAGAGGTGACCAGACATCAACGGATGAACTAGGAAGACTCGACCAGACGTCAACGGACGAACGGGAGAAGCTCGACGTTTATCGACACCAACGGAGAGGTGACCAGACATCAACGGATGAACTGGGAAGACTCGACCAAACGTCAACGAACGAACGGGAGAAGCTCGACGTTTATCGATACCAACGGAGAGGTGACCAGACATCAACGGATGAATGGGAAGACTCAAATAAAGGGGTGAGGTGTTACCGGTTAGTAGGTAACAAGCTCGGAAAGAAGGAATATCTAAGACTGGTGCACGGGTGAGAGATATCAATCAACCAAAAACATCTGAGGAAAACCTGAATAGGCATATTTCGACTCAGGAAAATCTGACTCCACAGGGGACCAAGGTCGCAATAGGGAGTAGACAGGAAGGAACACCAAGGATATCGGGTTGTAGGCATAAAATAGGTGACCGACCAAGGCGTGAATTGGTTTGTGTTCCAAAACACTCATCATCCTGAAGAGAGCTAACAATCTTGTTAAAGGATGGACACTCGACTCCATAAGGAATACGAATCTTACTCAGTTGGGGAAACAAACAAAGGGTTCAGCCAAAGAGTGCATGAGATATATTATCTATAGCCGTCAAAATGTAGATAATATACTCGCATGGAAGATTATCCAGAACCGGGTTGTAGGTTGACAAAGGATAAATCGACCGAAATCGTGAATTGGTGTGTGCCAAAACACTCATCATCCTGAAGAGAGCGAAAGCAAACTTGTTAAAGGATGGTCATTCGATTCCACAAGGAATGCGAATCTTACTCAGTTGGGGAAACACACAAAGGGTTCAGCCCAAGAGTGCATGAGATATATTATCTATAGCCGTCAAAACGTAGATAATACTCTCGCATGGAAGATTATCCATAACCGGGTTGTAGGTTGTCAAAGGATAAATCAACCGAAAAGAAAGGCATCGGGATACCGAGACTAGGTATGTAAAGATGACCAATCAAAAAGGGGAAACAACAAACATTACCGGCGAACGGTGAATGAAAGAGGACCCACTGAGGATAAAATGGCTTACTCGGAGCAATTATCCAAAAGGAAGGGGAAGACCCGCTGGGGATAAGATTGCTTAATCAAAGCAAATATCCAAAGGGAGAAGGACTATCAATACCGAAAACTGGATAATGATAACCGCAAAGAGGGGATTACATCTACCAGTTAGTAGGTAGAAAACCACGGAAAAGTAACCGTCATCGACTAGGATGAGCACAAGGGTTGACTCCACAACGGGGAGAAAAGAGGATTCATATCTACCGGTTAGTAGGTAGAAGACCACAAAGATAGGACTTACAACTACCGGTAGTAGGTAGAAAACCGCAAAGATAGGACTTTAAACTACCGGTTAGTAGGTAGAAGCCAAAGAAATTCCGCTGAGGATAAGATGAATGAGTGCCGGTTAGTGAGCAACTATTCATTTATACCACAGGGAAGCACAAGAGACAGCCCCTAGGAAGCCAATTTAGGGTCGATCCAAAAAGGCGGACTAAATCAAGACTCATCCTAATGAGGAAAGAACTCAATAGGGAAAACCCATCCCGTTATGTGTGTAGGGAGGGAACGGAAACAACTGTCATCCACGAGGATATAACTCAGTGGGGAGTGCAGAAGGAAATGGTAGACACTTTCTGCCTAAGGGGTCGACTCTATATGGAGAGATCAGACACACCCACATCTGCTTGGGGAATATCTAAGCTTGCAAGATGCTACCAATTTGTGGGGAGTAGCATTGCTGGGGATACCCACTCAACTAAGGAGTCACTTGTTGGGAAAACACCAACCTCTCTACCCTGCTGGGGAACCCAGTTCTGAAATCGATCCAATGGCGCGATGCTAAACTCTTCCGACAACCCATTCTCGGATGGTCACCACGGCCTAGGTGTCGCATCACGCGAAAAACCGGCGGGAAAACAAGAACAACAGAGCCGCCACCGTGCGTTATTTATCCCAAAAGAGGGAAAGGAAACGCTCAGAGTAAACCTGGAAAAGACATGGTCTCGCGACCAAAGAGAATGGGATCGGGAGTCGGTTATGCGAAGGGAAGGTATTAGCACCCCTACGCATCCGTAGTACTCTACGGGATCCACGCACAAAAGGAAGGAAATTGGTTGCTAAAAACACTGCTCATAAACACACACACACTGGCTGAAAGAAACACAAGAAACTGACTGAAACTGACTCGGCAGGATATCGCATCCTGGGCCTACTTAGTCTATCAGGCATAGACATCAGAGTCGAAGTAGTTCGGACTGGGGAGACGACACATGCTCGCTAAGATATCGCATCCTATGCATACGTATCTTCTCGGACGAGAGAAGAATCAGAGCATTCGTAGCTCGGCTGGCACGCACACAAACAAACACTGGCAAAGGCAAACGTGGAGCCTGAATGCCAATCACTGGACTTACATCAGCATCCGAACCAAAACACACACAAAGAGGCAAATGTGGAGCCTGAATGCCAATCACTGGACTTACATCAGCATCCGAACCAAACACACGCACACTGGAACCCAAATGCCACTCGATGGACTTACATCAGCTTCCAAGCACACAATAACACAACAAGTTAATAGGGAGTCGGGGACTCGAGCCTATAACTGTCAAGCACACACTCAGAACAAACAGACAACAAATTGCTAAGGAGTCAGGCACTCGAGCCTAGCAACTGTCAAACAACACACACAAAAAGAAAAAGGGCGCCCGGAGAGATCAGCTCAATCTCCTGCCTACATACTTCATCTGGTATGAAGATCAGGGCGATGTAGTTCCCCTACAGAGGGATAAAGGACTAGCCTAACCAGATAACAGAGGGAGACACAACTAGGGAGACTACGACTCGAGCCTAGATGTTATCATGCAAAATCAACCCTAAGTTAAGGTTTCTAGCTAACTGGCACAGGGAGCCAGCCTATCCTAGTCATGACTTGCACAGGAAGCAAGCCACACACACACTTAACTTGCACAGGAAGCAAGCCAAGCAAAACCTAACTTGCACAGGAAGCAAGTCTAAACTAACCCTAACTCGCACAGGAAGCAAGTCAAACAAACGTACAAGCACAGATAGCACACACTATACACAAGCAAGTGGCTCAAACAAGGCTAGGTTTTAGTCGAGGGGTCATATCAACCTCAACAAACAAACCTCTGGAACTGGGTGAATGTGCTCTTAACCTTGCCATTGAGGGGCTAAGGTGAAGCAGATGAAAGGTGAGTGAAGATAAGACTTCACAGCTCTTATCCCTGGCCTGGGAGAGCTTGAGACAAGAATGTGTGGGTTCAGAAAGTGGGAACCCTTCTACACATTTAAAACTGACTCAACTGTACAATTGCACAAGATCTTGGGTTTGTATCTGCAATGCATCAACACAGTGGTGTGAGCAAAGCAGATGACACACTGAATAGCAGGGGATAGGTTGCATATCCCTTGGGTTCTGCCAATTGCCTCTTCACTTAGGAGGTCTTTGACTCTATGCAAGGACAAAATTAAACAATCACAAACATTGCCTCTTAAGGAGGACTTCAGACAGTTGCCTGGCCAAATAACAGGCCAGGTCTTCCAGACTACATGGAGATGAGAAATTATACCTCAAGCAAGTTGCTTATACAAGCAAATCAAAGCAAAAAGTTCACAAGGAACTAAGCAACTAAAAGCACCTGAAACAGTCAAGCAGATGTTAGTATGCAACTTCAAACAAAGCAAAAAGAAGCAAACATCAACAGTTAATTTGGAGGCAAATGGGTGTGCAAGGCACAAGGCTCAAGGCATGTGAGCCAAGCCACCTACAAAACAAACAAGTTAAACAATGATATTTAAGCAAGCTCAATCAAAAGAATTGATCTCAATGGCCATTTGGTGTTCCACCTGAAAACACAAGCTCAAAAGTGAGTAACAGGACCACTAGGGCAAGCCTAGGGTCAAAAGAGAATAAGAAAGTCAAAACAGCAAGGGATATCCAATCAAAGTCAAGTTTAAACATTCAAGAAACAAACTCAATTGGGTTCACATTCATATCAATCATCATCATCATTTCATGAACAAAGTAGGTCAGAGCATGGCATTTAGAAGCTCATAGAAGTCAACAGCAATACTTAACTCAAAAGCAAACTAAAACATTTCCAAAAATCACCAAATAAATCATGATCAATCACATTCCATAGCATGGTAAGCATGTCAAATTTCATCTCATTTGGACAAGTGGAAGGCAGTCAATGAAAATCATAAAGTCAAAGCAATTTTGGACATGCTCAAAGAAGTCAACCAAACATGCATCAACTTAGAAAAATCATAAGTCAGAGATGGTGTATGATAAATGAATGGGACTAAAACCATGGCAAAGATGAGAATGTCTAGTTATCTCATGTAAGATTTCATGTCCATCTAATAAAGTATGAGAATTTCACAAATGAAATGGGAACATGTGTCACAAAAATTCAACATATGACCAAGCAGGGGAGAAAATCTCAAACAATTAGGAAATGCCACAAATAATTCCAAGAAAATTCACATATAAACTAGACATACAAGAGTAGGTTCATGCAAAAAATCAGATCAATTGGAGGTCAAGAAGCATGGATACAAAAATCAGCAAGTTGGACATCAATGGTGTGACACAAATTGTCACACCCTAATTCAAAAAATCATAACTCACAAACCAGCAATGATAAATTCACAAACTCTATACCAAAATCTCCATGAGTGTGTCTAGTTTAAGCACAAAAATTTGGGAGCCATTGGATAAAGTATCACCATTTCACAAATGTTTTGGCAAAGTGTACAAAAAAGGAACACATGTCACAAACCCTAGCACCATTTATAATTCGACCATCCAAAAATTCTGGAAAAAATGTGATAAAAAAGTAGAGATCATGAGGAAGCTAATGCAAAAAATCCCATTAAATTTGGATTAAAATTGGAGATGTTATGATTTTTGTAAGTTGGTGATCAAAAATGGAATAAAATGAAAAACAACATGGATTTAATAGGTCGTGTGGTCCGGCCATGGCATTTTTGTAAATAAGCCATCCACTTATCAAAACGCGCCGTTTTGGACGCTGGAACGAAATGTTCCTATTGGCTGAGGCGCGGGTACAGTAACACGGCCTGCAAAAACAGAAAAACAAGGCAAAACGCGTTCTGGGCTGAAGCTTAGGGTTTGCTACAGTGGTGTTCATCACCATTGATGAACATTTTTTCCAGAAACAAGAAACGCGCATACCATCGTGACCATCAAGCCATGTACATACATAATCCAACATCAATAACCATTAAACCATGCTAAACAAAGAGTATCGAGCAAAAACAAGTTTCAATCACCAAACTTCAAACCAACATATCTTTGGAAATACTCAATCATTTTTAAAACCACAACCACTGTTAAGCTCAGCATGAAAAGACCTAACTAAAGCATGTAATAGTTTTAAGAATAGTGGAACTCGAAAAACTCACCAAGGTTGAAGTACAGTTGTGATTTGGAGATTTTTTGATGTTGTTGGCCTAAAACAGATGAAGCTCCAAGCTTGCAATGATGAATGATGAAGATGGTTTGCCTTGAAACAGCTTGGTTTGGTTTCAATCTCACTTTGCCATTAATGGAGCTTGGAAAGAACAGTCCACCAAGAGCTCTTACAGTTGAAGAATGGAGTTTAAAAAAGGTTCACCATGTTGCTTGGAGGTTGTTTTAGGCAAGGCAAGGCTTAGTCTCTTTGGAGTTTTGGACAGACTTTGAGAAATGCCAAAAATGAATTCTTTAGGGAGTGAGTGATTTTTGCTGGTTTTTTGCAGCTGCTCTGCTGTTTCATTTGACAGAAAATGAGATGTATATCTGCTGTTTTTTGTGGTACAAATCATGGTTCATGAAAGAGTGGGATAGAGTTAGTAGAAAGTGTACTTTTTGCCAATTTTTAAGCAAGTAGGGAATGGCTTCATGTACTGCACAAGAATGGGCTGCCAACAAGTCTCAAATGCATTTTCAGAACATATTTGAATGGTAGAATTGATTAGAAATGATTATTTTGAAAAGTCAAAATTCCACTCACTTGAAATTAATTAAGGCAAGTTCAAAAATGCCATTTTGCATGGTGATGTTTTGGTACATGAAAGTTACATTTTTGGAAAGAGGGGATCAAATGTGACTTGTAGGAAAAAACCCCACCCAATTTGGCCAAATGGTTTGAGAGATATGGCCTTTTGAAGTTCAAGAATTTTTGAAAATGAATTGATCATAACTTGCCAACCACACATGGGAATTGAGTGTTCTTGGACTTTTTGGAAACGGGAGAACAAGATCTTCAACTTTCATGTTGGGCAAAAATTCATTTGAAGCTTGTATCATGATGTAAGTTTGAGGATCAAGACTTTCCATTTTTGGTAAGTTTCAGTTACAGGTCCAGTTTCCATTTTTGGAAATTTCTGATATGGCTTCAAATTCTTCCATGGTGGTGTTTGACATGATATATGAGGACTATATGGACATGAATGAGACCTCTCAAACCAATTTCCATCATCAAATCACTGATTAAATGGACAGTTGACCAACAGTTGACTTTTAGGGTTTCTGACTGACTGTGCATTGACTGATGACTTCTGAACATCCAATCCTTGACCAAAACACTTCAAATGGATCCTCAAGTCATGTGAACATGTTGGACCAACCCTAAGGCCTTGGCTCAATGGAATTTGTGCTTGCTTGCTTGACTGACTGATCTCCTGACCAGTTTGACCTAATTTCTTGATTGGCTTGCACTTGAGGCAAATGGGACAATGCAAGGCTATGCAGTGGACCATGATATGCTATGACCTAGTATGATAATGTATGTGCAATGATGGGGTGCAAATTTGAGGTGCTACAGCTGCCCCTATTCAATCAGCTGGGAACCCGAATGGATGAGAGCAACGGCTGTCAGACTTTCAGGGTAAACAGGGATTGAATACCAAGAACCGTAGAATTTGCACAATACAGGGATCCACCAATGGAAACGTCCACTGGGATTTGATTTTTATTGCTGGGTATATATATTTTGGTTTTGTTTTCAAAGGGTACGGCCACATCCAGACATCACAACGATGGTGAACGGGAACAACAATCACAACTAGATGCCAACGGACAACTAGAAAAAACTCAACGTTTATCGGGACCAACGGAGAGGTAACCAGACGTTATTGAATGACTGGAAGGGATACAACCATACGTCAACGAACGAAATGGGAAAAACTCAACGTTTACCAAGACCAACGGAGAGGTAAATCCACATGGGGACAGGTACAACTAGACGTCATAGGACGAATAGGAAAAACTCGACGTTTATCGACACCAACGGAGAGGAGGAAACTCTACTGGGGAGAGTGAACACAACCAAATCATCAACGGATGATTGGGAAAAACTCGACGTTTATCGACACCAACGGAGAGGAGGAATACTTCCTCGATCTGAGAATCGGAAATTGGCCTGAACGCCACTTCGGTCTGAATACCGGAAAATTGGCCTGAGTGCCATGAGTACATCGACCTGATCGTCGGAAACTCCTTCGATCTGAATATCGGAAAATTGGCCTGAGTGCCATGAGTACATCGACCTGATCGTCGGAAACTCCTTCGGTCTGAATACCGGAAAATTGGCCTGAGTGCCATGAGTACATCGACCTGATCGTCGGAAACTCCTTCGGTCTGAATACCGGAAAAACATAAGTACATCGACCTGATCGTCGGAAACTTCTTCGGTCTGAATACCGGAAAATTGGCCTGAGTGCCATGAGTACATCGACCCGATCGTCGGAAACTCCTTCGGTCTGAATACCGGAAAAACATAAGTACATATTATCTATAGCCGTCAAAACGTAGATAATACACTCGCATGGAAGATTATCCATAACCGGGTTGTAGGTTGTTAAATGAATAATCGACCGAAAAGAAAGGCATCTGGGTACCAGACTAGGTATGCAAAAGATGACCAATCAAAAGAGGATAAAGTTGCTTATTCGGAGCAAGTATCCAAAAAGGAAGGGGAAGACCCAATGGGGACAATACTGCTTGATCAAGGCAAGTATCCAGAGGGGAAAGAATATCAATATCACAAACCGGATACTGATAACTGCAAAGAGGGGATTACATCTACCGGTTAGTAGGCAGAAAACCACGGAAAAGTAACCAGTCATGCATAGGATGAACACACAGGGTTAACTCCACCAAGGGGATGAAAGTGGGATTTTACAACTACCAGCGAGTAGGTAGAAAACCACAAAGATAGGACTTACAACTACCGGGTCGTAGGTAGGAGCCAACAAATTCCGCTGAGGATGAAATGAATGAGCGCCGGTTAGTGAGCGACTATTCATTTATGCCCCAGGGCAGCACAAGAGATAGTTAACAAGAAGCCAATTTAGGATCGATCCAAAAAGGCAGACTGAATCAAGACTCATCCTAATGAGGAAAGAACTCAATAGGGAAAACCCATCCCATTAGGGAGGGAACGGAAGCAACCGTCATCCACGAGGATGTATCTCAGTGGGGAAATGGCAGGAAAAGATTGACACTTTCTGCTTAAGGGGTAGACTCTACATGGAGAGATCAGACACACCCGTATCTGCTTAAGGAAAAAAAAAAGACCCAAGCTGGCAAGACGCTAACAATTGGGGAGTAACACTGCTGGGGATACCCATTAGACTGAGGAATCACTTGTTGGGAAAACACCAACCTCTCAACCATGCTGATGAACCCAATCCTGAAGCCGATCCAATGGCGCGATGCTAAACTCTTTCCAACAACCCAACCTCGGCTGGTCGCCACGGCCTAGGGCTAATGGATATGCTTGCAATGTTGATGCATGAGTTTTTTCTTGCTTTACACAATGCCCCATGATTATGGAAATGCTATGCACTAATGATGCGATATGCTATGCTTATCTAAATGACGAATGCATAAACACACGTCTCCTTCAGAGACAAACACCGGGGAACTCCAGGAACTGTGCTGGGGATCCTGTAACCATGTCAACTTCCATTCTGCTGGGGAAAGACAAACCTTGCTGGGGAAAAACCATCAATACAACCTCTGCTGGGAAGACAGCTTCAGACTTGGAAAACAGTCACAACTCCGTTGGGGATACGGCCACCTTTAGGCTTGCTGAGGAGACATCGATCTCGAATCTGTCATGGAGGTAACGCTCTCGCACCTACTGGGGAAATACAGCTTATTAGACACGGAACACCTGTCGAGTCGCCGAACAGCGGCATCCATCGCCCACCCACAGTGTCGGCTTTCCTCTTTTACGAACTCCCAGACGCTTCTGGACTTTTCTGCTCCATCATCTTGTATTCCCAATCTCGTCCGTACTCCACGGGGATCGAACTCCTGGTATTCATACAAACTTTCCAATCATCAGACTTTGAAGAGTCTTCTTGATTACCTTTCCAGGACCATCGTCGTAATCCTTCACTGTCTGTTCACCGTTCAACTATCCCTTGCCCCTGATTTGGCTCTGCAGCAGATCGTTAGATAAAAGCGTGCCCCAGATATGCCCTAGGTGTTCTGGTATTTCAACACTTAGGTCACTCAAACTTCCGAGTAATATTTCCAGATTTCAACCTCATAAGCATGCGTCGGAAAGGACCTCTATGTTTCAAAATGCAAGTATTCTTTATCAAAACGAACGGATGTTTTCATAATCAAAGTGGTAATGAAAACAAAAACAAAACTATTTGACTGAACACACACTTTATTGACTGAAACAAAAAGATGGCTCAGAATTGAGCAACACACAAGAAGCAAAACCTGGAAAGAGGTAATTGCGCACAAAGGAAAAAATCTATCCTATTGGCAATGCGGAATCGTGATCTCATCGGGTTCCAATTCGGTTACACCTCATATGTCCTCGAGACTTTCCACACTTTCTGTCTTCTGAACGAGACGCTTCCGATCGGTCTCTGTTGGAGATTATCCAAGTCATCACGAGCAAAAACGATCATGCTGGACGCAGTTGTTCGTTTCATTCCCTCTTTTGCCTGGACCGCCCTTTCGGGTTTCAGTCCACCGGGATACCCTTTTTTGCCCAAGTCGCCCTCGCGGGTTTTCAACTTGCCGGGTGTACCGTTCTTTTCTTTTATTATCCCTAACTTTTGCCCGAACCTTTTTTCTCTTTTTTTCTTGGTTCGCCGGGATGCCCCTTTTTTGCTTGGACTCTTTATTCTTTTCGTCCAGCGGGTCTCCTTCACGAAGTATTTTCTAACTGCGTCCGCATTCACAGGGAATGGAAAATCGTCGTCATCCGCGATCATCAACCACATGGTCTGGTCTGAGAAAACCTTCTTGACCACGAATGAGACACTCATAACTGTTTATCCATTTGCCCTATGATCGTCTTGAGAAGGAAGGATCCTTTTCAACCAATTCCTCCACGTGGTACGCTCGAGGTCACACTTCTCAGTCAACAATGCGCTTCATTCACTGGGCACAACGCCCCACGACAAGTAACTGACAGCCCTCTCTCCTCAGTTGGGCTTAACGTGTCATACCGAGTCCTTATCCATTTAGCGTTCTCTGATTTCTCATACATCTGTGTGGAAGACACTGCCCCAGGTAGATGCACATCCCAAGGTTCGACACCCACGATACAGACTTTATGTTCGGTCACCATCGTTGGTGCATTTAAAAGTTATCCGGGAAGCACTACCTCTTTTACCCTAACTTCCCCATCAGACATCTGAATCCGTTCGGATTCAGGGCCAGGCCCCTCCTCCGGGATCGGTCACTCTCAATCTTTCGATTTGAGTACCTCGAGATGTCCTCATCAGGGACCTCAAACTTCCTTGGTTGATAACCTTTCATGGGTTGCTACTAGCTTTTCAAACACATACCTAGCCAAATCCATTTTGGATATACACGAAGTGGTATGAATCAGCATACACTGTCTTAGTCGGCGAGCAGCCTATGCCAAAGTACATCAAGTTTTTTCGAACAGTGAGTGTATTGTTTCACCGTCGATAAACTTTTTGCTTAGGTAAATTGCATACTCTTTTCGACAAGACTAGCCATGCTGACTCAGTACGCACCTCATAGACCCCTCGAGGGCTGCCGAGTACCAGATTAACAATCATCCCCCTGGGAAGCATCGGAATCAGAAGTTCCTGTAATTTATCCCTTTTTTTTTTTTTTTTTTTTTTTGCAGGATCAATCTTGATTCTTCTGATTTACTCACAACAAGTCTCGGTAGCTTGATGAACAGCACCCCCTAAGTGTACTGACTCGGGCTCAACAGTGTGAGTTATCTCAACCGGTCAAACAACTTGCCCCAAGTCTACCGGATGCCCCTGTTCTGCTTGGGACTTTGCCATCATGTCATCAACATGGCATTTGCTTTCACGATGAATCATCTCATGAAACAAAGTCACCGTAGATCTCTGATACGTGGCACCGGCCTCATGTGACGGAACGACATTAACTTAGAACAAGAAGGTGCCCCTTGTGTGATGGACCTGGTTTACTTCATATCATCTGGCAACAATTCAATCTGGTCTTGGCCAAGAAGCCACCCATGAAGATAAACATTGAGACCTGAGCCATATAATCAACCAATACCTCATTGTGAAGTACCGGGAATTCATCCTTCAAATTAGCCCTGTTCACATCTTGGTGGCCCATACGCCTTCTCATCTTTCAGCACCAGTTTCCGCTTCACTGGAGGACAGTCTTCTCTTAAGGGTAGCTCGTGCCCCAGGTCATTGGTATTCCGCCCTGGTGTATCTAAATACAATCAGGCATACGTATCAACCTGCTCTTCTAACAGGGCTACCATTCTGTTCTCGACTTGCCTCTGAAGCGGCCTCAACTTTCACTTTCCCTTCTGACCTCGGCGGTACCTGGGATGACACTTGACTCGCTTCTCGCGCGGTTGAATCACCTTCTCCCCTTGTTTCAACAACCTGGCTAATTCCAGCTGATCACAATCTTCTGCGCCTTCTTCCTCGGCATGATAGCTTGGATCGTCGAAGTCATATAGAGGTGTAACCAAATTGTTATCGGTGAGATCAGGAGAGTCACTTTTAAGGTCGGAACCAAATGAATCAAAAGGAAAGAGAATAAAAACATTGCCATTTCTATTTTTATTTTATTTTATTTTTAAAACTGCAAAAAAGTGAAAGACAGGGAACACTGCTTTTAATTACAAAAACATCCATTTATTACTGATGCAAAATGTTGCAAAATGAAACACATGAGGTGGCCCTTACAATGGACCAGTACGCTTCGGGCAAAACGTATGGCTTTCATGCAAACAAGATTAAAACACAGAAATACTACACTCCTGGATGAGTGACAGTGATGCTCTTGGAGGCCTTCCAGTTGCCTGGTACGCACGACTTTATCCACGCCTCAAGCTCGCGGTTGCTGTCAACATCCTCACCTACTGAACGGGCATGACCAGGATCCAACATCCCTGCACTGACGAAGGTGTACGGCGGACGACATCCTCTGTTTGGTCTAGACGACTCTAAATCCGGTTGATATCCGACCCCAAACATGTCTGCTTTCATCACGATGTCAATGATCCTTCCCCAGCCTTGCGCCTCTTTGTTTCTCACCACTTCCAGAGCTTGTTTATAAGAAGAAATGGACAACTTCTTCTCTTTCTCAGCAACAAGGGCCTTCTCTACCTGGACGGTTTCAACTGCCAGACGGGGTGCTCCGCACCTTACATCGTCCATTTCTACTTCCTTCATCTTCTGGGTCGTGTCTTTCATCAATCCACTTCCCTCTATGGTGACGATCGCACAAGAATTATCACTAACAGGGAAAACTCCATCCTGCTCCAGAGGTTTTGGGACCACGGCCATTGGAACCTTTAGCTGATCCTCCTCAGTTATCTCCAATCCTTTCTTGGCCTTCTTCACCATCTTGACTTTTACAGGACCCCTTCTGGGCGCAGGGTTGACATCCCCCTTCATAACCTGGGCCAAGTTAATGGTCTCGGAGTCCACCATGTCCTGGACGACATGCTTAAAAGCTCTACAACCCTCAATGTTGTGTCCGGGTGCCCCAGAGTGAAACTCGCACTTGGCATTCTCATCATAGTTTGGTGGCCTTTTCTGCCGTTCTAGGGGAATCAATATCCTTGGCCGTACTAAAGCAAGATCCATCAACCTTTGGAACAGAAGGGCGTAAGTCACGGGTGGTTCCTCAAACTGACGATCCTCTTTCTTCTTCTTCACCTGGCTCTTAGCTCCCGGTGTCTTCTGTTGAGGTGGCAGTTGTTGCTGTTGAGCAGGTGATTTGCTGACAGGAGTGGTTACAGTGGCAGCATAAGGATGATAACGATCCTTACTGCGTTCCTTCTTTGCGGGCACACCAACTAGCTCAACCTTCTTCTTAAATGGACCACTGTCGGAGGGTTCCTTTGCTACGGTACCAGAAGATTTGTTCACTTCGGAGGACGGAGCCTTCCCCTAGACTTTCTCCACTATCAGCCATTTCTCGATCCTTTCCAATCTTTCAGACATGGCTTTCTGTCCCAAGGCAAGCCCTTGCACAACACTGAACAACTCCCTCATCATCCCTTTCAGTTCAAGGATATCGGCGTTGAGAAGATCCATCAGCTTGAATTTGTTGACCCCCAGCAGGTTATCTGAACAGACGAGCTATGCGTACCGGTTGAACACTGAAACCTCAAAACAGCAAATGGGTTAGTATGACTCACACATGCAATGTCTGTCCGTACTAGGAATATTCAGTCCTCTTTTTTTCTGGTTTCATTGAGACAGATAAAATTTCATCAACAACATTTTGACATCTGGATGTCTCTCAACCGGGGTTTTTAATTTAAAAATAATGGACCCTGAGTACGGACAGACATGAGTTGAATGCAGATGAATGCGAGATGATATGATGCAAATGCATGAATGCAGGTCCTTGTGCCACCAAGTCAACTGTAGACCCTCTGCTTTTCTGAACCAGTCAATTTGCGGGACCAAGTCACCATAAATCCAACTTGGGGAGTTCCGAAATAAACGGAACCGGAGATTACATCACTAACTTCACAGGAACAACCACTGAACGGGTGACAAACGGATCCTCTGAACAAGTACTCTCAACTCAGCCCGGGGATCCGAAATAAACGGAACCCGCTGATAAACCACGGACAGAACTATGGCGTCCCAGAAATAAATGCCCCATAATTCACAGTCACCATCAGTACCAAGAGTCACCAACACGTCACCAACCAATCAGCAACTGTACCTGTAATGATCAAACCCTCCCCACTCACGGGTGTTATCTAGGCCAGGGTAAGGTCGAGAGAAACGCAGCATAAATAACCTTTCGCAGAACATCATCATATACACACCCGAAGTATGCAACGATAATGTCCCACCAGGGTCTGAACTGCTCGTGATATCAATGTTCCGCTAAGTGGCGCAATACCACCCGCTTCCCATGAATCACTATATTCCTAAGTATCCTAGATTTCACTCATGGCCTGGGTATTGGGCCTTTTACCTCATGTAACTCCCACCCCAAACAGAGAAACACATACAGCACAGCAGATGAATATGAATGAAATGCAAACATTAATGCAAATAATAAATGCAAACAGTAAGTGCACATATATACAATGAATGCAATAAATACAACAGCAAACAACAACCAAAATCCTAACCTAGGGAGCGCTAGGAGAGACTCGCTCAGGGAAGATGGACCAGCATAGGTCAACTTCTCTAGTGTCCCCAGCAGAGTCGCCAGCTGTCGCATCACGCGAAAAACCGGCGGGAAAACAAGAACAACAGAGCCGCCACCGTGCGTTATTTATCCCAAAAGAGGGAAAGGAAACGCTCAGAGTAAACCTGGAAAAGACATGGTCTCGCGACCAAAGAGAATGGGATCGGGAGTCGGTTATGCGAAGGGAAGGTATTAGCACCCCTACGCATCCGTAGTACTCTACGGGATCCACGCACAAAAGGAAGGAAATTGGTTGCTAAAAACACTGCTCATAAACACACACACACTGGCTGAAAGAAACACAAGAAACTGACTGAAACTGACTCGGCAGGATATCGCATCCTGGGCCTACTTAGTCTATCAGGCATAGACATCAGAGTCGAAGTAGTTCGGACTGGGGAGACGACACATGCTCGCTAAGATATCGCATCCTATGCATACGTATCTTCTCGGACGAGAGAAGAATCAGAGCATTCGTAGCTCGGCTGACACGCACACAAACAAACACTGGCAAAGGCAAACGTGGAGCCTGAATGCCAATCACTGGACTTACATCAGCATCCGAACCAAAACACACACAAAGAGGCAAATGTGGAGCCTGAATGCCAATCACTGGACTTACATCAGCATCCGAACCAAACACACGCACACTGGAACCCAAATGCCACTCGATGGACTTACATCAGCTTCCAAGCACACAATAACACAACAAGTTAATAGGGAGTCGGGGACTCGAGCCTATAACTGTCAAGCACACACTCAGAACAAACAGACAACAAATTGCTAAGGAGTCAGGCACTCGAGCCTAGCAACTGTCAAACAACACACACAAAAAAGAAAAAGGGCGCCCGGAGAGATCAGCTCAATCTCCTGCCTACATACTTCATCTGGTATGAAGATCAGGGCGATGTAGTTCCCCTACAGAGGGATAAAGGACTAGCCTAACCAGATAACAGAGGGAGACACAACTAGGGAGACTACGACTCGAGCCTAGATGTTATCATGCAAAATCAACCCTAAGTTAAGGTTTCTAGCTAACTGGCACAGGGAGCCAGCCTATCCTAGTCATGACTTGCACAGGAAGCAAGCCACACACACACTTAACTTGCACAGGAAGCAAGCCAAGCAAAACCTAACTTGCACAGGAAGCAAGTCTAAACTAACCCTAACTCGCACAGGAAGCAAGTCAAACAAACGTACAAGCACAGATAGCACACACTATACACAAGCAAGTGGCTCAAACAAGGCTAGGTTTTAGTCGAGGGGTCATATCAACCTCAACAAACAAACCTCTGGAACTGGGTGAATGTGCTCTTAACCTTGCCATTGAGGGGCTAAGGTGAAGCAGATGAAAGGTGAGTGAAGATAAGACTTCACAGCTCTTATCCCTGGCCTGGGAGAGCTTGAGACAAGAATGTGTGGGTTCAGAAAGTGGGAACCCTTCTACACATTTAAAACTGACTCAACTGTACAATTGCACAAGATCTTGGGTTTGTATCTGCAATGCATCAACACGGTGGTGTGAGCAAAGCAGATGACACACTGAATAGCAGGGGATAGGTTGCATATCCCTTGGGTTCTGCCAATTGCCTCTTCACTTAGGAGGTCTTTGACTCTATGCAAGGACAAAATTAAACAATCACAAACATTGCCTCTTAAGGAGGACTTCAGACAGTTGCCTGGCCAAATAACAGGCCAGGTCTTCCAGACTACATGGAGATGAGAAATTATACCTCAAGCAAGTTGCTTATACAAGCAAATCAAAGCAAAAAGTTCACAAGGAACTAAGCAACTAAAAGCACCTGAAACAGTCAAGCAGATGTTAGTATGCAACTTCAAACAAAGCAAAAAGAAGCAAACATCAACAGTTAATTTGGAGGCAAATGGGTGTGCAAGGCACAAGGCTCAAGGCATGTGAGCCAAGCCACCTACAAAACAAACAAGTTAAACAATGATATTTAAGCAAGCTCAATCAAAAAGAATTGATCTCAATGGCCATTTGGTGTTCCACCTGAAAACACAAGCTCAAAAGTGAGTAACAGGACCACTAGGGCAAGCCTAGGGTCAAAAGAGAATAAGAAAGTCAAAACAGCAAGGGATATCCAATCAAAGTCAAGTTTAAACATTCAAGAAACAAACTCAATTGGGTTCACATTCATATCAATCATCATCATCATTTCATGAACAAAGTAGGTCAGAGCATGGCATTTAGAAGCTCATAGAAGTCAACAGCAATACTTAACTCAAAAGCAAACTAAAACATTTCCAAAAATCACCAAATAAATCATGATCAATCACATTCCATATCATGGTAAGCATGTCAAATTTCATCTCATTTGGACAAGTGGAAGGCAGTCAATGAAAATCATAAAGTCAAAGCAATTTTGGACATGCTCAAAGAAGTCAACCAAACATGCATCAACTTAGAAAAATCATAAGTCAGAGATGGTGTATGATAAATGAATGGGACTAAAACCATGGCAAAGATGAGAATGTCTAGTTATCTCATGTAAGATTTCATGTCCATCTAATAAAGTATGAGAATTTCACAAATGAAATGGGAACATGTGTCACAAAAATTCAACATATGACCAAGCAGGGGAGAAAATCTCAAACAATTAGGAAATGCCACAAATAATTCCAAGAAAATTCACATATAAACTAGACATACAAGAGTAGGTTCATGCAAAAAATCAGATCAATTGGAGGTCAAGAAGCATGGATACAAAAATCAGCAAGTTGGACATCAATGGTGTGACACAAATTGTCACACCCTAATTCAAAAAATCATAACTCACAAACCAGCAATGATAAATTCACAAACTCTATACCAAAATCTCCATGAGTGTGTCTAGTTTAAGCACAAAAAATTTGGGAGCCATTGGATAAAGTATCACCATTTCACAAATGTTTTGGCAAAGTGTACAAAAAAGGAACACATGTCACAAACCCTAGCACCATTTATAATTCGACCATCCAAAAATTCTGGAAAAAATGTGATAAAAAAGTAGAGATCATGAGGAAGCTAATGCAAAAAATCCCATTAAATTTGGATTAAAATTGGAGATGTTATGATTTTTGTAAGTTGGTGATCAAAAATGGAATAAAATGAAAAAACAACATGGATTTAATAGGTCGTGTGGTCCGGCCATGGCATTTTTGTAAATAAGCCATCCACTTATCAAAACGCGCCGTTTTGGACGCTGGAACGAAATGTTCCTATTGGCTGAGGCGCGGGTACAGTAACACGGCCTGCAAAAACAGAAAAACAAGGCAAAACGCGTTCTGGGCTGAAGCTTAGGGTTTGCTACAGTGGTGTTCATCACCATTGATGAACATTTTTTCCAGAAACAAGAAACGCGCATACCATCGTGACCATCAAGCCATGTACATACATAATCCAACATCAATAACCATTAAACCATGCTAAACAAAGAGTATCGAGCAAAAACAAGTTTCAATCACCAAACTTCAAACCAACATATCTTTGGAAATACTCAATCATTTTTAAAACCACAACCACTGTTAAGCTCAGCATGAAAAGACCTAACTAAAGCATGTAATAGTTTTAAGAATAGTGGAACTCGAAAAACTCACCAAGGTTGAAGTACAGTTGTGATTTGGAGATTTTTTGATGTTGTTGGCCTAAAACAGATGAAGCTCCAAGCTTGCAATGATGAATGATGAAGATGGTTTGCCTTGAAACAGCTTGGTTTGGTTTCAATCTCACTTTGCCATTAATGGAGCTTGGAAAGAACAGTCCACCAAGAGCTCTTACAGTTGAAGAATGGAGTTTAAAAAAGTTTCACCATGTTGCTTGGAGGTTGTTTTAGGCAAGGCAAGGCTTAGTCTCTTTGGAGTTTTGGACAGACTTTGAGAAATGCCAAAAATGAATTCTTTAGGGAGTGAGTGATTTTTGCTGGTTTTTTGCAGCTGCTCTGCTGTTTCATTTGACAGAAAATGAGATGTATATCTGCTGTTTTTTGTGGTACAAATCATGGTTCATGAAAGAGTGGGATAGAGTTAGTAGAAAGTGTACTTTTTGCCAATTTTTAAGCAAGTAGGGAATGGCTTCATGTACTGCACAAGAATGGGCTGCCAACAAGTCTCAAATGCATTTTCAGAACATATTTGAATGGTAGAATTGATTAGAAATGATTATTTTGAAAAGTCAAAATTCCACTCCCTTGAAATTAATTAAGGCAAGTTCAAAAATGCCATTTTGCATGGTGATGTTTTGGTACATGAAAGTTACATTTTTGGAAAGAGGGGATCAAATGTGACTTGTAGGAAAAAACCCCACCCAATTTGGCCAAATGGTTTGAGAGATATGGCCTTTTGAAGTTCAAGAATTTTTGAAAATGAATTGATCATAACTTGCCAACCACACATGGGAATTGAGTGTTCTTGGACTTTTTGAAACGGGAGAACAAGATCTTCAACTTTCATGTTGGGCAAAAATTCATTTGAAGCTTGTATCATGATGTAAGTTTGAGGATCAAGACTTTCCATTTTTGGTAAGTTTCAGTTACAGGTCCAGTTTCCATTTTTGGAAATTTCTGATATGGCTTCAAATTCTTCCATGGTGGTGTTTGACATGATATATGAGGACTATATGGACATGAATGAGACCTCTCAAACCAATTTCCATCATCAAATCACTGATTAAATGGACAGTTGACCAACAGTTGACTTTTAGGGTTTCTGACTGACTGTGCATTGACTGATGACTTCTGAACATCCAATCCTTGACCAAAACACTTCAAATGGATCCTCAAGTCATGTGAACATGTTGGACCAACCCTAAGGCCTTGGCTCAATGGAATTTGTGCTTGCTTGCTTGACTGACTGATCTCCTGACCAGTTTGACCTAATTTCTTGATTGGCTTGCACTTGAGGCAAATGGGACAATGCAAGGCTATGCAGTGGACCATGATATGCTATGACCTAGTATGAGAATGTATGTGCAATGATGGGGTGCAAATTTGAGGTGCTACACTAGGGCTAATTTATGTTGCAATGCTGATGCATGAGTTTTTTTAGCGCAATGCTCCATAATCATGGAAATGCTACGCACTAATGATGCAATATGCTATGCTTATCTAAATGATGAATGCATAAAAACACGTCTCCTTCAGAGACAACACCGGGGAGCTCAAGGAACTCTGCTGAGGATTTCAATACCACGTCAATTTCCCCCCTGTTGGGGAAAGATAACCCTTGCTGAGGATGACCTCCACCGAACCCGATATGCTTGGGGACTACTCTGCTAGGGGAAGCAACCAATGCTTACCTCTACTGGGGATAATTTTTATCGTACCTGATCCGCTTGGGGCCCTCACTGGGGAAAACCATCAACACAAACACAAACCTCCGCTGGGAAGACTGCCCACTTCAGACTTGGAAAACAATCACAACCCTGTTGGGGAAAGGCATTCACGACCCTGCTGAGGATTACAGTACTTCACACCCGACTGCTGAGGAACAAACTACTCACTGATACCTCCGCTGGGGATACAACGAACTTCAGATTTAGTGGGGATCAATAGCTTTCAGACTAGCTAGGGATAGAATGGCCTTTGAACCTGCTACCCGACTGCTGGGGAAGAACAGTTCTAAAAAGCTTTCAGACTTGCTTGGGGAAACAGCCACGTCCGAGCCTGCTGAAAAACATCTTTAACCCTGCTGGGGAAAAACATCTCTCCACCCTTAGGAACAATTTACCCACCGACACCTCCACTGGGGATATGGCAACCTTCAGGCTCGTTGGGGAGACACCGATCTCGAATCTGCTGTGGAGATAACACTCCCAAATCCACTGGGGAGATACGGCTTATTTGACACGGAACGCCCTTCGATTCGACGAACATTGGCCTTCATCATCCGACCGTAATGTCAACTTTCCACCTTTGAGGACTCTCAGACTCGTCCGGTCTTTTCTGATTCATCACCTAATATTCTCGTCTCTTCTTTGCTTCGAGACAACTGATTTCCTCAGATCCGGGCTAACTCCCTAATCTTCAGACTTTGAAGAGTCTTCTTGATTACCCTCTAGGATCGTCGTCCTTCTTTCGCCGTCTTTTCACCGTTCTTCTATCCCTTGCCCCTGATTGGACTCTGCAGGGATCTTTTGTCAAAAGGTTATCCATCACAAACTGCAAGTGAATGAAGATATCTAATAGCACCTGCACAAGAGATCGTTAGATAAAAGCGTGCCTCAAGCGTGCCAACATTTCAACACCTAGGTCACTCAAACTTCCGAATAAGATTTCCAGATTCCAATCTTATAAGCATGCATCGGAAGGGACCTCTATGTTTCAAAATGCAAATATTCTTATCAAAAAGAAATGGATGTTTTCGCAATCAAAGCGGTAATGAAGACAAAAACAAAATTATTTGACTGAACATGCATTTATTGACTGAAAAAAAGTGGCTCAGAACCGAGCAACACACAGGAAGCAATCCCTGAAAAGAGGTGATCGCGCACAAAAGGAAAAATCTATCCTAATGGCAATGTGAAACCGGTATCTCATCGGGTTTCAACTCGGTTACACCCCATATGTCCTCAAGACTTTCTGCACTTTCTGTCTTCTGAACAAGACGTTTCCGATCGATCTCCACCGAGAATTATCCATGATGTCTTAACCAAAGTACAAACGATCATGCTGGACACAGTTGTTCGTTTCATTCCCTCTTTTGCCTGGACCGCCCTTTCGGGTTTTCAGTCCACCGGGATACCCTTTTTTGCCCAAGCCGCCCTTGTGGGGTTTTCGACTTGCCGGGTGTACAGTTTTTTCTTTTTATCCCTAATTTTTGCCTGAACCTTTTCCTTTTCTTTTGGTTCGCCGGGATGCCCATTTTTGCCTGGACTCTTTTATTCTTTTCGTCCAGCGGGTCTCTCTTACGAAGTATCTTTTAACTGCGTCCGCATTCACAAGGGATGGAAAATCTTCGTCATCCGTGGTCCTCAACAACAAGGCTCTACCAGAGAACGCCTTCTTGACCACGAATGGGATCCATAATTGTGTGTCCACTTGCCCCTACGGTCGTTGAGGAGGAAAGATCCTTTTCAATACCAGCTCTCCCACGTGGTACGCACGAGGTCACACTTTTCGGTCAACAACACGCTTCATTCACTGGGTACAACTGCCCCATGACAAGTAACTGCCAGCCTCTTTTCCTCAGTCAGGCTCAACGCGTCATACCGAGTCCTTATCCACTCAGCCTTCTCTAATTTCTCATCCATAAGGACTCTCCACAATGGGATCTAAACTTCAGTAGGTAATACCACTTCTATCCCACACACGAGCGAGAACGGCGTTGCCCCAGTAGACGTATGCACCGAAGATCGATACCCAGGATACAAGCTTCGTACTCAGCCACCATTGTTGGTGCATTCAAATGTTATCCGGGCAACAAAAGGAATGTGGGATCTTTTCGGCGTAACCAAAACGGCACTAACTCATCCACATTAACCTCCCCCCATCAGACATCAGAATCCGTTTGGATTCAGGGTCAGGCCCCTCCTCCGGGATCGGTTCCTCAGAATCTTTCAATTTGAGCACCTCGAGATGTCCTCATCAGGGAACTCAAACTTCCTTGGTTGATAATCCTCAATGGGTTGCGGGGCGATGTAATCGGATAATACACTCCCCTCGATTGCTTTCTGAGAGGTGTACCGTATATCACAAATCAGTCAAACTCACTTTTTTACCATCTCGCAACCCGTCCGGTCAATGCTGACTTCTCAAACGCATACTTGATCGGATCCATCTTGGACATCCACAAAGTGGTATGAACCAGCATATACTGTCTCAGTCGGCGAGCAACATATGCCAAAGTACAGCAAGTTTTCTCGAGCAGTGAATGTATTGTTTCATAGTCGATAAACTTTTTGCTAAGGTAAATTGCATGCTCTTTTCGACCAGACTCGTCATGCTGACCCACTACACACCTCACAGACCCCTCGAGGGCTGTCAAGTACCAGATTAACAGTTGTTCCTTCCATGGGAGGCATCAGAATCAGAGGTTCCTGCAACTTATTCTTTTATCTTTCAATGCCCCTTGGCAATCATTATCCACCTGATCGTTTGATCTTTTTTTTCAACAGTTTGAATGGGTTCCCACGTGGCTATCAGATGAGATATGAACCGTGAAATGCAGTTCAATCTATCTAAGGAACCACGAACCTCTTTTTCTGTTCTCGGTCCAGGCGTTTCTTGTATCGCTTTTTCCTCTTTTCTTTTTTTCTTTTCTTTTCTTTCTTTTTAGCAGGATCAACCTCGATTCCTCTTATCCGCAATAAGCCTCAGCAACTTACCGGACAGCACTCCACAAGCGCACTGATTCGGACTCAACCTCAGTCTGAGTTGTCTCAACCGGTCAAACAACTTGACCAGATCCACCAGGTGCCCCTCTTCTGCTCGGGACTTTGCTATCATGTCATCAACATAGCATTTGATTCCACGATGAATCATATCATGAAACAAAGTCACCATGACTCTTTGATACGTGGCACCGGCATTCTTGAGACCGAATGGAATCACCTTATAACACAAAGTGCCCCCACGGTATGATGAACATTGTTTTCTCCATATCATCTAGCGACAATTTGATCTGACTACAGCCAGCGAAGCCATCCATGAAGGAAAACACCGAGAACTGAGTTGTATCATCTACCCACACATCGATGTAATGGGAAATCACCATTCAGACTGGCTCTGTTCACATCTCAGTAGTCCACACACATTCTTACCTTCTCATCCTTCTTCGGCACCGGCTTCCGCTTCACTGGAGGACTGTCTTCTCTCACTGGTAGCTTGTACGCCACGACATCGGTATTCCACCCTGGCATATTTTGATAAGACCGGGCGAAGATATCGACATACTCTTTCAACAGTGCTACCATTCTGCTCTTGACATTTGCCTCTGAAGCGGCCCTAACTTTCACTTTCTGACCTCGGCGGTTCCTGGAATAAGAATCTCGACTCACTCCTCGTGCGGTTGAATCACCTTCTCCTCTTGTTTCAACAACCTGGATAATTCCAGCAGATCACAATCTTCTTCGCCTTCTTCTTCGGCATGATAGATCGGATTGTTGAAGTCATACAGAGGTGTAACCGAATTGTTATCAATGAGATCAGGAGAATAGTCGCTTTTGAAGTCGGAACAAGATGAATCAAAAGGAAAGAAAATGAAAACAAGCATTGCCATTTTTATTATTTTTTTAAACTGCAAAAATAAATGAAAAACAAGGAACGCCGCTTTTAATCACAAAAACATCCATTTATTAATGATGCAAAATGTTGCAAAATGAAACACATGAGATGGCCCTTACAATGGACCATTACGCTTCGGGCAAAACGTATGGCTTTCATGCAAACAGAATTGAAATACAGAAATACTACTCTTCATGATGAGTGACGGTGATGATCTTTGAGGCTTTCCAGTTTCCTGGTACGCACGATTTTATCCACGAATCAAGCTCGCAGTCACTATCAATCTCTTCACCCACTGTACCGGCGTGACCTGGATCCAGCATTCCGGCACTGACGAATGTGAACGGTGGACGACGTCCTCTGTTTTGTCTAGACGAGTCTTGGTCTGGCTGATAGCCAATCCCGAACATATCTGCTTTCACCACAATGTCTTTGATCTTTCCCCAGCCTAGGGCTTCTCCGTTCTTCACCACTTCCATGGCCTGTTTGTAAGAAGAAATGGACAGCTTCTTCTCTTTCTCAACACAGATGGCCTTCTCTACCTTGACGGTTTCAACTGCCTGACTTGGTGTTTCAAATTTTTCACCGTCCATTTCTACTTTCATCATTCTCTGGATCGTTTTCCCCATCACTACACACCCATTTGTGGCGACGGCCGCACAACAGTTATCAACACTAGGGAAAGCTCCTCTCTTCATCAGATGTTTTGGGACCATAGACATTGAAGTTTTTAACTGATCCCCCTCAGTCACCTCTGTTCCTCTCTTGTCCTTTGACATCACCTTCACCCCCACGGGACCTGGCACGGGGTTAGCGTTAACATTCAGTGTTGGCGCCAAACTGATGGCCTTAGAATCCACCATATCTTGGACGGCATGCTTAAAAGCTCTACAACCCTCAATGTTATGCCCTGGTGCCCCAGAATGGAACTCGCACTTGGCATTCTCATCGTAGTTTGCAGGCCTCCGATGCAGCTCTACGGGAACCAATATCCTTGGCCGAACTAACCCAAGATCCCTCAACCTCTTGAACAGAAGGGTATAAGTCACGGGTGGCTTATCAAACTGACGATCCGTCGTTCCCTTCTTCAGTTGGCCCTTAGCTTTCTGTGCTTTCTGTTGAGGTGGCGGTTGTTGCTGTTGTACAGGTGGATTACCAACAGGAATGGTTACAGTGGCAGCATAAGGGTGGTAACGATCCTGACCGCGTTCTTTCTTGGCCTGCACACCACCTGATTCAACCTCCTTCTTGAGCTGACCATTGCCATAGGGCTTCTTTACTACGGATGACGGAGCCTTTCCCTGAACTTTCTCCTTTATCATCCAGCTTTCAATCCTCTCCAACCTCTCAGCCATTGCTTTCTGCCCCAAGGTGAGCCCTTGCACGACTTTGAACAACTCCCCCATCATCTCTTTCAATTCGAGAATGTCGGCGTTGGGTGGATCCATCAGCCCGAGTTTGTTGAGTCTGGCAGGATGTATGAGCGAGAGAGCTATGTGCACTGGTTAGATACTGACACCTACAAAACAGCAGACAGGTTAATATGACTCACACATGCAATGTCTATCCGTATGAGGAGAATTCCGTCCTTTGATTCTGGTTTCATTGTGATGGATAACATTTCAACAATAACATTGACATCTGGGTGTCTCTCAACCGGAATCTCAATAAAAAATGGACCCTGAGTACGGATAGACATGGGTTAAATGCAGATGAATGCGAAATGGGAATGATGCAAATGCATGCAGGCAGGTCACTGTGCCATCTTCCAAGTCATCTGAGGATCAACTGTACTGGACCGGTCTCTGAACTAATCACAATCATCTGAGGGCCCGAGTAACCATAACTCCAACTTGGGAGGTTCCGAAATAAACGGAACCGAGGAATATATCACTATCATCACAAGAGATCCACTGAACGGATGACAACCAGATCCTCTGAACAAGTATCCTCAAATTCAACTCGGGGATCCGAAATAAACGGAATCCGCCGATAGATATTACGGACAGAACTCCGGCGTGTCAGAAGTAAGTACCCATAAGTCCATCTGAACCATAATCACCATCACAGAATCACTGACGGAACCTGTACTTGCAAGAATCAAGCCCTCCCCTCACAGGTGAATTCTAACAAGGTCATCCTAAGGCAGATAATGGTCTCGACAATCGGGCAGAGATACTCAACGGGTTTGCCCTTTCGGCTGTGCCGTTGTAGCTCTCCTAAGATGGTCTAAACCAAAGATCCGGGAAAGAACGGTCACCAAAGTCAATAGCTCAAAAGAGGTAACCCAACCAAAGTGGAATACTCCACAATGGAAGAGCTCTCTCGGATGAACCTCGTCCGGCTTGTGGTATGTCACGTCGCAACAACATGCCCAACCAACATGTGAGGAACGTGAGACCACACTAATCCTAGGTGTATACTCGGGCCTGGGTTTTAGCCCCACTCAGAACACCCACCCCAAAATCAGAGGAACCAAACTTGTACAGAGTCCAGCATAATGGTAATATGATGCATGCAAACATTTATGCAAATATATACACAACATAATAATCATAAATGCAATAAATAAAGCAGCACAAGCAACCAAAACTATCCTAGAGAGCGCTAGGAATGACTCGCTTAGGGAAGATGGACCAGCAATAGGTCAACTTCTTATGTCCCCAGCAGAGTCGCCAGCTGTCGCATTACGCGAAAAACCGGCGGGAAAAAGACACAGAGCCGCCACCGTGCGTTATTTATCCCAAAAGAGGGAAAGGAAACGCTCGAAGTAAACCTGGAAAAGACATGGTCTCGCGACCAGAGATTGATGGGATCGGGAGTCGGTTATGCGAAGGTAAAGTATTAGCACCCCTACGCATCCGTCGTACTCGACGGGATCCACGCTCAGAAAGAATAGAAGAAAGGTTGCTAAAAACTGCTCACAAACTCCACAAGGCCGGAAGGAAACACAAAAAACGGAAGAAACGGGACTCGGCAGGATATCACCTCCTGGGCCTACGTAGTCTGTCAGACACAGACATCAGAGTCGGCGTAGTTCGGGAACAGGGGAAACGTGCTCGCTAGGATGTCGCATCATATGCATACGTATCTTCTCTAACCAGAGAAGAATCAGAGCACTCGTAGCTCGGCTAACGCACGCCAAACAAAACACAAACAGGAAACCGACTGCCAATCGTTGGACTTACATCAGACTCCGAACCAACAAACACACACACAGGAAACCGACTGCCAATCGCTGGACTTATGTCAGACTCCAACAAGCAAACAAGACACAGAAAACCAACTGCCAATCGCTGGACTTACGTCAGACTCCAACACACACAAAGGGGTTGAAAAAGAAAAAGGGCGCCCGAAGAGATCAACACATCTCCTGCCTACGTACCTCATCTGGTATGAGGATCAGGGCGACGTAGTTCCCCTAAACAGGGAAAGAACTTCTAACCTAACCAGAGACACAGGGAAGATAACAAGCTACTAGGGAGACTACGACTCGAGCCTAGAAGTTGTCATGCATACGATCCCTATGTTAAGGTCTCTATCCTAACTTGCACAGGAAGCAAGCTAGCCTAAACAGCACAATCATCAAACACAAGCACAAGAGCAAGAACACACACTATATGCAAACAATTGGCTCACACAAGGCTAGGCTTTAGTCAAGGGGTCATGTCAACCTCGACAAACAAGCCAACTGGAAAAGGGTGTTGTTAGCTCTTAACCCTAACATTGAGAGTTAGGGTGAAGCAGATGAAATGAGAATGAGGGTTGTGCCTCATAGCTCTTATCCCTGGCCTGGGAGAGCTTGACTCAAATAGAAAGTGTGGGAGTTCGGAATGAAGGAACTCTTCTCCACATGACTGACACAACAAGATCTTGGGTTCTTATTCACAATGCATCAACACATGGTGTGAGCAAAGTGAACGACACAACTGAATAGCAGGGGATGGATTGCACATCCCTTTTATCTGCCAATTGCCTCTTAAGAGGTCTTTACCTGCTTGGCACAAAATTAAACATCCACAAACATTGCCTCTTAAGGAGGGCTTCAGCCAGGTGCCTGCCAACATAAGATGACAGGTCTTCCAGACTACATGAAGATCAAGGAATTATACCTCAGTGGTATGCAAACCACAAGCAAGCAAAGCAAAGTTCAAATGAACTTAAAGCAACTTAGGTACCTGTGGAAACAGCTAAACCAATCAGTACACAATCCAGACAAACAATCAACAGTCAATATTCAACAGACAACCCAATGTGCACAATGAGCAAACACAAGTGAATTGTTCTCAAAGCCTACAAAACAAGCAAATGTTAGCCAACAATCAACAAATGATCAAGCTCAAATGAAGGAGCAACATCAACCATGGAGATGTGTACTTGAACCTGAAATCACAACTCAAATGTAAGTAACAAACCACTAGGTCAAAGCCTAGGGTCAAAGGTGGATCAAAAATCCAAAATAGAAGCTCAAACTCAACATGAATCATATTTAATCAATCAAGAACAAGTCCTAAAAAGAACCAAATCATAATCATCAAGCAAGTTCATTTTATGTGCAAGAGAAATCAAAGACCAATTCAAGGCATCCAAATGAACATTAAGAATGAAAATTCCCAATCAAAACAGAAATGATTCAAATAATTCTGGAAAAATTTATGAACATTCAACACATCTAACATGATCATCACACAAAAAATCAGAAGCATTAGAAGTCATTTGGCATGGAAATAAAATTGCACAAGTCAAGACAACCAAAGGTATGACACAAATTGTCACACCATGCTAACACAAGCATAAAACAGAATTGGCACATGAGAAAAATACCAGACCAAGCCCAAAATATCCATCAATGTGTCTAGAATCAGCATGTAAAATTTCAAGTCCATTGGATTAAAAACAAGTATTTCATGATAGAAAGAGCAAGGAAAGGTCACAAATGCACCTGTGAGCAATCAACCTAGATTAAATAAAATTCCAGCAATGCACAACTTTCGAAATCATGATCATAAAAAACTAGACATTCTAAGGATCATTTTGCAAAAAATTGGGAGTGATTTGGAGCATTTTTCAATTTATTATGATTTTTACAAGTTGATAGAAAAAATAAAATTCAAATATGAACATGTACATGGCATGTGATTTGGAGGGAAAAAGCAAAAAATGTTGAACAATTGAAATTGTCCTCGCTGGGATTCGAACCATGCGCATATTCAAATGAGCGCGCGCCAGGCAAAACGACCGCGTTTGGTCTGGAACCCTAGCGTTGCATGGAAATTGCAGAAAACGACGTTTGAAACCGACGCAATACACCAGAAACCGTCGTAAATGTCCAGAATGCATGAATCTTCATCTTCTTCATGAGGAAGATGAACATTCATGTCAAATTTCCAGGTTTTCCAGATTCGCCCAGAATTTCACAAAACGCATATCAAATCAAAGCTTAGGCCATGTAGAGCACGGATCCACAATCATTTAAACTCAAAACATCATAATCAAAGAGAATCGTGCATGAACATTTTTGCATCTCAAACTTTAAATGCACATAACTCCATGAATAATGCACCAATTCACACGATTTTTCTACCAGAATTCTCATCAATCAAAGATCTACACGAATATGCACATGGATTTGAGAATAATTGAGATCGAATTTTCTACCTCTTGAAGAGCAGGTTATGGTTTTGCACAATCCAACACTTGTAACGATCCAAATCACTTCCAGGATGCTTGTAGAGATGATTGATGAAGAAATTGAAGCTCAGAAACGTGTGGATCTAGCTTAATTTGAAAACTCCATTGATGCATCCAAGCTTGAGCATGCACGAAATTGGCATGAATTCTTCAAAGTACACGTCCAATCTCACTCAGAACCACTCCATGATCAACAATTCAACAAGAGAAATGAGGTTTATGTGAAGAATTTGGAAAATCTTTTTGAGAGAAAATTTTGGAAATTTTCAAGATCTAGATCTGAAAATGTGTGTTATGAATGAAACAGTTATGATTATCCTTATATATGCCCTCTTAATCATTCTGAAATTAAGTTTAAACCAAAACTAAATGAGATTAAGGGATTACAAGGTGCATGCACAAATTTGCACTTTCACCTCATGCATGAGATGCACACGTGAACAGTGCCTTTTCCTTGATTATTTTCACTCAAAATCACATTTCAAACACAATGGCAATGGTAGAAAGTCCATACAATGCACCATTTTTAAATTTCCAAATTTCCCTCCAAAATTGACTTGGATATGCCAATGCTCATGTGTTGGAAATTCATGCAATATGATGGTTGATTTAGAAACTTCATGACATGAGAAACATTTTGCAAAAAGAACCACCAAATTTGGAGTTTTGGTTCAAAAGATATGGTCATTTGAAGTTCCAAGCACACTTTGCCATGATTTGATCATAACTCCTTAACCATTCATTAGAAATTCATGATCTTGGACTTTTTGGAAATGGGAGAGAAAGATATTCAACTTTCATGTTGGACAAAAATTCATTTGAAGCTTCTTTGATGTTGGAAAGTTGAGTTGAAGTTGGTCCAAAAACTTGCCATTTTTGGAAACTTGAAATTACAGGTCACTTTCCATTTTGGGAAACTTTTGATCTGGCTTCAAAATCTTCAAGGTAGATGTTTGACATGTTGAATAACCTTCTTTGGGACATGAATGAAGTGTCTCAATCCATTTCTCCATCTCCTAGCCCTCAGTTGACTTGCAGTTGACTTTTATGGGCCTAAGATGACTTGGTCATGCACTGTGGACTTTAAGCCTTCAACACTTGGCCAAATTGCTTCAAAATGATCCTTGGGTCATGTAAGCTCTCTAGAACAACCATAGGGCCTTAATCTCATGGAAAAACCCTTGCTCTCTTGCACCGATGGATTCTCCTGATCAGTTTTGACTGATGCAATGCAATGGACTATGCAATGTGAATGCAATGTTAATGACCTAAAAATGAAATGTATGTACAAATGGGAGGTGCAAATTTGAGGTGCTACAATATCCACATTGCACATCAGGATCATATCCAGGTGGGTAGAGGTTGGGTAGGACCATTTACTGGAGCTGGAATAACATTCTCTACGACTGCAGTCTACTGAATGTTGTCCTCCTTCTTTGCTAAAACTATCATAGATTCCACAAGTTGGTCTAACTGATTTTTCATCGAGTCCACATCTCCTCTTAATGCAATATGACTTTGCTCCAAAGGATCCATGATCTTTCAAGAGCTACTTCAAGTATGATATTAGTATCGGGAAATCAACTGCAGGTTATGGACGAAGGATGGATGAGTTTTTTTTTTTTGTGAAAATGATATGAAATGTATGATGATGAATGAAAATGCAATGATATGTGTATGAATGTAGTGACATGTTTAGGATCACAGGTTCAAAGTGTTCTCAGATGGATCAGAATAATGGGTAAATAACAGGTATCTCTGGTTAATGTAACCCCAGGGGTAGGCTCTACAGTTGGTAGGTTCCTAGAGTCACGGATATTTCTTGAGAACGTCACTGTCGTGACGAAGACTCGTCGGACAATAATATCCTTAAGAAGATCTCGTCTAGGTGAGGTCTTCGTATTATCCTAACAAGGAAAACTCCATGAGGATTCTAGTACACGACTCTCGAGTCCAGGGTTCTAACAAGGTTCTCAGAGTCATAGATCTAGGTTGGAAATATTACTGTAAGATAATAATACGTCCAAGGGATCTCATATGATTGGGGCTTTCATATTAACCCAACAAGTATGAAACTTCGCAGGTTAATACTACATAACCGCCGTATAGAGTGGGTTAAAAGGTCCCTAAAGTCATTGATCCAACTTGAAAATACTATCATCGTGACGAAAACTCGTCGGGCAATAATATCTCAAGAGGATCTCCTCAAGGCGGGGTCTTCGTATCTTCCCAACAAGGAAGACTCCTTGTGGGCGCCCACTACACAACCACCATCTTAAACTTATGGTTTTTCTCATACTCGGGTAGAGAGTCTATCTCACAAAGTATCACCAAACAAAGAACCCCAATAATACATAGCCAATAAAACATCATACAATAATTATGACAACATAATAATAACAGAATAAATAATAGATAAATAAAATTAACACACAATACATCAATTGAACTAAATTAGGCTTCCCTCTCTTTTGCTTGGAGCTATTCCCCGGCAGAGTCGCCATCTGTCGCATCTCGAAAAATATGATTCCTCGCGATGGTCGCGGAAAAAATTAATGTTCGAACAGAGTCGCCACCGAACTTTATTTATCCCAACAAAGGAATAGGAAAATATCGATAAAACCTTTAGGAAATGGAATAATGGTCGTCGCAACCATATCCGGATTCGGAAGTGGATTACGTAAGGGGAAGGTATTAGCACCCCTTACGTCCGTTGTACTCAACGGGAACCTTTTAGTTCTAATGTGTGTTTCGAGTGTTAATTTATGTTTGTTTGTTATCTTTGGGTTATAAAATATTAGAAATTGAAATGGATGGGAACCTCAGAAAAGGAAAGGGGAGGTTTTTTATTACTGTGCTCGCGAAGATACAGCAATCTCCTGCCTACGTATCCTTATGGTGCAATAAGGAAGTCAAAGCATTCGTAGTTCGGGGAACTACGGTTGGTTGGTGTCTTTTAGTGAACATATGTTTATGTCGCATTCTAAAGGCTAAACGTTGGCTTGTCTACTCTCGGAGTAGACTTAAGCGCTAGTTTGTTGTGTGCATTAGAAAGGATTAAACAATGTTCTTTCTGAAAAGAGTTTTGGTCACACTGGGGTGACGAGCTGAGTTATTGTGTTGAATGTTTTGTTTGGTTTCGATCGCACGAGGGCGAGAAAAGATAGATTGGTTGTGTTGAGATTTTTTTGGTTGGATGACGATTACTCGGATGGTCGAGTAAGACAACCCGTATCCTAATAGTCGGGAAAGGGAATAGAAGACTCTAGACCGCTTTCTGTTTCATCTGAGTAATTATGAAAAGGATTGGATAATAATTAAGGTGTTTTGAATGGATGACGATTACTCGGACAATCGAGTAAGACAATTCGTATATTAATAATCGGGAAAATGAATAGAAGACTCTAGACCGCTTTCTGTTTCATCTGAATATTTATGAAAAGGATTGGATAATAATTAAGGTGTTTTGAATGGATGACGATTACTCGGATAATCGAGTAAGACAACTCGTATCCTAATAATCGGGAAAAGGAATAGAAGACTCTAGACCGCTTTCTGTTTCATCTGAATATTTATGAAAATAAGGTTGTAGATGGTTGACGTATTTTAGAATAAACGACAAGTACTCGAATGGCTGAGTAAGAAAACTCATATCCAAGCATTTGAGAAGAGGAAATGAAGAGTCAAGACCATCTCCCTTTTCGTATAGTCTATTGTGAAAATGATTTGACTTACGATATAAGGTTTTAATCGGGTGACAAGAATTCGAGCAATATGGCGTGCGCCAATCGTTCGGATACTTGAGAAATAGCGAAGCGAATGCTTCCTACATTCTTTTTCATCCCAAGATTTAATTAAGAAAAAAATTGAATTTCAAATTGTCATATTTGTATCTTAAAAACTGTATATATATATATATATATATATATATATATATAATGTATATTCAAATAATTATAAAAATAATAAATAAATATAAAGAACCGAAGACTTGAATTTTTTATAAATAAAAAAAAAGTGAAGTCACATAATGGCTATTAAGGAGAAAAAAAAACTTTAAAAAAATGTAAGACCCATTTTTAATTTAATTTAATGTCATACTGTTAGTAATTAATTATTATTATTATTATATAAATTTGAAGTAAAAGAAAACTAAGTGAATTAGCTAATCATCCATAATGTAAGCTACGTAAATATTATAGAACATTTTCCTCAATCATCCATAATGTAGCTAATCATCCATAATGTAAGCTACATACATATTATATAACATTTTCCACAGTGCAACGTCAAAACATGAACAGAGCTACAAATTTTGCAAGTTTTTTACACTTTTAATCTTAATAGTCATTCCACTTGGAGTACTAATTATTCTCCATAATAAAATTAATAAATAAACATATAACCACAAGTCACAGAAGAAATCAATGAAACAAATTTTGAAATTATTCATAGCTACAGATTCACTAGGAAGTTATCTAATCGTCATATCTCTGCACAAAAAATGCCAAGTAAAAAAGAATAAATTAATAGTTTACTGAAGCGACACTCAAGTATATTTACACAACATCATAACAAAATCTAGAAGATGATTCAAACCAAATAACAATAATAAAACACATTAGACTAAAAAAGCATGCTTTCAAACTACAAATCACAGCAGCAGTGGGTGATCAATACATGCAATACAACAAAATATAATCTAACCGAAAAAATTCATAACGTAATGAACAGATCAACACAGAAAAAACTTCGACAAGTTTAAATTATTACCAACAGGAATGAGAATACCTACTGCTTTTGAGGTGTGACGTAATCTGAACTGAAAACGGATCGGATTGAAAATGGAATAAGGACCTTGCGGTTGTGTTAAATATTGTCGTTACCGTCGTGAAATGTTGTTGCAAAGATGAGTTTGAAAATGTTGATGTTGTTGTCGTTCAAATCAGAGCAGCCGGTTATTGTTGTTATTGATGGTCGCTGCTCTAGCTGGAACCGGTGCGATTGAGTCGGCGGTGGTGGTGACGTTGGCGATGCCGTGGCCAGATCTAAAGCGGGTTTGGAAATATTGCTGCTAATGTTGGAAATGGCGGCGGAACTCGCCAGGACTAGAAACTCGTCAAAACAACTAACAATCATGAGTTTTTGTGGAGGTTTGGAGAATAGTAAAGCTGAGCATGGAACAAATCTGCAGCAACCTGCAACGTGTCATGAACGCGGTGAAGCTGTCGCCGGAATTGATGGTGAAGTTTTATGGTCGGAGGAAGGGTGATGCGGATGGATCCTCGGAAGATGATGGGGATAGTGGTAGCTTTAAAAAGTAATGGAGAGTTGTTGTTGTGGGCGGCGCCTAGGTTGAGGGAAGAAGAAGTTCAGTGGGTTTTGGAGTGGTGGTGTCACTGCTCCTGGAAGAAGAGGAACAGAGTTTCCTTTTAAAGTTTTTTTCGTTTTTCTCTTGGACCAGTGGTGTATATGAGTGAACTCTCCTTTTTCACTTTTTATTTATTGTTTTAGTGAAGAGAGTGTCATGAGTATCTCCTCCTTTCTTTTTGTTTTCCTTTTTTGTATATTGTCAGAGAGAGTAACGTGTGAGAGAGAGGAAGAGTGGGGGAGAGAGGAAACGTGAGGAGAGAGTGCAAACTGTCAAAAAAAGTAGGAATCCAATGCTATTATTATTAAATCTCACACAATTACTATTATTATTAAAAGAAATAATCTTATTAAAAATTCCTAATAAATATTTTGTTTTAAATAAATTCTAATTATTTTAGTTGAATAATTAACCTAACAAAAATAGCGATCGATTATAAATAGAAGCCGAATATAAATTTGCTCGGAAAATCAAATTGGACACACTAAAATGATCAGCACAAAATATACTTATTGAAAAAAATACAGCGTTTCTTCAAATTCTGAAATAAATCTGAAAAAATACAGCGTTTCTTCACATCGGTTAAAAGGCTCAGACGGATTAAAATGCAGCCGAAACAGTCGCTGAAAAATATAACGTGCACACCAGTTTAAACTACATGAACCTTAGGTTAATAATACTGGCGTCTGCAATTTTAAATTTGAAACTTTTTACCCGCTGATTCTTGCACGTTCTTGAGAATAGATTTAACAATTTGTCTGTATTTTCAATAAATTTACCCTGACTGATATTTTAGGTACTATTTATGATGAAATGCATGTTATGTTGTACAACTGATGCAAATTGAAATAAAAATCGAATTTATGAAATTTTTAAAATGCCCGGACAAAATTTGGGTATGACACCTTAGTCTACTGTAGAATCTGAATTCAGAGACCTTGCTTCGGCCGATGATGATTAGATTGGTCCCTGGCCATCTGATATCTAGCTTGTAGCATAATGGGCTCGAGGATCATAGTCAATGCCTTTATCCCTAACTTTTTCCTGGACATTTCTTATTCTTTTCGTCCGCCGGGATACTCCTTTTTGCCTAAGTCGCCCTTTCGGGTTTTCGACTTAGCGAGCCTTATATTTGTTCCCTAACTTTTGCATGGACAATTCATTTTTTAGTCCATCGGGACAACCGTTTTTGCCTAGATCAACCTTGCGAAGATTAATCTAGCGGGCTTTTATCATTTTTTTTAGGCATAATATTTTTTGACTATGTATGCATTTACTGGCGATGGCAAGTCTTCCCCATCCATTGTTGTGAGGATTAGAGACCCACCTGAGAAGGCCTTCTTAATGATGAAAGGTCCCTCGCAGTTGGTAGTCCATTTGCCTCGCGGGTCTGAGTGAATAGCAAAATACCTTTTGAGCATGAGTTCCCCTACGCGGTACTCACGAGGAAGAACTTTCTTATTAAAAGCTCGTTTGAGATATCTTTAGTATAACTGATCATGACAAACGACTGTCAAATGCTTTTCTTCTATCAGGTTCAGTTGGTCATACCGTGATTGAACCCATTCAGCTTCATCTAGGTCAGCCTCCATGATGACTCTGAGTGAAGGGATCTCGACTTCAATTGGTAGGACAACCTCCATCCCATATACCAACGAGTATGGGGTTGCCCAAGTGGATGCGCGGACCGAGGTTCTGTAACCGTGCAGAGCAAAGGGTAACATTTTATGCCAGTCCTTGTATGTCTTGACCATTTTCTGGACGATTCTTTTGATATTCTTATTAGTTGCTTCCACGGTGCCATTTATCTTGGGCCGGTATGGTGAAGAGTTATGGTGTTCAATCTTAAATTCTTCGCACAACTCCTTCATTATATTGTTGTTGAGGTTACTGGCGTTGTCGGTAATGATCTTGCTATGTATCCCATAGCGGCAAATTATCTCTTTCTTGATAAACCGGGTAACCACTTGTCGAGTGACATTAGCATATGAAGCAGCTTCGACCCATTTCGTGAAGTAGTCGATGGCGACTAGGACGAATCGATGACCGTTTGAAGCTTTAGGATTTATCATCCCAATCATAGCAATACCCCACATAGAAACAGGCCATGGTGAAGTCAAAACATTCACGGAGTCGGTGGCACAAAGATCTTGTCACCATATATCTAACATTTGTGACATCTTTTAACAAAGTTGTAACAGTCAACCTCCATTGTCGTCCAATAATACCCAGCTCGGAGGATCTTCTTGGCCATAACATGACCCTTCGCATGTACACCCTCGCAGCCTTCATGTATGGATTTTATGATCATACTAGCTTCGTGTCTATCCACGCATCTGAGCAGTACATAGTTGTAATTTCGTTTGTATAACACATCACCGTTCAGGAAGAACTTGGAAGAGAGTCTTCTCATAGCCTTCTTGTCGGTAATGGATATACCCTCGGCATACTGTCCTTTCTCCAGGAATGTCTTTATGCTGTAGAACCAGGGCTTATCATCAGGATTGGCCTCAATTGCTAGACAATGCGCTGGTTCATCTAAGTGGTCAATATGGATAGTTGGTGCTTCGTTCTTCCATTTGACTTTGAACATAGATGCCAACGTAACTAGAGCATTTGCTAACTGATTTTCTTCCCTGAAAATATGATGAAAGGAGATTTCATCAAAGTAGGGTACCAGTTTTCTGATATGCTCCTTGTAAGGTATCAACTTGCTATCTCGAGTCTCCCAATCACCTTTTACCTGACTTATTACCAGAGTTGAATCATCGTATACCTCAAGGATCTTGATTCTTAAGTCGATGATCGCCTCCAAACTGTAGATACATGCTTCATATTCTGCCATATTGTTGGTGCAGTCAAAACACAATCTAGCAGTAAATGAAAGGTGGAAACCGGTTAGAGAAGTGATAACAACACCTATGCCATGGCCTCGAGCATTGGAAGCACCGTCGAACATGAGCCTCCATCACAATCCTGGTTCGGGGCCTTCCTTAGGGCCTGCCTCAAAGCCTGGCATAGTGAAGTCTCTGATAAACATAATGTCTTCGTCTCGGAAGTCAAACCTCAACGGTTGATAACCTTCGACGGGTAGGTGAGCAAGGTAGTTAGCCAGAACACTCCCTTTATCGCTTTCTAGGTCATATACTGAATATCATACTCAGTCAACAACATTTGCCACCGGGAAATTCTACCAGTAACAGCAGGCTTTTCGAAGATATACTATATTGGATCCATTTTGGATATCAATAAAGTGGTATGGCAAATCATATATTGTCTCAGACGTCGAGCAACCCAAGTCAAAGCACAATAAGTTTTCTCTAAAAGTGAGTATCTGGTCTCACACTCAGTGAATTTCTTGCTGAGATAGTAAATAGCATGTTCCTTTTTGCCTGTTGTCGCATCCGCGAAAAACAACCGGCGGGCTAAAACAAAACAACACAGAGCCGCCACCGTGCGTTATTTATCCCAAAAGAGGGAAAGGAAACGCTCGAAGTAAACCTGGAAAAGACATGGTCTCGCGACCAAAGAGAATGGGATCGGGAGTCGGTTATGCGAAGGGAAGGTATTAGCACCCATACGCATTCGTCGTACTCGACGGGATCCACGCTCAAAAGATAGGAAAAGGTTGCTAAAACAAACATCACACACACAAACAACACAGGTGGGAGAAGAGGGGAGAGGGCTCGCTAGGATATCGCATCTTATGCCTACGTATCTCGTCTGGAACGAGAATCAGAGCTACCGTAGTTCGGCTCACGCACGCCGAAACAAAACACAACACAAAAAGGCAAACATGGAACCCGAACGCCAATCGTTGGACTTACATCAGCTTCCGAACCAAACAAACCCACACTGGAAACCAGATGCCACTTGATGGACTTATACCGGACTCCAAGCACACAACAAGAGGATACGGAATGCCAATTGTTGGGCTTACATCCGTCTCCTAACACACACACAAGAAGAAACAAGCAACAAGTTACTAAGGAGTCGGGAACTCGAGCCTAGCAACTGTCAAGCAAACACACACAAAAGAAAAAGGGTGCCCGGAGAGATCTTGTACGATCTCCTGCCTACGTACCTCATCTGGTATGAGGATCAGGGCAACGTAGTTCCCCTGAACAGGGGAGAAAGACTAGCCTAACCAGATACAAAGGGAGACACAACTAGGGAGACTACGACTAGAGCCTAGATGTTATCATGCATATCATCCCTAAGTTAAGGTTGCTATCTATCTTGCTCAGGCAGCAAGCTAATCCTAAACAGGCAAAGCAAAGCATACAAGCGTAATCAAAACAAAGCAAACATTCACAATTAGCACACACTATATACACACAAAGTGGGCTCACACAAGGGTTATGTTGCAAAAGCAACACAACTGTATCAGGGTGATGTTAGCTCTTAACCTTGACATTGAGAGTCAAGATGAAGCCAGATGAAATGGGAAGTGAAGATAAGACTTCACAGCTCTTATCCCTGGTCAGGGAGAGCTTCAGACAAGAATGTGTGGGTTCAGAAAGTGGGAACCCTTCTACACATATGACACTGACTCAACTGAGATCTTGGGTTAGGATCCACAATGCATCAACACCAGTTGTGTGAGCAAATGGATGACTCAACAAGAATAGCAGGAGATGGATTGCACATCTCTTGTATCTGCCAATTGCCTTATCAAAGGTCTTTTCCTGCTTGGGGACAAAAATAAACAAGCACAAGCATTGCCTCTTAAGGAGGACTTCAGACAGGTGTCTGGCCAAGTAACAGGCCAGGTCTTCCAGACTACATGGAGAAGAAATGTTATACCTCAAATGGTTTATACAACCAAGCAACAGCACAAGCAAGTTCACAATGAACTATAGCAACTAAAGTACCTGAAAACAATCTAGCACAATTAGTATTCAACTCAGACAGTCAAACAGACAAACTAAAAGTCAACAATTAACTGTACACAAGCAATGCATCAAGCAAAGCATAAGCCAATTCTCAACACAAAGGACTTAGAAGCCACCTACAAAACAAACTTAATGTTAATCAACATCAATCAAACAAGCAACTCAAGCCAAGTGAATTAATTCCTCCATGCCATATGCCTTTTGTCCTGAAAACACAACTCAAACATTAACCACTAACCACTAGGACATGGCCTAGGGTCAAAATGGGAGCAATAAACCAAAACAGAACATGAAAATTATCAAAACTCAAGTTCAATCAAATTAGAATCAAACCCAAGTGGTCTCACATTCATATCATCTACCAATTTCATTTCATGAAGCAAAGAGTACCAAGCATGCAATTTAGAACCTCATAGGACCAAACAGAAAGATCCAATTCAAATCAACTCACAAACAATTCAATAAATTCCCAAAACATTCATGGCTAAACAGCACTCATTAAAGGATCATCACACCAAATTTCAGGCCATTTGGACAAAGGGAATCAAGTCAATTAAATTCATCAAGCCAAAGCATACTCAAACAAGCTCATACAAGGCACTAATTCATGCATCAACTTCAAGCAATCATAAAACAGAAACCAAACATGATAAATGAGTGAAACCAAAACCATGGCAAACTTCAAGATGTCTATAATACACATGCCAAATTTAAAGTCCATCCAATAAACCACAAGAATTTCACAAAACATATGAGATCATGACTCACAAAAGGTCCACAATTGGTCAAACCGGGGAGAAGTTCTCAAACAAATAGGAAATGCCTTCAAAAATTCCAGTAAAATTCACAAGCAACCTTAACATTCATAAGTATCATCATGCAAAAATTCAGCTCATTTCAAGTTCATATGGCATGGTAAAGAAAATCAGGAATTTGGACAAGAAATGGTGTGACACAAATTGTCACACCTAGATTGAAATGATCATATCTCACAAACCAGGAACGATAAAATCACAAACTCAAAGCCAAAATGTCACTTAAGGTCTCTAGTTTATGCATGCAAAATTTCAAGAATTTTGGATCAAGCATCATCATTTCATGATCAAAACATCAAGCAAGGTGCATGAAAGAACACATGTAAACAAACCCTAGGCCATTCAGAAAATCACACGTGCACAATTTTTGCAAAAATAACCAAAAAATAGTAGAGGTTACAAGGATCATGGCACAAAAAATTTCATGTTAATTGGATCAATGGTTTAGGAGATATGATTTTTCTCATGTGGATACGCGTTCTTCATAGATTCATCACTCAAGAACAATTCTTCACCAAATTTGACAAACCATACATCAATGGAAAGGTCTTCTAACGTACATCAACAATCTCACATTGATTTAACCTAATTCTTCCTAATTTAAGAGATTCGATTCAAAACATATTCATGCATGAAAGTTCAAATCAACATAACTTCCTTGTTTCTCAACCAAATTCAGTGGTTCAACTTGCAGAATTACCTCCTAAGCAAGATCTATCTAAAGCATATATCAATTGCATGAATTAGGAAAATCGAAAACTGACCTTCTTAGAATTGCAGATGTGAAATCGCGCGTTTCAGGCCATGGAAGTGCAAAACAGATGCTCTTTGATGCTAGTATTGATGAATGGAACAAGGTTTGTGTGTTGATTATGAAGGATCTAGCTCAAATCTCCATTTGCCATTGTTGAAGCTCACTTTAACAGTCCACGATTCTTCAAGATTTCTCCAAGATTTTGCTTCAATCCACTTCCAATATGCATGTAGATGATGAATTGATCGAAGGCAAGGCAAAAAGAATGAAGAAAATTGATGAAGAAAGTTGAGAGAAAAATGAAAAAGTTTTGGATCTAGATCTAAAATTCACAATTCTGTTATGGTTAATCAGAAAACAGTTATGATTATGGTTTTATATGTGATGTTAATGATGTTCACTAATCATGATTAGGCTAATGTGAGTGTTTAAGTGAAATCAAGTTTTGGTGCATTTTAGCATTTTGGCCAATTCACCTTCTCATGTGAAAACCAATGTAACAGTGAAATTTCTAGTTTGGAGCAAGTTTAAAAACATGTTTGTAAGCTAATGCAAGTGGAATCATGTGAAAACAATGCTTATTTTGCAAAATGACCTTTTTCCCTCCACTTTTCAAATTAAGTCCACTTGAAAAATGCACTTTTTGTGTGAGCAAAATTCATGAAATGTAATGCTTGTTTTGGATAGAGGAGATCAAAAGAAATTTGCTCCAAAAAGTCTCACTCCATTTGGCCTTTTGAATCAAAAGTTATGCACTTTTGAAATTCAACTTTTTGGACAATGATTTGATCATACCTTGCCAACCACAAATGAGAAATTCATGTTCTTGGACTTTTTGGAAAGGTGAGAGCAAGATCTACAACTTTCATGTTGGATAAAATTTCATTTGAAGCATTTTTGGACATGTAATTTCAAGGAGAAAACCTTTCCATTTTTGGCAATTTTGAATTACAAGTCACTTTCTATTTTTGGAAAGTTTTCATCTGACTTTATTTTCTTCATTCTTGATGTTTGAAATGTCAAATGAAACTTGTTTGGACATGAATGAAGTGTCTCTAGCCCTCTCCCACCTCCAAATCCACCAGTTGACCTTTGGTTAACTTTTGTTGACTGATAGATGAATTGGCTATGCACTGATGATCTTGAGCTTCAAACTCCTGATGAAATGGCTCAAACATGAAACCCTAGATTCCATGAGCTCATTGAAACCATATGATGATCCCCCATCTTCATGAAAACCTCATCTCATTAACTAGCCCTGATTGGCACAACTCAGATGATTAGGGTTGACCACAGGTCAAAACCCTAATCTCAAGGAATCTGATCAAGCTCAATGAATCTCTTGGTGATGATAAGGCCATGATGATGATGATGTACCATTTCAACTAAGATGATGCTCAATCCCCTTGAGGAATCAAGAAACCCTAATTTGAAGCACCAACCCTCAGATGATTGGTGATCAGTTCAATTAAACCTTCAGCTTGAATCTTAACCTCTTATCTTCTGACCAAGACTTGGAGGATGGCTTGCTTGTTGTGGCCATATGATATGCAAATATGTAATGACTAATGAACTACAAAATGATATGCAATATGTTAAGCTAGTCCCAAGAGAGGAGGGCAAATTTTGAGGTGTTACACCTGTGTCGTCATGTTGACCCAAAATGCAACCCATAGATTCATCGAGTACTGTGAGGTACATAATGAGAGGCCTACCAGGAACCAAGTGATCTTCCTCAATTCTAGATTTGGAAATCATGTCGTCCACGTAAACCTCAATCTCTTTATGAATCATATCGTGAAATAGGGTTACCATGGTGCGTTGATATGTTGCCCCTGCATTCTTTAGGCCGAACGATATTACTTTGCAGCAGTAAGTTCCCCATAGCGTGATGAAAGTTGTCTTCTCCATATCTTCCGGCGACATCTTTATCTGATTGTACCCGGAGAACCCATCCATGAAAGAAAATACGGAAAACTGAGTTGTATTATCAACCAAAACATCAATATGAGGCAAAGGGAAGTCATCCTTTGGAGTCGCTCTATTGAGGTCTCGATAACCTACACACATTCTGACTTTACCATCTTTCTTCGGAACTGGAACGATGTCAGCGACCCACTGCGGATACTCAGAAATGGCCAAAAAGCCAGTGTCAAACTGCTTCTTAACCTCTTCCTTGATCTTGAGTGCCATGTCGGGTCCAGTCCTTCTGAGCTTTTGCGTGATGCAAGGACATTCAGGCTTGAGTGGTAAGTGATGTTCAATGATGTTAGTGTCTAATCCTGGCATATCTTGATACGACCAAGTGAAGACGTCAATATACTCATGCAATAACTCTACCAACTCGGAGTCTACATGCTTGGCAAGAGATGCCCTAACTTTTTTCTGTACACAATGGTTATTGGTTCAATTACTGCAACTTCTTCCACTGCCATGGACTTGGAGAATTGTATCAAACCCTGATCCATCAGGTCTTGTACACAACCTCTCAGCTCGTCGCAACTGTCTGGATCGTATTCGCATACCGTGCAATCATCATGTATACCTGCTAGAAACTCAAACTGCTCAAGTCTCTGTAACACAACTGACATCGAAGTCTTTACATCGTTGGTTCTTAGTACGGACTCGGTAGTTTCTTCCTCGATTACAGCATTGACTGTTGAACCACCATGATTTTGCAAAGGATTCGTCTTCACGTTGGGTTTTTCCTCGGAGAAGGTCAAAATGTCTTGATTGATCAAATCTTGGATTTTGTATTTGAGTGCCCAACAGTCTTTTGTATAATTCCCTATGAATCCGGCGTGATAAGCCCACGAAGCGTTAGGATCATGCTTAGGGCGGAATGGAGGAGTGGCCGCAGGTATTTCTTTTGGTACGATAACCCCCACATGGATCAGATAGGGCAACAATTCTGCATACGGTATTGGAATCTTGTCGATCTGGGGGCGATTACCAAAACTGTTTCTATTGTTCTGACCTCAGCCTTGTCCTTTGTTGTCACGCTTGTATTGCTGGTTCTGATTTCTCTGAGCGGGTGCTGATTGTTGATTATCTTTCTGTGGATGATACTGACATGGCGGTTGTTGATACTGAGTTGCAGCGACATACATATACGGATAATACAACATAGGGGTCATCGAAAACTGATATTGGGGGTGGGCACTTGCTGTCACAGCATTTTCTCCCCCCTCTTTCTTCTTCGCGAAGCCCCCATGTGACCTCTTGTTCGTTGTCTGCGGAGCGGTTGTATCTGTGATCTTCCTTGATTTCAGCCCATTTTCCATACGCTCACCAATAGTTACCATATCAACAAAGTTTATGGATGAACTTCCAATCATATTCTCATAATACAACCCTCGGAGTGTACCCATGAAGATATCTACCAGTTCGTTATCAGATAGTGTTGGTCGGACCCTAAACGCCATTTCGCGCCAACGCTGAGCATACTCTTTGAAGGTTTCATTGGATCTCTGCGCTTGATTCTGTAAATGAAGCCTTTTTGGAGCCATGTCAAGGTTGTACTTGTATTGTTTCAAAAATGCCTTGGATAAGTCCCTCCATGACCGAATCTTCGTACGTTCCAAACCCACGTACCAATCCAAGGAAGCCCTAGACAGATTATCATGGAAGCAATGGATCAGCAGGTTATCATTGTCGATATACGATGCCATTTTCCTGCAATACATGGTGATTTGACTACGAGGACAACTAAGGCCTTTGTATTTTGGGAGGTCTGGCACCTTGAATTTTTGTGGGAGCACCACGTTCGAAACCAAGCAAAGGTCTCTAGCGTCGATACTAAAAGAAGAGAAACCCTCAATGGCCCTTATTTTGTAGTCCAACAGCTGATAATTCGTAGGTCTGGCTGGATCAACAGCGGGAGGAGCAACCTGACTAGCTGGTCGATAAGTTTCAGGAGCGATCGAAGTAGGCATGTTCTGCGGAGCAAACGACATCCGCGGCGGGTACGAGAAACCTGGAGGCATTGTCTGAGCAGCATGCACCAAGTAAGGATAATGTCCTCCAGCTTGGGCATTAGAGGCCTGAGGTGCCCCTGTCTACACATATTGGAGTGCAGGATTGGCGGGTGCATAGGTCATCATGGGCATAGAGGTTTCCCCAGGATAACTGAAGGGAGTAGCTTGATTGGCGCTCGCGAGTTGAGCGGCTTGGGCAGGAATCTGAAAATGGAGGTGCGGGACTCTGTATTCACCTTCAGCATCAGTAGTTTCATGGGGAACTTGATCTTGATTGTCCTCAGGGTTGGCAGCATCAACCGAAGGAGTCTGAACAGTGGGTATGCCCCACGGGAAAATAGGGTTTCCAGCAGCAACGGTGGCGGTGAGAGTTGGATGAGGGGAGAAGGCTCCCCCATTGGCAAAGTGAGCAGAAAAATTTTGGGTCATTCCCCAAGGGTAGGCATCAGCAAGCCTACTCATGTCAGCAGGGACTAATTGACGGTTTTCAGTGGTTGGCACTACAGTCTCCACCGGAGTTTAAACAGTAGCACCGACAATAATAGCAGGATTGGCCACCCTGGCAACATGGGTGGTGTTGTCATCAGCAGTGTTGGCAGAGGTAGGAGCCCTGAGTCTGGAGGAGTTCCAAGATGGCCTCCATGTTGCCTTAGAATAGGTCCATTCTGCCCTGGACTTGGGCGAGTGATTCACGGACAGCAGCGTTGCCCGCTTCAAAGTCAGCCATGATCTTGGATTTGTTTGCGTGAGTGAAATAGTGATGACGAGTCGTCGTTTTTGATGTGGAAAGATGGCGAGAGTAAGAATTTTGTTTTCTGGAGGCTTATGACAGATAAATCCGTGAATGCATGCATGTATGCAAAAAAAAATTGATATGTGCATTTTTATGTTATATTTATCTTTGTAACGAAAGACATTTCCAAGGAATCCTTGAGTTTGTTTATCAAAATAAGCAAATACAAAGCATAAAGAGAGACAGTTCATGAAGCCAATAGCCAAGAAACTCTTTTATTCATATATCAAGAAAGAGGAATACAAGTACATATCAAAAAGTTGCCCGTTGGGCTACAAGAGTCTCAACATCGACCTTATCAGACATCAACCTAGAAACAAGAGTGAATTACAAATCAATCCTAAAGGGCAATATTCAGAAACATCTTGACAACAACTCCTCATAATAAGTCTGAGAATTTGGGGACAAGCATATGCACTATTTCCCCAACATTCTGCTCCCTTCAGGTGGTAGGTCGTGATCAGGTTCGTCTAAAATGCTCCTCACAGCTGTCTTCTCCTGGTTGGGGAGATTTTAAAGATGTCCATTCACTTGTGGGAGTAGGTTGGCGTCTTCCAGGTTCTTGTGTGATTGCTCTTTTAGCTCGCGGATCTCCTCAAGTCTCTGGTTTAGCTCGTACTGCTTCTAGAGAATAATGACTTCTAGTTGCTTGGTGCAACTTTGCTCATTCTTCAGCTCTTTCTTGCAAGCTTCTAGCAAGTCTCAGAGCTTATTGGTCTGTTCTCTTTAGTTAAGCTCCGCTTTACAAGCCTGGTATTGAGTCTCGGCTAACTGTTTTTTCTTGGTTGTCAAACTGGCATAAGTTCCCTTGAGTGTGTCACCCACCTTGATTCTTTTGAATACCTCGGTTTGCACCTCGTCATTTGTTTGACGTACCCTGTATCTTTTCTGATTCAAATTGAACTTCCAAATTTCTTTCTCCAAGGAGATCTTACCAAGCCTAGATTTGAGATCAGCGTCCTCTTTCTGTAGGGCCTTAATAACTTTTTTCAACGGATCGACTTCAGAAGTTTGATGGATTATTGGTTCAGGAGGCTTGATGCTCATGGATGGTTCAGGCGGAAATGGCAACAAAACCTCATTAACCCTATCTTTTACCCATTTGGTGTAAGCTTCTTTGACAATGCAATTCTTCTTACCCATTTATGCTCTTCCTTGAGGACAAATTGCTCCCCAAGCCTTGACGATCTTCTTGACTAATTCTGGATCTTCAACCCCTTCATACAAGACAAAACCTTCTACACCCTTGAGATCAGGCTTGTCTACCATGGGGTATCCCAACTATCGTAGTGCCAACCTCGGATTATAATTGATTCCCTCTTTCGTTCCAAGAAGAGGTACATTAGGAAAATCACCACAGTTGAGGATGAGCTTGACGCTGTCGTAGATTCGAGAATACCAGGAGACATCTTTGGTGTTTAAGGACATGATCCATTGGGACCATTTCAAGTTGTCTTTGTTTTCAACGAAAGGGCCTTTGTTGGGTAAATGCAAAATAAACCATCTATACAACAAAGGAGTACAATAGACGATGGTTCCTTTCTTCTTCTGGGTCCTCACATAGATAAGAGTAGTAAGTATCAGCAAGAAGAGCGAGAATAAGGTTCTGAGTTAGAAAGATATGAATAGCGGCCAGATTCACGAATTCTTCCATGTTCGGAAACAGTACGATCCCATAGATTAGTAGAGCTAGATTGGCGTTGAAGGCAGCCCAACTCCCAGCTTCGACGAAGGCAACAACTTTGTCTACTAGAAACTTTGAGGTGAAGCCATGGATTCCACCCTTAGGTTTCAAGTTCAGTTCCACTTCCTTCTTCCCTATGTGGAGAGCTTCAGCAAGGTCTTGATATTTGGGGAGTTCCTTAGTGTGAACATAAGGCATTTGGTTCTTGATCCTAATACCCAGAATGTGTGAATACTCTTCCAATGTGGGTTCCAACTGGTAATCCTGGAATGTAAAGCATCTCAACGGAGGATCGTAGAATTGCACCAGAGTGTGCACAACAGTGGTATTAACCTCGATGTTCAGGATTCCCAAAAGGTTGCCATAATACGTCTTGAAATCATCTTTGTTTCCAATATCTAGATGTGCCCCTAGTCCTCTCAAGACAATCAGCTGAGGTTCCACGAACTTGTAATTGTAATGTTCTTCCTCTCGGGATTCATGCCTTGTCTCGAATGCTTAGTCAACAAACTGGACTCTTGGATTCCTGGAAAAGAAATGCATATGAAAAAAAAAATTGCCATGATGAATGATAATGTAATGATGGGATGATATAAGTCACGTAGATTCAGAACTCTGATATGTTCTGAATAATCTGTATATGCCATCTGTTACAGGTTCAAAAGTCAGACGCAACATGAGTATCAAGGTAGGTAAAGTCTATGGCTTCTTTCAATAAAAAAACCCATATCCCCCTTACAGGTGTGGACTATGCTCCAAGGTGGTCCCTAGAAGGTCTCCCAGAGTCATCGACTCAAAATGGAAATACCCTTCCGTAGTGAATACTCATAGGACAAAAGTACTTCCAAGTGAATCTAGTCTGGGTGTGGTTCTCGTGACAACCCAACGCGCGAAATGCAAGCCTACACGACTATCCAAAAGTCTAACCTATGTGTATACTAAGCTCGGTTACAGAGTTTTCCTCTCATGTAGTTTATTCCATCCCAACAACAACATGACAGATAATATCCATAATATAAAGCAATGAGAAATGTGATAAACAGAAGCGAGTAAATCTATAAAGGTAAGCACCTAAAACTAGAGAGAGAACAAACTAAACTAGGCTTGACTCCTTTTAGCGACTAGGATATGCTCCAAGAAGCAAATTCCCCAGCAGAGTCGCCAGCTGAAGCTAGCGGAAATATACTTGAACGTATCGCACGCTCGAACATACAACAGAGTCTCCATCAAACTTTATTTATCCCCTAAGGGAAGGGAAAACATTGATAAAACCCGGGGGAAAGAGATATACTGGGTAAGGAAGTCAGTTATGCAAGGGGAAGGTATTATCACCCCAAACATCCATGGTACTCCATGGGAACCGTTTTGATTGTTCTTGCTCGAATAGGTGTGATCTAAAGATTACTCACAAAAGAATGGGAAAAAGGAAAGAGAAATAGATAAAGTGCTCGGTGAGGATTACAACCCTCATGCCTACGTATCCTCATCGTGCAATGAGGAATTCATAGCTTCGTAGTTCAAGGAACTAGAGGCAGGAGGTGGAAAGAAATGTGATCATAGTATGGTCTGAACCAAATAATTGAGTGTTTTGAGCTCCAACAAGGGTGAAAAGATGAACCCAAGAGTAAGGTGGCTATTACCAGTATGTGGACTAGCAGGCCGCCACTATAGAATAAAGTTGAAAAGAAAGACTGAATTAGGTGTTTGGGCACATTCTCAAACATCTCTTGGTTCACACGGTGACGCAAGAAGAAGCATAACGAGGTAGTGTATTTGGCTCAAAGATAACTCGTATATCACATGGAGCGAATGAAGGTAGAATAATGAATGCATCATGGAGATAAACGAAATAAAGTGACCGAAGTCACAGAAATTGAATATTCGGAAATAAGTGACTAAGAAAGGGTTGTTCGAAATCGAAAAGTGAAAGTGTATTGGAATCCATAAGAGGAATGGGATTTCTACCATAGAGGGAAACAACTTTAACCGATACATGGACCAGCAGGCCGCCACTATAGGGTGTTTAGCCAAAAAAGGATGGAATGAAGTGTTTGAGGTTGTAGCCCAAACAACTCTAGGTAGAAAGGCAAACTACATTAGGTGTCCTAAAATGATGTATATGGAATTCCAAAGAAAATGTATTTCGATGTCAAATGAATGATATGTCACTGGGTGAACGATTTATAATCGAACGCAGATAATGAATAATGAAAGATATGAATGATGCCCGAAGGCGAAGGAGGAATATTTAGAAGTATGCTCGCCAAGGATTCGCATCCTCGTGCCTACGTATTCTCATTGTGCAATGAGAAAATCAGAGCAATCGTAGTTCGGAACCACGAGAATAGAGAGAGACATTTGTCTAAGCAACGGGGACTCACAAGACAAACACCACTTTAAGGAATGATTGTAGTACGACAGTACAAGGAATAGTATCACTTACTGGGGAAACAAATGGTTCGAGATCAAATAAGAATGGTATCTTGGATCCAAGAAGGAGATAGACTATGTATCGAAGAGCAAGGTAGGCATTTACCAATACGTGGACTAGCAGGCCGCCACTATAAGGTAAAGCCAAAAAGAAATACTAAATTAAGTGTATGGGGTTGTAGCTCAAACAAGTCTCGATTGAAGAGATGGATTGTCGTTAAGACATCCCAAAAGGGTAGACAAGGAGTCCAAGGAGAAATATGATTGATCTCAAAAAGATGGTATAGATTGATGAATGGAGAATGTATTCATTGGATAGAGAAGGGTAGAATGATAAATAAGATAGATCGCGAAGAAACTGGGTTCTCCTGCCTATGTATCCTTATAGTGCAATAAGGAAATCAGAGCTTTCGTAGTTCATCCCACTAGGACTGAAAGCAAGATGATGGAGGCAAAACAAGAGATGATAGAATGATTGAATTGAAAGAGTGGAATAGACTTGATAGTTACTTGATAAGAATCACACTAAAGTCTATGAGTAAAGGTGGATATAATAAGCAACGAGCCAAACGTCTCGCACCCAAAGATATCCAGAATGAGTGTAGGAAAGCTCCAGTCTCATTCCTTCTTTACTAATTAAGGCTCGTGGCATGTATCTCTCATCTTAACTTTCAAGTGGAGAGAGAAGAATCTTTGTAGTTGTTTCTTATGTTGAAGATGAAGGCCTTAACAATCGTTCGATTCGAGTTGCACTAAAGTCTATGAATAGAGGTGAATACGATGAGCGATGGGTCATACGTCCCATACCTAAAGGTACTCAGAATGGGGGTAGGAATATTCCAGTCCCATTCCTTCTCTATTTCTTAAGGCTCGTATCGTACAACTTGATTCATAATTGATAAGTTATTGATGTAGTCCTTGCTTGTTGTATTGTTTTGTGAAGAGAGAGAGAGAGAGAGAGAGAGAGAGAGAGAGAGAGAGAGAGAGAGAGAGAGACTTATTAATCGTATGATTAGAATTGTGCTAAAGCCTATGAATAGAGGTTGAAATTCTAGTAACAGACTATCGATGTCAGACAGGAATGTATACAGCAGGTAAATGTAAAAGACAGTAAATAACACAAAGAATTGTTTACCCAGTTCGGTGACAAACATACCTACATCTGGGGGCTACCAAGCCAGGAGGGAAATCCACTATTAGCAGTATTAATTCATGCCTTAAACCAACTGTTTAATCATATCACTTAATACCTACCCAATGCAATTTCAATCTAAACTAAGACCAGAGTTCCTACTCACTCCCCCTCAATCACCACAGTGATTACAACCTTTAATTAGTTTAAAGTTAAATGGCGAAGTTATACTTCAAACAACTCTTGATTGTGCTTAACAGCTTTAATCAAGAAACACAGCACTCACGCTTAAAAGCTTAGAGTGACACAACAATTACAACTCAATGAACACCCTAGTCCAATGCAATCATCTAGGTGATAATCGCTTGGCTCACAAATAAAACCTAATACAAAACACAATTAAAGTAGAGCAGTGAAATATGATGATCTAATAAATGCTTCACGCTTCAAACCCCTGAGTTGCTGAAAGTAGGATTGTCATCCTTTTATACTGCAACACTTGGGCCTTGTACTTGAATTTCCTAAAATTAAGGTTAAGCAAGTTAACCTAATTTCCACATATTAGGGTGCTAACAAATAGGCTATTTGTTAGGGCTCTTGAATTTAGCTCTTCTGTTAGTTTCCTGGATTTTAGCACAGCTGTTAGATTCCTGAAAAACAGCCTGAGATAAATACTGAAACAGAAAAACTAACTAGTCTACACTTTAGCATATGCTGTCAGGAATGAATGTCATAACATTCAGTTTGACGTCCAGAACATAGGCCATATGCTAGACAACTTTAATTCTAGCTCAGTTGTTGGTTTCCTGAAACAGTAGCCTGTAATAAATACTGAACTATACCAGAAAAACTAACTGGCCTATAATTCAGTATCTGCTGTCAGGAATGAATGTCATAACATTCAGTTTGACATCCAGACACTAGGTTGTGTGTTAGGTCTGTTATTCTCCTGAAAAACAGCCTAAAATAAATACTGAACTATAACAGAAAAACCAACTAGCCTATAGTTCAGTATCTGCTGTCAGAGATAAATGTCATAACATTCAGTTTGACATTTAGACAATAGGCCATATGTCAGGTCTGTTATTCTCCTGAAAAATAGACTGAATTAAATACTGAACTGTAGCAGAAAAACCAACCTGCCTATAATTCAGTATCTGCTGTCAAGGATGAATGTCATAACATTCAGTTTGACATTCAGACAATAAGCTATGTGTCAGGTCTGTTACTCTCCTGAAAAACAGACTGAACTCAATACTGAGCTATAACAGAAAAAACCAATTATTCTATAGTTTAGTATCTGCTATCATGGATGAATGTCATAATATCCAGTTTGACATTCAGTAAATCCTGTATTAGCTAATCCTGCAGCATACTACTTAAGCATGTCATGACATCAGTCAAGGCATCTAAGTACAGTAAGTGTTTTAACACAAAACGCAGTCAATCAAAAACATCTACAAACTCCCAATTTGGCAAATTTTTTGCTAAAACAACTTGGTATCACAACAGAGTTCACAGCAGCGGAAAACAAACATCCAAGCAGAGAATTAAATTAGCTAATACACTCGGCACTCATAGAAGTTAACCTTCAAACAACAGCAGCACAAGTAGAATGCACACAGCACCATAACCTCTTGTTTAGAGGACAGCAACAACACAAGTAGAATGCACACAACACCATAACCTCTTGTTTAGAGGACCTTCAATGAAATTTGTTATCCTGGGGTACATTTGTTACTCCCCCTTTTTGTCAAAAATGTTGTCAAAGCAACACTTAATATTACAGACCAAAATAAAATTACAAGCAAATTTCAGAAACACACACTTGATTTTACTTCACAGTTTCAATCAAGAATACACACTCTTGATCTTGCTTTACAGCTTTGATCAAGACTACACCCACTTGATCTTGCTTCACAGCTTTGATCAAGTAGACACACACTCTTGCTTCACAGCTTTAGAGTGACGAATTTTAGCCATAAATCAGATCTTCAATCAAACACGGATTGCCATTAAGTGTGCAATCACAAAACACCAGACATTCACACTGAATGTTCTGTGTACAGGGTGTCATGACATCGGGTCTGACATCCTGGAAAAATCCTGCATAATTCCATAATTCCTTTTATAACTTCCAGCAGGTACAACTATATCAGATGCCATGACCTCGTGTATGACATTCTGAAACACTCCTGCATGAGCATGTTCTTGAACTCCAGCAGGTACATACCATATCAGATGCCATGACCTTGTGTATGACATTCTGAAACAAATACTGCATGAACATGTTTTTGAACTCCAGTAGGTACATAGGATATCTTATGTTAAGACATCACACATAACATCTTGTGAACACTCTTTGTTTTACCAAAAACTCCCCCTTTGACAAATTTTGGCTAAAACATATATCTGTCCTTTTTGTTCACAAGGTAAACTATCAGCAGTTAAACAATATAACAGTAGTTTAAACAGCAGCAGAAGCAACACAATTACTAGCTTTATAGTTACTAGTAATACACACATGCACAAGGGTACTTCTCATCCCCCTAAACCTGTGCAACAAAAGCAGAATTACTAGTTAAGGATGCAACTAGTAAGACACACAAATGCACAAGGGTACTCCTCCTCCCCCTAAATCTGTGCATACATCAAATAACAGTACCTCTAACACCTGTACCAGCCAGAATGTCATTCTGACATCTGCTTCAACATCAACACTTGTGCACCATATAAGACATCGTCTTTGACATCTGTAAACAGAACAATATCTATTGTAACTACAACACATGTACCAGCTAGAATGTCATTCTGACATCTGCTTCAACATCAACACCTGTGCACCATATCAGACATCCTCTTTGACATCTGAAAACAGAACAACATTCTTGTTTTAACACTTGTGCGCTTCCTTCAATAATAGTTGTCCTTCAGTTCAGCTACATACACAACTGCTTCCACATTCCAGATTAACACTTATCAACACTTCTCCCCCTTTTTAGTCAAAATTGACCAAAGGTGACCAATTAGACAAAATAAATGTAAATTAGTCTATCAGAGAATGTTAGGACAGATGTTATAACATTAAACATGTTAAAACATAATAGTTAAGCAGTACAAAACATCATCATACACAGCTGTGATAGCTGAGATAATGAACACATCCAAGGAACTCATTAAGAGCCCAAAAACTTACAAACAGGCATCAATGAGGACTGCCAGCATCCAACCATCAACACCACATCTTTTGCCACATCACATTCTTCACACAAATTAACAATAAATTCCTTTACCAACATCTCATAACACTTGTTGCAAGTGAAATAACTAGTATATGTTGACCAATCAGAGCACACTTTCAATTGTTTAATAATCTGAAATATTAAACAGTAAATTCCTAACATCATTAGTTGCTATAATTCCTCAGAAGGACATGTTCCCACTTTGCCCCTTAAATTTTCAAACTGAGTAGCATTCAATGTCATGACATTCTAAGTGACATTGTACTCAATCTGCATCTGTTTCATCCATACCAGTTGGGAACCACTGCTACCAGATGCTATGTACTTAGCTTCTGCATTGGATAATGATACACAATTCTGTTTCTTCCTTTCAACTACACCATTTTGATGAGGAATAATAGATGAGGACAACTCATGACTTTCAATCTGCATAGGTCCCATTAAGTCCATGTGCAAAAGTTCCAGAGTTTTGGATGTTTTAGGATGTCCAAGCTTAGGATGTGACATCTTGGTTTGCTTGCCAACCTGACATTCTCCACAGACTTTTCCTTCATCAATAAGCAGCTTTGGAATTCCTCTAACTGCTTCCTTGGATATGATCTTCTTCATTCCTCTTAAATGAAGATGTCCAATTCTTTTATGCCACAACTTCACTTCCTGTTCTTCCTTGGCTAAGGAGCTCATTGAGGAGTAGTTTGAGACTTTAGGTTCCCATACATAGCAGTTATCTTTGGATTTGGATCCTCTCATAACTTCCTGATGTTCTCCATTCATCACAACACATACTTCCTTAGTGAACTGAACATAGAAACCTTGATCACATAGCTGGCTTATGCTGATGAGATTAGCAGTTAGTCCTTTTACTAACAACACATTATTCAGTTCTGGAACTCCAGGACTGTCCAGCTTACCAACACCTTTGATTTTTCCTTTAGCTCCATCACCAAAGGTCACATAACTGGTAGTATGAGGTTCTCTATCCACCAATAAGTTCTCCATACCAGTCATATGTCTTGAGCAACCACTATCAAAATACCAGTCTTCTTTGGTAGATGCCCTTAGAGCTGTGTGAGCTAACCTAGCAACCCATTGTTGTTTCTTGATGGGGGCATTATGCTTAACTGCCTTCTGCTTAGGTCTGACTTGAAGGGTCTGGTTAGGATAGCCATGCAACCTGTAACAGAAGGGTTTTGTGTGGCCAAATCTACCACAGTAGTGACATCTCCATCTTTGAAATTTCTTCTTCTGATGGTTAATCCTCCTGTTTCCCTGATGTTGTGACATTGGTTGTGACTTCTGTTTGATTTTCTGAACTTCAGCCTTTGAGCGTTTGAGTTCAGCTGAGGATTTCTTAACAAAGCCTAACCCAGACATGGTTCCTGACTTCTGTCCCACCTTTAGAATCTCTTCCAAAGTGTCAGTTCCTTTATTCAGCATTCTGATGGATTTTGTCATTTGATCTAGCTTAGAGGTCAGCAAGGTTATCTCATCATTTAGACCATCTATGACTGTCAGATGCTTCTTTTTCTCATCCTCCAGCTCCTTGATGAGTTTCTTCTGCTTTTCTCCTTGTATACACACTTCTGCACTTTTGACACATAGCTCTTTATATGAAGCAGCAAGTTCATCAAAGGTAAGTTCATCTCCACTTGAGTCATCATCAGAGGCATAGACACTTGTTAGTGCAGTGACATGTTTAGCAGATTCTCCTTCAGATTCACTCTCATAGTCTCCTTCAGACCAGGTGACAGATAGTCCCTTCTTTTGTATCTTGAGGTAAGTAGGACATTCAACTCTAACGTGTCCAAAACCTTCACATCCATGACACTAGATTCCCTTGCCTTGGTTGAACTTTTCTTCAGATGTTGATCTTTTACTGATGTCAGACGAAATGTTCTTGACATTTGGTCTACCTTTTTGATCAATCTTCTGTATGAACTTGTTGAATTGTCTCCCAATCATGGCTATGGCTTCTGATATGCTTTCATCACCTCCAATACTTCCTTCTTCTGAATCCTCTTCAGTATTTGATACAAAAGCTATGCTTTTGTTTTTCTTTTCAACATTCTCACACAAGCCCATTTTAAAGGTTTGTAGGGAACCAATAAGCTCATCAACCTTCATATTGCAGATATCTTGAGCTTCTTCTATAGCAGTGACCTTCATGGCAAATCTCTTGGGCAATAATTTGAGAATCTTTCTTACAAGTTTTTCTTCAGACATTTTCTCTCCTAAGCCTCCAGAAGTGTTGGCAATTTCAAGAACATTCATGTGGAAGTCATGAATAGTCTCATCCTCTTTCATCCTCAGAGTTTCAAACTTAGTAGTCAGCATCTGAAGTTTAGACATCCTTACCTTGGAGGTACCTTCATGAGTTGTTTTGAGAGTATCCCAAACTTCTTTAGCCAGCTCACAGTGATGCACCAGTCTGAAGATGTTCTTATTTATCCCATTGAACAGTGCATTCAAGGCCTTAGAGTTTCCAAGGGCTAATGCCTCTTGCTCCTTGTCCCACTCTTCTTCAGGAATTTGCATAATGATTCCATCTTTACCTGTCTTCGTTGGATGTTCCCATCCTTTGTTGACAGCTCTCCAGACCTTGCTATCCAGAGACCTCAAGAAGGCTATCATACGAGGTTTCCAGTCATCATAGTTAGAACCATCCAGCATGGGTGGTCTATTTGAGAATCCTATATCCTTGTCCATGGTACTAGAAAGTAACGTCCCTAGATCTCACCCAGAAATTAACAGGCAGGGTGCCTGCTCTGATGCCAATTGAAATTCTAGTAACAGACTATCGATGTCACACAGGATGTTATGAAAACCGATTTTGCGCAGACAGGAATGTATATAGTAGGTAAATGTAAAAGACAGTAAATAACACAAAGAATTGTTTACCCAGTTCGGTGACAAACACACCTACGTCTGGTGGCTACCAAGCTAGGGAGGAAATCCACTATTAGCAGTATTAATTCAGGCCTTAAACCAACTGTTTAATCCTATCACTTAATACCTACCCAATGCAATTTCAATCTAAACTAAGACCAGAGTTCCTACTCACTCCCCCTCAATCACCACAGTGATTACAACCTTTAATTAGTTTAAAGTTAAATGGCGAAGTTATACTTCAAACAACTCTTGATTGTGCTTAACAACTTTAATCAAGAAACACAGCACTCACGCTTAAAAGCTTAGAGTGACACAACAATTACAACTCAATGAACACCCTAGTCCAATGCAATCATCTAGGTGATAATCGCTTGGCTCACAAATAAAACCTAATACAAAACACAATTAAAGTAGAGCAGTGAAATATGATGATCTAATAAATGCTTCACGCTTCAAACCCCTGAGTTGCTGAAAGTAGGATTGTCATCCTTTTATACTGCAGCACTTGGGCCTTGTACTTGAATTTCCTAAAATTAAGGTTAAGCAAGTTAACCTAATTTCCACATATTAGGGTGCTAACAAATAGGTTATTTGTTAGGGCTCTTGAATTTAGCTCTTCTGTTAGTTTCCTGGATTTTAGCACAGCTGTTAGATTCCTGAAAAACAGCTTGAGATAAATACTGAAACAGAAAAACTAACTAGTCTACACTTTAGCATATGCTATCAGGAATGAATGTCATAACATTCAGTTTGACGTCCAGAACATAGGCCATATGCTAGATAGCTTTAATTCTAGCTCAGTTGTTGGTTTCCTGAAACAGTAGCCTGTAATAAATACTGAACTATACCAGAAAAACTAACTGGCCTATAATTCAGTATCTGCTGTCAGGAATGAATGTCATAACATTCAGTTTGACATCCAGACACTAGGTTGTGTGTTAGGTCTGTTATTCTCCTGAAAAACAGCCTAAAATAAATACTGAACTATAACAGAAAAACCAACTAGCCTATAGTTCAGTATCTGCTGTCAGAGATAAATGTCATAACATTCAATTTGACATTTAGACAATAGGCCATATGCCAGGTCTGTTATTCTCCTGAAAAACAGACTGAATTAAATACTAAACTGTAGCAGAAAAACCAACCTGCCTATAATTCAGTATCTGCTGTCAAGGATGAATGTCATAACATTCAGTTTGACATTCAGACAATAGGCTATGTGCCAGGTCTGTTACTCTCCTGAAAAACAGACTGAACTCAATACTGAGCTATAACAGAAAAACCAATTATTCTATAGTTCAGTATCTGCTGTCATGGATGAATGTCATAACATCCGGTTTGACATTCAGTAAATCCTGTATTAGCTAATCCTGCAGCATACTACTTAAGCATGTCATGACATCAGTCAAGACATCTAAGTACAGTAAGTGTTTTAACACAAAATGCAGCCAATCAAAAACATCTATAGAGGTGAATAAGATGAGCGCTAGGTCATACGTCCCATACCCAAAGATACTCAGAATGGGGGTAAGAATACTCCAGTCCCACTCCTTCTCTATTGCTTAAGGCTGGTGACATACACTTCTAACCTTGACTTGACAAGCTTTTGAAGATGCCACATTTGATTTACTTGTATAATTCGCTGCTTGGTATGACTGAGGGTGCCTTGATCGAAGATCTTGACTTGAGGCCTTGAGTTCCACAACTTAGAAGAAAAGTCTTATTAAGTGACCAAGGGTCTTTTGGTCACTCAAATTAGACTGTGGGATTATACAAGTTCAAAGAATTTAATTGATCAAAATTGCTTTTAATCAATTCAATCATGAGTTTATTTTGGGTTAAGGAACTAGGTTAATCCTATTCTAGAAGTTAGTAATTGTTAGAAACTGTCCTAAGGGACCATGCATTGGTTGATTGAAGTTGATTAAAAAACCTATGTTAAAATCCTAGGGGAACGTGTGCATGTTAATCAAAGTCTTGATCAAAAATTCTAGGTACAAACCCTAAGGGAGCATACAATTGTTAGGAATTGATTAAATCCTAATGTCAAATTCTAGTCCTAATGGGTCATGTTATTAAATGGATAAAATGCCTAAAATTCCCCCTAAAGGGCAAAATGATCATTTACAAAATACGTTCAAATATTAGCACATATCAAGTCCTAGTCAATGTCTAACCATGTCTTAAAATTATTAAATCCTAAAGATTGATTTTAATCCATTACACTATGTTCTAAATTTAATCAAAAAATCCAATTATTTCTAATTAAACCTAATTTTTGATCTAATTAAAACTATATTAACCTAATATTCTAAAAATAAAGATTTTAAAATCCTATTAAAAAATTAATCTAATTAACCTAATCTAGCTAATTAAGCTAATTACAAAGATTAGAAAACAATTTAAAAAATGGGCTAGGAGATGTAACTCATGAAAGGGGGTAAGAAGTCTGAATTCTGCTTTGTGGGCTTAAGCCAAGCCCACTGCTGGATTATTGTTGGCCAGGGGGTGCATCCCAGGAACTGGGGTGATGATCCACAAACGCGTCTGGGCCCTAGATTAAGCCCAACGTCATTGTCCAATTTCCGCATTGGGGGTGTATAAGGGATATGGGCGTGTGAATCAAAAACCAATAGGCCTGGATGGCAACAAGCCCATTAAGAGTAAACCCAAGGATGCAGTTGACTTTTCCAAGTCAACCAGAGTTTGAAAACACTCAGGCACGCGCTAACCTCCCTCTCACTCACAGCTTATTTCACCGGCCGACCTCCGTGAGACACCGTGCCGGCGGTTGCCATCGGCGATGATGATGCCCTAAACTAAGGTTGAAGTCACCATCAGACGTGCAATACTACACTGGTGACGTATTTGGGAATGAATTGGTGAGATTGTTTCTGTATAAGCTGAATCGAGGGATTTCATTTGAAGAACCCTAAGTCAATCTAAGCAAATTAAATGGAAATCATGAAGAGTCAATGTCTACAACCTTAGGGCTTGGGTTCCTCTCTCTAAATTCTACCATCTGATAACCTAAAAATACGAAAAAGTAATGGTTAGAGAGTTACTCACCGGAGAAAGAGGCCAGAGATATGTCAGGTGAGTTTCTGATTCTTCTTCTTTGCTTTCTTTGACACAATTCGTCCTCTTTTCTTCCTTCTTTCTTCTTCTGGAAATTTAGAGTGATGAATAGTGAGGGACGTGGTTTAGCTCAAGCAATTTGAAGCTTCAATGTGAAGCTTCAATGGCTTATGGGAGAAAAGAGCTTTGAGTGAGTGGTTAGGGAGAGATTTTGCAGAGTGAGAGTGTCAGATTGAAGGTGATGACCAAAGTGTTGAAATGATGATGATGATTGCGTTTAAATAGGGATGAGGTTTAGATTAGAGATAGGTTTGGGAATTGGTTTGGAGGCTGTTAGATGAGGTTTGGAGTCAGTTGAACTTGGCTCACTGAGTTAGCAGTTAACTCAGTTAGTTGGTTGCTTTAGACTCAGTTAGTTAGGAGTTGTTAATGAACTTAGTTAGTTGGTTATTTTAGTTAATGTTAGGTGATTGATGACTGGCTAACATAGGTTAACACTTAAGTGGAATTGGGTTTGAATATTGAATGATGACCTACTAAACAGGTCCACTCCAAGTTACTAATTGAACTTGCTAGTCGTGTTGTGGGTTAGTGTTGTTGATTGATGTTGAATGGTTAAGTTGTGATGCAGGTTGATGTTGCTCGTCTTGTAGCGGGCTCATGATTATGGTTTACAATGGCTAATGCAAGGCCAATGTCTGCTACAGAATAGTGACCTCTTACTGCAATTTCTGGTTTGCTATGCTTATACAGGTCAGGTCCATGGCATGGTCATGTTGCATTTGCTAGGCTGTTGGACTTGATGATTGCAGGTTGCAATGTTTGTGGTTAGGTTCTGCAGAATTTGGATGTTTTGTGAACTTTATGTTGTACTGTATGTCATATTAGCTGCAGGTGTGCATATGGTTTGTACATGGTTGGCAGGCTGCAGGTTCATGGTAAGTGATTATGGCTTGCCATGATGCTTGTTAGTTTACTATGGTATGCCAATGTTTGAATCAATTTTGTATGGCTACTTATGATACATTGCATACTTGGGTTTTGCAGGATACATGAAGTCTGCACTTGGCATTGTGGTGTTGTATTAATTTACACTTATTTATTCCAGTTTAGCTTTAAACACTTGGTAATGGAATCGTTTTACTTGGCTTGTATTCCATGCTTCTGTTGACCTTGATGTGCAGCCCTGGTTTCCTGTGATTCTGCACCAGATAATTATGGTTTTGAGCTTGCATTGCCCTTTTGTTTTGGTTTGCTAATGTGTTCAATGGTTGCAATATGATGTCTGTGATGAGTTATTTTGGATGTGCAGGATGTGGTGGATCATGTTATTGCAAGATGCAATTGCAATCCTAGCTTGGACTAATGTATTTGCAGGTGGTATGTTTATTTCAATTCTGACTTTGGTTGCTGCATAATTCCTGACCATCTTCTTGCATTTCCTTCTGACCTAGTTTTGTCATTGGATTATGTCCCTATTTTTGGTCATGTAGCATTGCTTCATGGTGTGCTATGGTGTTTTGCAAAATGGTGGCAACAATAGGTCTACGAGCTTGATTCTGGTTTGTGCTTTGCAGATACGGTCCAGGTAGGCTCCAGGGTGTATCAACTTGTGGCATTGCCTTGGTTTTGGTTCAATTGTGATCAGTTTGATAGTTTGCTTACAGATTTTACTCATGTGTATTCTGACTTAGGTGTAGCAGTTCATAATCTCAAGGCTTGCAGCAATTCTGACTTGATGAATGGTTCATCTGCTAATTGTTTGCAAAATGGTCTTGTGAATCAGGACATGGTGATTTGCAAGGAGCTTGTGGTTTTGTAGCATGTTCAATGTCCATTTCCTGATGGTTTTCTTCAACATGTGATTATGGTATGCCCTCTGAATTGTGCTTGATTTGTAACTTGCCATATGGTTCAACATCTTTGCCATGTTTGTTCTATAGGTTTCACTTTGGTTTATGATGCCTTGCTTTTTGTTGCTGTCCATTTTTATCCTTCTTCAGGTCTACACAGGTGCTACTGCAGGATGCATATGCTAAAAGTTAAATAGTTATTTGCTAGGTTGGGGAAAATAGCGTTTCAGGTGGGTTTGGCTGGCACTATTTGTTTGGATGTTTGTAAAGGTTTGTTTTAGGCTCATGAACTTGGTTGCTTTTGTGTTGAATGCAGGTCAGGTTCATGTGTAATATTCATGGCTTGTTGGAGGTTCATGACTTGGTTGGTTTTGTAGGTTTTGATGACATGGAAATGACATGAACAATGATAGCTTGCACTTGAAGAAATCACAAGCAAACATTAACTTTGGTGACGAATCAAGACAAGATGGGATAGGATTAAGTCTTAGGGTGGTCAAGGAAAAAGCGTGAGTTGACTTTGGTCAAAGTTTACCGAAAAGTCAACTATTGACCAAAGTCAACACTTGGTCAAAGTTGTCAAAATTTGTATTTTTCCGTGTAATGGACATTTTATGGATGGTAATGGATGAATTTAGGGTATTAGGGATTTGGGTTGACTTTGGTCAAAGTTGACCAAAAAGTCAACTATTGACCAAAAAGTCATCTATTGACCAAAGTCAACATTTGGTCAAAAGTTGCCAAGACTTGTAATTTTTTATGTAATGATCAATGTGATGGTTTATATATGGACATTTGGATGTTAAATGGTTCTCAAGTTATTTTCATTTTACAATGGATTTTGTATTTGTAGGTGCTTGAATTGTAATTAACATGGTCATGACTTGTAAATGGAATGGTTCATGAACAAGGCTACTACCTAATGAAACAAGGTTAAGGCTTAACTATGAATCAAAGGACAACTACCTCTTGGATTATGATACAATGGGCTTTGGTAGTTTGTGGAGACAAAACTATCCATGAACTAAACACCCAAGCATTGACTAAGATGAATTGGGTTTAAGACTAATGACCAGGTGAAAATAAACTAAGAGTAGACCTTGTGCTAGAGGTGATCAGACGGCATGACAAAGGATGGAGCAAGGTATGGAAGCCATGTGACCTGAGCCAAGATAACAAGGACAAATATCAAGGTGATGCCAACCAGTCAGTGGGTGAAAGGTGGATGAAGTTAGGGTTTTGGGTGTCTCCAAGTGGAAAGTCAAGCCACAAAGTCCATAAAGACCATTCCCTCCTTGATTAGGGTTTCCATGAGACTTACCCCTCAAGCAAGTCCTTTGAACCAAACCATATGCTTCAACAACAAGTCTTCCAATGTATGAGCCTTCATTAGGATTTTGATGGCCAAGACAAGGCCTATTAAAGCTCCAAAGGATCCCATTGTCATATCATCAAGAGATAGGGTTTTAAAGACCCCTGAGGATTGCTTGGGTAACCCCTTGTTGAATCCATACCTCCACCATCAAGAAATCAGGATTTCACTTCCCCTATGCTTTGCTGAAAATCCAAATCACACTTTGTAAACCCTAGCTCCACAAGCCAAGAATTTGAATATATGGCGATCCCCTAATGGAATGAATGATGCATATGCATGGGTTATTAATGTATGCAACTGACCCCTAAATCAAGTGGTTGGGTAATAAACTATGAAAAAAAAGGCAAATTTTGGGGTACAACACCAGGTCACATAATCCATGCTGAAATCACACCATTTCCTCTTGAAAAACATATTTATCGAGTTTGGTCTTTCAGCTATTTTCAACACCACTTAAACACTTAAACACTCAAACACCTTCACCTAACATCCCTATAGCTACCTAAATCATTTGAAGTGTTTGAAACAACTTCACCTGAGCTCTTCATACTCATTGGAACCATAATCTAAAACTGATTCTGACAAGGTAGTTAACTTCATTGTTTCCATCCAAACAAGTTACCATTCCACTCCTTGTGATTCACTGATGCTAAGCCCAATGTTTTGAGTTTCAATTATTATGTATCCACGATTTAATTTTTGTTTTAGGATTTTCTTATCGTTCGTGTTCATGTGAAATACTCCATACTCGAAGTCAATCAATGGCTTATGAGTATGGGGAAGGCAACGATAACCTTAGTTTAAGTGGAATCCATGTTTGATTCCACTAAAAAACTCGAGTTGTAGAGGTTGAAATCCATAAATCCCAAGGTTGAAGATGATGTTCGTTCGTTGCTTCGCTTGTTTTCCTTTTGTTTTAAATTTAAAATTTTATGTTGGTGTGTTTTCATTGGTTTAAGGAAGTGATGTGTCTCTTGGGTGTGCCTCGTGATCATGTTCATTCATCTTTCATACTTTCTTAGTTGAATCAGATCTAAGGGTCGGGGTTGGACCATTAGTTATTCTTCATTGGAGTTTATTATTTATTTTTATCCAGTGCATTACTAACACCAAGAGCGCTTGGCCTAGTGGAAATGTGGTTGACCCATGACCCCAAGGTCAGAGGTTCAATCCCTAGTGCCCTTATTTCTTTTCTTTTTTTTCCTTTTCCTTTTTATTTCTTATTTTTATTTTAGTTTCTTCACTTTTATTTATTTTTTCCATTATTTTATTTTCCCATTAACCATTTTATTTTTATCATTTTAATTGGACATTTTTACCCTTATTATTCATGGTGGTTGATGACAAATTTATTGATCATGGTACTTGATTTTAGGGTTAGCCTAATCTTCAACATTTTCAAACATGTTAATGAATGATTAATGAATCATTCATGACACTTTGAGATGTTGATGGATTGCCCCTATTTGAACATGTTTAAACCATTTGATGCATATATGAGACCCTCATTTGTTGATTCTATTTGATTGTATTGTATCCATTGACCAATAATCATTAACATTTAGACTTGAATGTTTAACTTGTACAATGATTAACTTTAAAACTTGTAATTACTTGGGTGATATAACCTTCCACTCTTTAAATCATTGATAGTTGGACTTGGGGTTGTATAACTTTCTTTGATTCAAATATATTGTTAGATGATCATGGATCATCTTCAATACTTTGCATCAATGATAAGTTATCTCTCGATGTGCCATATTTTGAGTCCTTTGACTTACGGGTAGATAATCGCTAGGTAATTACCTTATGCAATTTAATTACTAACCAGTAACTTTCATTACTAACCTTTGATATTGTTGACCTAGTTTATCTTGTGATTTATTTTCTTGTCAACTTATTGTATTATCATTTACTTTCAAGCATTAATCATCATACTTATCATCATAAAATGCAGGTTATGTGTTTTGTGTTTTGCAAGCTAATCTGGTTTCATTTTCCTCTATTTCAATTGTGATACAAGTGAATGTTTAGACTGAGCTTTGGATTTGCTTTGTTTGGACATTGATGAAATGCCTTGGTGTTATGAAGCTGCTTTATGGAATATTATGGATTAAATGAGCTTTGGATGATATGCATTTGGGCTTTGTAGTTATAATCTTTGTAATTTGGAATGGAATATGTGAATATTGAAATGTTGTAAGGTAGGGTTTATGGTTATAATTGTAATGTGATGGATTTGAGAATGAATGTATGACATTGAATTTGGTTGAAATTGGAATGATATATGTTGTTAAATGGAAATTGAGTGTATGGTAAATGGCTTAAAGAAAGGTTTAACATGGTTATGGATTGATTGAAATGAAATATAACTTTAAAATGGGAAAAAGTTTAGGTGGTCCAAATGTTGGTCTGTTTGGTGGTCTGACCAGGTCATGGACTTGGTCTGTGATCCAGTCATGGACCTGGTTTCTTGGTCCAAAATGTGGCTTGACTAGAAATGCACCAAGAAAGGGACCAAGTCTCATAGTCATGAAGAAAACCAATGAAACATGGTAGAATGTATAGAAACATAGGTTTTAGGGATGGTAGGAATGATGAGATGAGTTTGGTCAACTGGTTGACCAAAAAGTCAACAGTTGACCAAAAGTTAACTTATGCGAAAATGATATAATTTGTAATCTTTTTTCAATGCAATATGGACAATGTAATCAAATGAATGGAACATGAATGCAAGCACATCTTAGACCAATCATATGGCACCATGAACTAGGGTTTAGCCAAGTCAAATTCCAAGTCAAACAATAACAAAAACCCCAAACCAAGTGAGTAACAAATCACCAATGCCATGAGCCAAACTAGGGTTTAATCATGGACCGAACTCCAAGATCCAAAAATCAACCAACATGGAACTCAAGCACCAACTATCCCTGATTACGGTTTTGCACCTTTGATCACCAAGATGAGCTCTCCACAATGATTGTAGCATCACAACTCATAGGGCTTGATTCTCAAACAAATCCTAGGCCCTTGTTAAGTCAAAACAACCTCAAACCTTTGAATCTATGATGAGATTAGTGCATTAGATGGTATGGATGTTCATGAATGCATATGAATCTTAAACCAAAAGGTTAGATGAAAATGAAATTGGGAGGACAAATTTTGGGGTATGACAATACCAGAGAGAGAGAGAGGGGGGGGGGGGGGGGGATTGACAGATAGGGGAGCGGTGTATGATTCTACATAAAGAAGGTTGGAGAAGAAAGAGAAAGAATATGGAAGAAGATGTGGGTGGGTTCACTCACTATTCGTGAGACAAGACTAGTGGAGCATGCTTTAGTTATGGACTTATATTTATAAAAAAATATTATCACTAATCACTTTCGGATACTCATTTTTTACACTCTTCTTATTCATATAACATATAAGCACTTTTCTTTTTCCATATCTGATATCTCTCTCATAGGAGAGAAATGATCCATTTCGTGTTTAAGTTTATTTAGTAATTGCTTTTTATTATTATTAATGATATTTTGACATTTTTAAACTCTAAAAAACCATTTTATTTTCTCTCTTCACATGAAATCTTATATATATATATATATATATATAATATATATATATATATAGAGAAGAGAGAGAGAGAGAGAGAGAGAGAGAGAGAGAAGAGAGAGAGAGAGAGAGAGAGAGAGAGAGAGAGAGAGAGAGAGAGAGAGAGAGAGAGAGAGAGAGAGAGAGAGAGAGAGAGAGAGAGAGAGAGAGAGAGAGAGAGGATACTTGTGTTATAAACTGCAAATAAATATTATTTGTGCAAACATCCCTTTAGACAGAAACCTTATCAACTAGACTAATGCTTAGGCATGGCAACGGGGCGGGTCAGGGACGATTTTTACCTCCCCAAATTCAAACCTGAATCCCCAAACAATCCTCGTTCCCCTCCCCAAATCCAAACGGGAATGGAAAATTAAAACCCAAACCCGTCCCAAACGGGTTCGGATTGGGTTCGGGTATCCCTGTCGCGCCACCGTCCATTTAGTGAAATCAATTTTTTAATAAAAATATTTAATTTTTTTAAAATCAAATTATATTATAAATAATAAAATAAAAGAATCTAAAAACATATCATACATACATTTCGAATATTTTAAATAATTAATACAAATCAAAATATTAAAATATTGACCACTTATTTAATATTCTAAATCATCAAAAATAAATATAAATGTACATAATAAAATAAACGGGGCGGGTTCGGGGTGGGTACTAGTGTCCCCGTTACCCGACTCGTCCCCATATTTTATAATCGGGGAAAAGTCAAATCCAAACCCAAACCCAGTCAAAACGGGTTTTCCCCGTCAACTTCAGAACGGATTCGGATGGGTACCCGCGGGTACGGATTATGTTGTCATGCCTACTAATACTAGACCAACCTATTTGTCATAAGCTCTTCAAACTAATTTATATATAAGCTTATATAAATATATCTTAACTTTAATTTATCTTTTTTCATAGAAATAATTAACTATGAATTAAATTGTTTGAGCCAAGGTGAAATACAATAAAGCTTGGTAGGTTGAATTAGCTCCCATTTTAGCAAATTATACTAACAACACGATATGAAATGAAACAATTAAACAAACTTAAAAGAATACAAACGTCTGCAATAATTACTAAACGTAATTTACAAACCTTAGACTTTTTCATTACGATGCACGTGCAGAAGATGTCGCATATGACGATAACTACTTAATAAAAAAATTGATTAAGCAAAACGATTGCCAATAATAAGCAATTAAAATGAAAACCATTAAAATAAATTGAATCGAAATTAAATTATGCAAAAAGAAAAATGAAATGTGAAAATGGTGAGAACCTTTTCCAAGTTGCGAATCTCATAGGTGAGAAGAAAAAGGAGCTAAGACAGTGTAAAGGTGGTGAATACCAAGTAGATGGTGATGCAGAGTATTATGATAGTAACGGAACAACACATGATAATGAGTTGGTCATGTGCTACACTAAGTCGGCTATGCTTAGTAGCTAATGTGCATTGAATTTATTTCCATCACCAACACACATTTCACCGAACACTTAGTAGGTTATGCTCCACTAACTAAATATATCTGCATACCAAAATTTAAAACCCAAGTTTTCAAAAATAAAAAGAAGATAGATTAATTTTTGGTAATGAAATAGAAAGTTGAAATTTAGAAAAGTTATTAATTTTTGGTAATGAAATAGAAAGTTGAAATTTAGAAAAATTATTAATAGTCATTAAAAATTGAGCAATATTGAAAGAGAATCAAATGCTCAAAAATTAAATGGGGTACCGTCCATAGATTTCGTTTTAATTTCGTGTTTAGGCGAACAAATAAGTATATGTAATTGTGTCTCAATATTAATGAAGATTAATTTATTCAATTTGTCATATAATATTTTAATATATTTTTTATCTTTTCCATAACAATATTTATTCATTTATAAAAAAAAAAAGTTTTTGTTTGTGAAAGATTCAGTATTCAAACATGTTTATGAGAGCTTCCGAAGATACATTTCTAAAACAAGATAATAATGTGTGGAATCGAAAATATATCTCTGGAATAAGCATGTCAGGTTTTGAATGATCCAGAATTGTCACATCAACTGGTATATTGCAAACGAAATTTTAAGCTCACCAAATACACATCTCTTGCCAATATTAAATACGAAATCCATTATCTACAATCAAAAAATTGTGAAACTCAACAACTTTGAGCTAGACAAATGCATATATTAAGACTATATGAAATACATTTTTCCGTTTCTAAACAAAAATTTCACTTAAATTGAAAGAGACGATTCCAAGATCGATAGAAAATATTCTTAAAAAAGAGACGATTCCAAGATCGATAGAAAATATTCTTAAAATGTTGACGCGTTCACCTGAATATTGATGTGTAATATTGCATTTTATCTTAAAATCATTTATGTAATGCTTATTTTATGTAATAAATATTAATTTTATTTTGTTAAATTACATGTTTTTGGTGTCTCCTTCTGGTGTGCAAACATTTCAAAAATATATCTAAAAAAATATACCAAAGATGCATCTCCTAAATTAAATAAACTCAACTTGTAGGATGTCATTCAGAATAATCTTCCGTTGAGTGTGTAATGGGTATGCACCCAGAAATACATCTTTGAAAACTGAGAAGCATTTTTGCATTTTTTTCTTCGTGCAAAAGAAACACTAAGAAATTCCCTAAAATTAAGGAATCAAAATTGTAAAATTCAAAAGACAGAAACTTTAATCTTAAATGATATAATATAGGACCGCTACCATTAAATCAATTTTTTTTAATTTCTTTAAAAAAGAAAACTTAAAGCAGATATCACGATAGATGAGCGCCCGTGACAATATCCCACTACATATTGTAAGTTGGAATGGCTTCATCAGAGTAGTTTTATATGCAAAACACTATAAATTATCAAAGTATCACAAACAAGGTAAATGAGAATGTTATTTTGCCAACACACTGAGACCTTTGGCCAATATTTCGTTCCCGTATGCAATACATATATCCGGGAAGATCACAGAATTTCACAAAACAGACAATGGAGAGTGATATAGACATACGAAGCTTTTCACCCTATCCAACAGCATCAACGTCAGAACAGGATTCAGACGACCTCACATGATACTGATGGTCTTGAAAGCTTTACAATATTGTACAGCACTGGTTGGTTTTTTTCGCTTGCTTGTAGAACATCTGTTTCAAATGCCAGAATCATATTCTTGTGTCAGCTCAGCAAAGTAAGAGGGGAACAAATTTATATTCATAGTTAACTGAGTTTCTCTTCATGAGATGCAACCAACTAGTGTATTCAAAATAAATCACACTTCTTTATCAATAAAGAGAATCAAATATTTAGCAACCGACACTGACATATAAATAGCAAAATTAATTTTGGAAAGGAGAAGTTTAAAATCACCGGATGCACAAATAATGATAGAATAGACCAAAGACAATAAAAGCACAGACCAGTGACAAGATACAGAACCTAGAGAATTTAAATTTTTGTTTGGTATTTCATAGTGGCAAATAATTATTCTTATGCACACTAGACGCTTGTGTGGTTGGCTTGTTGCTATTCATTTCACTCTGAAAAATTAAGAGTTGCCGCTGCAGAATCAAGAGTTGACACTGAAGGAACAATTGGCTCAACAGAATAAATATTCATCAAAATTGAGCTACCTAATAATCCATGTCAGTGACATTGCCGGGTCCCTTGCAGCACTGCATTTTGAGATACTTTTCAACAAGGTGGTACTAATATGTTTTGGAGCCTATTGTTAATAAATAGGAAGAAGCTAAATAAGACTCTAATGATGGGGTTTATGTGGGCCAATACTCCCTTTCAGGAGTGGAATTACCACGTACACAGCAAATTGGAGGGAATGTTAGTTAGGGGAGACAGGCTACAGATATGAAGTCTTTCTATAATAGGGAAGTTCAGAGAGAGATGGTCTGTGTTCTCATTTTTGGGCTTGTAACTTGGGTCCTTTGAGAGCATTTGCACTTGCATTTACTGCAATGTTCTTCTGTTTTCATTAATATTTCATCCCCCCTTATTTAGATAGGAATTAATCCTATCGGTATTCTTCCTAAGACAATCAGTTTAAAGCAAGAATGCTGAGTCTTGACTTATGGGCAGGCATTTATAACACTGTCATGACTTCAATAAAAGAATTGCAAAAAATCTAACCAACAATGACATTAATCACGAGAACGAAATGCAATATTCATTAACATGCTTAATGAATACTACCATAACCACATACGCCAAAGCATTAGTAAAACAAGAGTTGGAGAAATAACAGACGTCTGAATATATAATATGAATGCATTTATGGGAAAATCCCAGAGGGCAAAGTTGTAAAACTGGAGCTGTATTGTTTACCTGCGACGCTGCACTCAGATCAGAACTCTTCTCAACTAAACTGTCCAGCTTCTCCCCTCGTGCAAGAACACTATCAATGGTCTTGTGCTGTTTACAACAGAAAATCAAATGGTGAGAGAAAATAATAAAGTCAGTCATGGATAAACACTACATCAATTGCGTGTGATGCAGTTCTTAGAAATCTACACAGTCGAGAACCAAAACAAGCCAATAGAGCAAAGAGGAAATGAGAAAAGTTCACTCACACAAATAAAATTACTAAGTAAATGTGCATTACTAAGAAACGAACATATTGCAAAAAGTAATAATTACATCAACTGAATTATTGCTAACCAGCTGACAGACATCATTAAAATCTTCGACATGTCAACATCACATCATGATGCTAAGAAATGATAAATTTGCAACCAAGCCTATCATTTGTTGTGTTAAAAATTGAATAACTACATGACAAAGTAAATTTACAAGACAAAAGATACATGGAACTCATATGCTACTTTGCAATGCAAAGTCATGTATGTATAATGCTTACAAGGATGATTTTTGTTTCATCCAACTCCCTCTGGATTCTCATCAACTTGTCAGCCTCTGCAGGATCCTGAAATTTGACAGGGACATATAAGAAGGGGGGTTTGAGTCAAAAGCCATAATGTGAAAGGTTGGCGGAAAGAAAGAAAAAAACTGCCTTGACACAATTTTGAATATTGTACACTTTTTTAATAAAAAATCAACAACTCGTCTATCTGAAGCCAATATAATGAAGTAAAGGCAATTACATGCCTGGAATTTCATGAGAGCATCATTCAAATAGGGCCATGTTTGAGTACTGTCTTCTTGAATGGTTCTCCATGATTCGCCAAAACTTTGTTGATATTCATCCAGCACCTGCAAGACATCATATTTTATTACCATCTAGTAAAACAACAATTTACATGCATCAGATGCATTCCATCGGATATAACTTCTTATCCACCACCCAAACATATGGAAACATAAACTTGCAAAGATTCACTCAGCTCACTAAGGACAGGAAATTTGAACTTCCGTAGGGGGGAGGAGGGCAAAGAGTTAACTAACTAGTTATGGTGCAGAACAATGGCGTAGGCAGAGCTACATCCACATATAAAGACAAACAAAAGGGAAACAGATGTTCGAAAATGAGATCCTCGTTAGCAAAATTGAAGGATATAAATTATAAAGTCCTACTGGGATATATTGTATATGATGGCCAAGACACAGAGGAAAAAGAACACCAATAATGCTATGCTAATTAGGCGGTAGTCTATCATTCTCCCGAAACCAATTGTTTTCATGATTTCATTAGACTTGCAATTAATGCAACATATTCATATTGGTAATTTGTTAGTAGATAGAAGTTATAGAACTGAAACCTGTGACCTAGGCCCTGCAATTAAAATCTAATAAGTGGTAGTTACTGATTTGAAAGTTACCTTCGTTAGTATGTTCACTATAAAGTATATCAAAATGGAAAACAAAGAGAGTATGTCTCAAGATATCCATAAATTAGATAACTAATAAGACATAATTTTCTCTATTTATAAATAAGACAATTTTATAATCTTACATCCTCAGTAGTTCGAGGCGACGGGCCTAACAAAAGTGTCATGCATAATTAAAGTATCCTCAGCAATACTAGAGGCATAATTATCAAAGTTCAATGACTAGATGATTTTTACATTGTCAATGCATAGTCATCAAACTGTCAATTAACACGAAAATTGAACCTAATAACCCTGCTCTGATTCTCACCTTGTTGAGAAGAGAAAATGCACTCCGAACTGGATAGTGGTCATCCATAAATCCCACTGCACAGAGACCATTTCTGTTGTAGGCATGCACCTTGTACTCTGCAAAGATTTAAAAAAAAAAATTCAATTACTCACAATTTTGATGACAAAATAAGAACAACCACCTCTCCTCTTTCCCAAATTTAATCATCACCAGATATAAAAACACACGATCACACATCAAACCAATAATGCTATCTCTTACACCAAAAGAAGTAATAAAAAAATAATTTAAAAAGTTAGTTCGGAATCCGATCCAGACAGATCAACCAAAAACAACAATCTAAAAATTCAAAACGCGCGATTCTCATAATTCGATATCCGAAACCCTAAGATGGAGAATTTCACGGAATTAAACCTTCGTGCTGAACGGATTGACGCTGGCCTTGAGGGGTACGATTGGCTACGGTGCGACCTACGAAAACGATGAACTCTTTAACGCTGGAGCGTTGAAAGTAACCGAAGTGGCTCACATCTGAAGCGTTTGCTAGAAACACCGATTCGGAACCGTCACCTGTAGATTTAAGCACCAGAAGAGCCGTGATCTTCATATTTTCTCTGTATTATTTGTCTCTTTCTTTCTGAAAACTTTTTCGCGGCTTTGTTTTGTTCTTGTTTTGATTCGTACGCAGTCGGTAGAAGGAGCCGTGATAAGGGGTGAATGGTAATTTGCGTTAAGACTTTTATCCGGTGCGGAAGCGTGTCTGCTAGAATGCTGAAACTGCGGAGCTATAACCAATGTTTGCATCATGGGAAGGGTATTATTGTACTTACATGAGGCTTTGTCAACGTGGGGAAAAAGTACGCAAAGTTCTCCCGTCGTCAAAATAAACGTTTTTCTTTTCAGATCTATAAATAAAAATAAGCAAGTTTAATTACATTTTTATTCCCTTTGTATTATATTAGTCCTCGTGTTTTAAATTCAAATTTTAAATAAGAAAATTTATTTTATAAATAAGATAAAATAAATGATCAAAATTTTAATTAAGTTAAAATTGTATGAGTTCAAAATAGGGAGAATAATGTTAGAAGTAATCTCATATCCAATAATAATATTAGTTTTGTTAAGCTTAACCTATCTAGTATATGTTAACATTTTCGTCTACATGATATTATTGTTTGTGTATATAATAAGTGTATCTATCAATAATAAAGAGAGTGTAACCATTTGTTGTAATCGTTTTGCAAGAGTAGTGAACGTTTGTTATTTCAATTTTCTCTTTTCTCTCTCTTCTTTCATCTTCATCTTCTTCATATTGTGCACCAACAATTAGTATCTAGAGTTCTGATTCAGATTCAAATGGAAACACAAGGAAACACGAGTGAACGGTGAAGTGTTGTGTGATTGATTTCGTTTCTTAAATTCGTGTTGATTTTTTTATCGGAATCATAACAGAATCACATTTATTGATTTTACGAGATTGGAAAACACTAGTGTTTGGTGAAATCTGAGTGAATTGCACAAGGTTGAAGATGAACATAAACGGTAATCTGAGTACTAAGTTTCTAGTGCTTTATGGCAAGAACTGAAATATGTGGATGATTCAGATGTATGTGTGTGTTTGGCGCTCAAGATGTTCTTGATCTCGTTAATGACGGTTGAACTTCCGACAAATGCAACGGATGCACAGAGGAATGCTCAACATGATCTAAGGAAGAAAGATTAGAAGGCGTTGTTTTACATCCATCAGTGTGTGGATGCGAATGTGTTTGAGAAAATCGTTGAGTCGATGATGGTGAAAACTTTATGGGACACACTAGTACGACGTTACAACGGTGATACATCAGTGAAGAATGTGAAGCTTCAGTCTTTACGTAAGCAATACGAGAATCTCAACATGAAGAACAATGATAAGGTATCTGACTACATCTCTAAAGTGATCCTAATCATAAATAAGATGAAGTCGTATTGAGAAACTCTCTCTGAAGAAAGGATCATAGAGAAGGTACTTAGATCGTTTACTCCTCAGTTTGATTACATTGTTGTAGCAATTGAACATTCTAATAATCTTAGCATCATGAAGCTGCAAAGCCGTCTAGAGGAAAAAGAGTTATGTCTCATTGAGAGAAACTCCAAAATGGAATTAGAGCAACAAGCTCTGAAAGCATCTTCTGGTAATAAATATCAGAAGTAGTCTTGGTCAGAAACCAAGAAGAAATCTGATGGTGTTCAGAAGTCGGACACTTCAACTTCTGAAAGGCAGAAGAGTGCTCAGAATGGGAAGGAGAAGTATGACAAGATAAAAGTTTAGTGCTACTGTTGTAAGAAGTTTGGCCATTTTACTGTTGATTGTTGGTCAAACAAGGAAAGGAAGTCATAAGAAGCAAACATAGTCATAGGAGATTCTGATGATGAACTTGTGCTATTGATGGCTTTTGAGTCTGATAGTGCGTCTTTGGAAGACTGGTGCTACATGGACACTAGTTGTTCAAATCACCTTACTGGAAATAAGACATAAATGGTTGAGTTTGACTCTGGTAAGAGGACCAAGATCATATGTGCTGATGATAAGTATCTGAATGTTGAAGGAATGAGAAATGTCAGAGTAGTTCTGAATAATGGTAGAACTGCATTGATTGATAACGTATTATATGTTTTTGGCATGAAAAACAATATGATGAGTGTAGGTCAATTAATTGAGAAAGGTTTTTCAGTTGCCATGAAGGACAATCTTTTGAAGTTGTACGACTGTAATCAGAAGTTGATTATGAATTCAGAATAGGGAAGGAATATAACATTCAAAGTGAATGTTAAAACTGCAGACTCTGAATACCTTAGTGTAACAAGTGTTGTGAAGGAAAGTGAGTTGTGGCACAAAATATTTGGTCATCTGAACTTCAGAAGCTTATGGCATCTGAATTTAAAGAAGTTGGTGTTGGTGTAAGCCCTAGAGGCCAATACTTTTGGTACTTGTATCGAATTATTTATTAATAATAAAAGGCTTTTTCTTTATTATGTTTGTCTAAAAAGTCCTTATAATAGATAGTCCGTTTAATGTATCAAGTGTGACTTAATCACGAGATCACATTAAACATAAGGACACTATTCTTAAAGTAACCATAGTCGAGCTTTATTGTGAAGTGGGATAACATTAAAGCATTAAGACTATTATGTATATAGACTGATGATCATATCTCATGGATCATGGATAAGGAGTTATCAAGTCTTAAACATATGTATGAATATTAAGAGTAATATTTATACTGGATTGACCCGTTATGAGAATACTATATAGAATGTTATGCAAAGTGTCATAAGTTATTCTCATAGTGATAATGGTGTATACCACCCTTCGACCTGAAACCACTATGGACCCTAGATGTAAAGTCGAGTGCCTTATTGCTGATCAAACATTGTCCGTAACTGGATGACCATAAAGACAGTTGATGGGTACTCCACGAAGCATGCTAAGGGACATGAGTGACCTAGATGGAATTTGCCCATCCTGCGTAACAGGATAAATGTCTATGGGCCCAATATTGAACTGGATAAGGATGACACGGTCTATGCCTTGTGTTCAATATAAACATAAGGGCAAAAGGGTAATTGTACACATAAGTATTATCACAAAAGGATTTGTCAGATCACATGACATTTTCGTGTCTTTGGTAGCAGTGATGTGTTGCTAGATACCGCTCACTGTTTATTATGTTAAATACGTGATTTAATATAATTGTCAATGCCGCCAAAACCTACAGGGTCACACACAAAAGGACGAATTGATGAGAGATATAGTAACTAAGGAATACCGTAATGTACGATGCCCTTGAGTGAATTGTAGAACATCGTAAGGTACGATGTACTTAAGTAGAATACGAAATATGGTAAGGTACCACGCGTTTAAGTGATTTTGGCATATTATAAGATATGGAGTGCTAGAAGTTATGCATTGTAGCACTCAGAAGTAGCTGGCATATGTTTTGACGACTGATCAATATCTCCACTTAAGGGATGAATTTGGTGTTGTTAGTTTTGATTAGTTGAATATGAATGAAGAGATGATGTTAGAAGTAATCCATATTCAATAATAGTATTAATTTTGTTAAGCTTAACCTAATTAGTGCAAGTTAACATTTTCGCCAACGTGACATTATTGTTTGTGTATATTACAAATGTAGCTGTCAATAGTGGAGAAAGTGTAACCATTTGTTGTACCCGTTTTGCAGGAATAGTGAAAATTTGTTATTTCAATTATCTCTTTTCTCTCTTTTCTTTCGTCTTCATCTTCTTCATCTTGTACACCAACAAATAATTTATAGAACGAGATAAAATAAAAGAATCAATTAAGTCAAATAATTATAGAAATAGTATTAATTTTTCTATAAAAAATATAAAAATAAAAACAATAGATAATTTTAAGAAAAAAAATATAAGGTGATTTTAATTAATTTTTTACAGTAATTGAAAAAATAGTTGTATTTTTCTAAAATATCCTAAAAGTTTTGATTTTATACAAATTAAAGACTTTTATGAAATATTTTAAATTAATATTATTATTATATATACTACAACTAAATAAATTTAACTTATAATAAGTTCATCTACCAGTGAGATCCATGAGTCTTTTAGAATTAAAAACTACAATAATTTTCAATAATTATTGTGACTCTTTTTATTATATTTTCTTTGAGAGGATGATTTTTTTTTTTTACTTTGTAAGGATGATTTTTTATTATAATATCCTTTTAATTATGAGAAAAAGAAAAATTATCGAAAATAATTTTACACCGTTAATTAATAACGAGTTAACTCAATTAATTTATTTCACCGTTTTTATATATATTTATTTTTCTGAATATTTAACTAGGAACGATAATAAGTAGGATATGAACATGATATTATAATATTCGTCCCTATATTTACTATTTAAAAAATTCTCATTCTGAACTTATATTTGTATGAACACCAATATTTATATATCTGTATTTTATAAATATCTAAATATTTTACCCGATAATCAATTATAATTTATTATATAATTTTAAATTTTTAATAATTTTTTTTAAAAAAATATTATTGTAAATTATTTATATATAAATGCATACAAATTTAATAATAATAATAATAATAATAATAATAATAAACTTGACAAGGATGACTTTAATTGCCATCGCTATCGAAGATGTAAAATAGTGAAATTCCCAAGACAAGGAAAAAACTTGAAATTTTTCATAGTCCCCTCCCTCAACCCCGATCTGATGGAGTGAAGTTGGGTCCTTTATGAGCTCTTCATCAATCAGATAATCGCGGATCGAAGTAGCAGCTTCTTCTTTAACTGTTTCTCGTTTCTTCGTTACAAAATTAAACCCAAACCTCTCTAAGGTAAAATCATCTCCTACAGTGTTCCATACAGGTACAGAGATATAGGTAGTAAATCTGATGTGGAGGTTAATTTGTATTAGGTCGTTGTTCTAATGGAAGTTCCTAAATCCCCTTCCAAAGATAAACGATTCGCCACCAAACATAAATTGTTGTTTAAAATCGGTGCAGTCATTTTCATCCTTATTCTCTTGTTTCTGGGTTTTTATCTCGAGTCTTATAGCTGGAAATCCAATGCGTCGTCGTATTACACTGTTGTTATAGACTGTGGAAGTACAGGGACACGGGTTAATGTATATGAATGGATGTTAGGGAGTGTCGTAGGTAATAGAAATTTGCCAATTTTGCTACATTCATTTCCTGATAGTAATGCAACAAATGGGAATAGTTCACTTTGGAAAACCTCTTGTCAATATCATTGTATGCAAACTGAACCCGGGTTAGATAAATTGGTTAATGATTCTTTAGGAGTGAAACAAGCTTTGGAGCCTTTGATTGCTTGGGCGGAAAGTTTAGTTCCCCGAGAAATGCACGGTGATACGCCTATTTTTGTTCTTGCTACTGCTGGACTGAGGAGGCTTCAGAGGGAGGATGCATTTCGGGTTTTGGAGGATGTCGAGGCTGTTGTGAAAGATCACTCGTTTATGTTTGACAAGAGCTGGATTAGGGTCTTGAGTGGGAGGGAGGAGGCTTATTATGGTTGGGTTGCTTTGAATTACAAAATGGGTAGCTTTGATGATGGGCCTTCTACTTTGGGACTTGTTGATTTGGGTGGCTCGTCGTTACAGATTGTAGTGGAGATTGATCGTGATACCGGGGATGATGTGAACGCGATGAGATCGGAGTTCGGATCAACTGAACATAGGATTGTGGCGTACTCGTTGCCTGCATTTGGGTTGAATGAAGCATTTGATAGGACCGTTGTTATGCTTAGAAATAATCAGAGTGTAGAAAGAACCAGAGGTATATCTGAACTCAGACATCCTTGTCTGATGTCTACTTTTGTACAAAACTATACCTGCTCTTATTGCTCGGGACTTGATGACACTGACCGAAAAAATCATAGCCAACCTCAGAAAACTGTAAGTCTTACTGGAGAACCTGATTGGGAACAATGCAGAGAAGTAGCTATTGCTGCTGCTATGAACTTGAGCGATTCCCAAGTGTCACATCAGGCAGTTGGTTCAAATTGCCAAGGAAGTTTGTTTTCTGGTATTGGTAAGTGAATAATCATTTGTTTTTATTTTTTATTTACACTTAATTTTTAAAAGTTATTTTTTCTCCTAACCTCTTTAAGTTTGTAGAAGACCTGTTAATTGAAATTTTAACTTTGATCTCAGCTAAGCAAATGTTGGATGACATTATCACTAATCTAAATAAGCAACGAGCAGTTTGTTTTATGTCTGGTGGCTTACTGGCTAGCACTGACACACTTACAGTACTGTCACGTAGACACCAATAATAATTTAAGACGATTGAAGTTATTGAATGTAACCGAGTGTGTTGGTGTTTGACACCGACATGTGTTGGACACCGAACACGTCTTCAATTTGAAGTGTCAATGCTACACATAATTACTTTCATATTCTCCTCAACATCTGACCCAATCTCCAAAACTGTCCTTCGAAAAATCATCAAAGGTGGTGTTTGGTTCAGGTTTGGCGAATGCCTTTCTTGGAATCACATCCCTCGGAATATTCTGATGAGAATGCTATTCCAAGGAATTTTAATAAAAGTGTTATTGATTATAACATTCTAAGGATTTTTTTTATAAAAATTGAATATGGAGGGAGAGCTTAGCATGTAGCATGTAGTTCACTTTGTCTTTATTTCACATGCGTGCCTTTCACACAACTCAACCTCGCGGGCTGCCAAAAGAACATGGGGAAGGTAGAGCTCAGGGTTGTAAGTTTATTCACCAACTCTTACTCTGTTTCATTATATACCTTGCAGGCACTGGTGCACTTAATTTAACAGCTGTTGCTCACCCAATGAAGCGATTTCATGCTTTATCTGGTTTCTTTTTTGTCTACAATAAGCTAAATTTGAACCCAAGAGCCAATTTAACAATGATTTGGGAGTCAGGCAAGCAAATATGTACAAATTTATGGGCTGGCTTGAGCAGTATATCTGACAATCCAAATTATGCCGGACAATTTTGTTTCCGGGTGGCTTATATGGCGTCATTGATCGAGTATGGCCTATGCCTCGGTGATGTAGAAATGGAGTTTGGTCCAGGTGATGTTTCTTGGACATTAGGAGCCGCATTGGTTGAAGGGAAATTTCAATGGTTAAATATTGCAAGCAACAAATCCCAAACTATAATTTCGACTTTAAAGAATGTGAAGGTCATGTCTTCTTCAACTTGTCTTTTTGCTGTCCTTTTGTTGCTTTTATTGATTGTTTATTGTACTCAAATTAAGCTACCTATGCCAAGCAGAAGGGCTTCTGCTCCCGGCTCGTCTTTGCCATCCCATACTCATACAAGACATCGAGCTAACTAATATTTGAGTACTCTCTTATCTTTCCATTGCCATCTTATACGCATTTTGAAATGACATGATACCAAATATTTTTGAAAGCAATGCTATTTAATAAGTGAGGCACATTGAATTTAAAAAAAAAAACCCATACACCAGTAGGAAACTACTTTTTTTCCTCCCAAATTTCGGTGCCAAATCCACAATACATATAAAGAATGGTCGGGGAACTTTTATGTGTTTGCTGTTGCTATATTTTTTTGCTCGGAAAACATGATGCACATTTTCAATTGGTATTCTTTTGAAGCAAAATGTTTGGGTACCCGTGCATTCGTCCAGGGAGCGCAAAGTCATTTATCATATTAACATAAATAATATATAATCAACATACACAGAAGTTTGGTATAAAATTTTAATAGTAAGGTTTAAGTAACTTACAACGTTCAATATCAGTGAGTATTGAGTTATCAACTTGTATCATTGTAGAAGATATAGATTTTTATGACCCATCATCAAGTAGAAAAGAGATATCTATTTCATACATTTTAATACCTAAAGCGATATTGTGATTCTGACTTGCCTAGCACTGATAGGGATTATCAAATAATTACGAGCATATACATTTTGCTTCTCCTCAAATCGTACTATAGATGTATGAATCTCCAACTCAACACAAACATACACAGAAAGAAAGATCTTATCTTTGAATTTGCATAAAGATAAACATCTTATCTGTGGATTTAATGATGATGAAATTTAATAAGTTTTCAAGCAAGTAAAATCTGTTTTATCAGCAAACACATTTCACATTCTGTTCTTATATACACAAGTCAATGCATCAAATTCATATACATGTTTCAGAATAGTCACAACAATGATATTAGAAACATAAACTTATGAACAGAGCTTCCATGGTCAATATGCTGCAACACCAACTAATTTACATCCCAATTCAGGAGCATGAACATCCACCCAAACCTCATTCCTCCGTTTAGCAATCCGAAAAGGAGAATTATACTGCGCAATCGAGTAACCGCGTTGACTCTTCAACTCACCCCACGGCGACCTACTCAGGCTCGAATCCAGCTTCTCCGCTTCTTTAACAATCCTTTCATCCTTCGCAAATCCAGAGAATCTTCTTACAGCAACGCAGTGGCTGTCAAAATCATAGGGTTTGATATTGAGTTCCGGAAGTGGAAGCGGTGGATCCGCTTGGAATTTCACCGGCAAATAGAAACTAACATAATAGCCTTGTGATTCGAGGGGCCCAGCACCGGGTACCATGGTTGTTAATACTGGAGCGGTCATCGGAATTCGTGAGAAATTGAGATTGGCGCCTTGTATGAACTGGAACAATCTGTGGAAGCCGTTCCACGTGGCTTTCTCGAAGGAGATGATGTTTAGGGCGGGAGCGGACATCCAGACGGAGGTTTGGTAGAGTCTGATCTCGAAATCGGAGTCGGTGTGAACGACCGTGTACGGCGGCGATTCGTTGGTTGCAGTTGTGCTGCAAATCGTAGCCATAAGCAAACACATCGCCGCAATCCATGAATTTTCCATTTGACTGTTTCTCTCCTCTTTATCTTGTTGCCTTGTGGTTTGATTTGGTTTCAGTTATGGCATTGACCATCCTGCTTGTTTACTCGCTTATTATTGAAGGCCAAACTTTCAAAGTATTTTGTCGCTTAGTGACCAGTAATTTTTTCTTTTACCGGAAAGACTTCTTGCATTTCTTCGTAAATTAAATAAACAGTATAAGAAAGTTTCTTAATGTATGTGCAAAAATAAAATTACATTTTTGGAACGACCGAATGAAATAATGATAAATAATAGTAAAATTTTATTGTTTGAATTTGTAAGTAATTAATGAAGTGGAATAAAGTATGATGTAATTAATTTCATCCCATTTTATTTTATTCTATTTTTTGTTTTATATATGAATAACATTCTCCATTCTATTCTATTTCTCTATGTTATGTTCTATAATCCAAACATAACCTAAAGTATAAGTCAAAAAATATTTTTTTATTGCGATTAAATGAAACAAAATCGAAGTTGCATTTTATGAAAGGTAAAATATGTATTTTTCTTCAAAATTCAATTCTGGCCACGAGTTGATATTGATGCAAGGGATCATTTTTATGAATGAAATTGTAGGCGTAAAATATATCATGGCTTGGTGAGCAACCATAATGGCTACTTACAAATTACCTCCCTACAAAAGAGTATTTCTATATTTTTCAGATGCTCCAAAGATGTGAGAATGATCCAAGAGAGTAATTTAGGAACTACACAATATCATAAAAATCACTTGCGTTGTTTAACAAGGGCTCTATAAGATTCCAAAGGCCAATTTATTTCCAGCAAAGGACACCTCAGAGTGATTGAATTCCACCCGGTAGGAACGCTTTCTCTAAGTTGGAGACAATAATTGAATAGCCAGAGGAGGTGAAGGAGTAGCCGGGGAGTTCTAGATCGGATACAAAGTTCAGATCGGGCAGCTATCGAATTACCATCACCAATATGCCAACGGTAACGAAGCGAAACAAGTGAACAGAAATATTTAGCCTTGAGGACGCATGTAAGTAGAGTAACAATTTGTTTGAGCTTCCATCCTTGTTTTCTCAACAAAAGTAAGATTAAACCCGACAATGCTTTCGCTAAAAGCTCTCAACTCTACAAACATGTCTTTTACTTCTGTAATCAGCTGGTTTTTCCAAGTTCTCAATTCATCTTCCTTCCTGCCAATCAGCCATCCTCGGAAAACTTGGGAGGTGTCCTCGTTAACATATAGGACAGTAGCTACTTTTCTTGAGCCAAATTGTATCTGGTGACTGTCTTTTTGGTTAATTTAAATGGTGAATTTCTGTTAAATAGGTGCAACTCTCACACAGAATTGGAAAACCTGTGATTCATATTGCTAATGAGCACAAATATAAAACCATGAGCATGATTGGCGAACTAAAGGCAATTACTAGCGGAACATATTTAGTATTTTCATAAACTAAAATTCAATAGTGTCAAAACCAATATCAGTCAATGTCAAGTGTCAACTTAATGCATTGGTTATGTACTTTCATGAAAATACTAATTGAATACTGTCATACTCAGTTAACCAGAGAAATTAACTTCACAATCATTGTAACAGCCAAATCTTGTATTTGCAGTGGAATGATTCAAGGAAAAAGAGTTATCATATTCATTTCAAACGTCAATTTGTACCAGTTATACAAGAGATATATTGTTACAAATCTAAAAGTAAAATGTGCACACAAAAAAAAAAACAATAAACTGACAATGCATTATTGTTCCTCAGATTGGATGGTCCAAACAACACCTGTCTTCCAGGTATATAAATCTGTCTCTTCCGTATTGCCTCTATATGGTATTACTCTTACAAGGAGGTGATTTCAACTTCAACCCACTAATATAATTCCCTTATCTCTGCCATGATTTCTCTTGTATTCCTCAATTCCTGCAATTTTCAACCCCTTTTAACCTCTGAAATTTGGCGGCAAAGTTTCATCTGTAAAATATTCCTTCCTCACAGTCTCTGCAGAGCAAAACCTCACCTATAAAAGAGAATAAAAATGAGACATGTATAAGCTGCACTTCATTACAAGGGGAAGAATTTTCTTTTTTCTTTAAAAGTTGAATGTTAAAATGTGTATCACTTACCAGAGAAGCATATGATTTTAACAACGGCTTGGTAAGCTGCCAAATTGGCTTAAACACAAAAGGAGCATCCACAAACAATACTTGAGATAATCGCTTTGGATAGTAACAATAGAACACATCAAACTGTCAAAAATAAAGAAATATATCAGATTCTACAAACCCAAGTCACAGTAGTTCATGAACACAAGTCAAATTTGGCGATGCCACTATGGAAATATAAACTAAAGACATTTGTCAGATAGCAAAAAAACACATACCAAAAATGTCAAGTATCTAAGATCAGCATTTTCTGTACCAAAACCTCTGAGATCAAATATTCCAAGTATCTGTTCTTTCCCAGGTGGAAGCTTACTCAATGCCTTCTCAATTAAGAAAACACATAACCTCTCATCATCTACAGGCTCCTGTGCCTGTGACATAGTGTGATTTATGCAAAATCAGGCAATCTCATTCCTCAAATTCAAGTTCTATGACACAGAATGTAAGTATCAATTGCAAATGATGAAGGACTAGAAGAGCATAAAAAAAAGTTCTGGTTTCACACATTTAACCCCATCTTACACTTACTTTAGGAAAATGCTTTGCTGCAACCACCACAAGCACGGGCCTGTGATTAACATCTAGAAAGTCATGTATATATGCTTTTCCAGTTTTAACAACGTCTTTAACAGATTCTTCCGTCAATTTAGAGACCTCAAAATCTTGACGCCATTTCTAATGAAGTAGAAAGGGAAAGTAATAACAAGTGCTGAATTTGTAAACATGAATGAACGGATATAATTATTATGAGAAGAAGGATACAATGGTTTTAGCCAACTTAGAAACAGCTTCTTCAACAGAAAATTTGCGATCTTTAAGAAACCATAGTATCATATCTTCATCATCCCTACCATTTCTACCAATAGGAAGAGTATAGTGTTCTTTTTCAAGCCTGTCCTTCACTTCCAGAACTAACTGCAAAATAATCAAATTTTGATAGACCCTTTCAAAATTGTTATTTGGGGGAATGGAAAAGAGTGAGAGAAGGAAGTACCTTGCGCGAGTCAGTGGGTTGCGATTGAAGTTGAAGGTTAGAGCTCCGAACGACAAATTTGGTTGTAAGGGAAAGTGTTGAAGCAAGACGAGGAAGGGTGGTGCTGGTTGGGAACACACGAACAAGCGCCATTCAATTTTGTGTCTGTTTTCTTCCAACTTTGTCTCTATCTATCCACACCGCTGCATCCATGTTAAATATTATTTCATTGGGTTTCAAATATAAACAACTTTATAAAACAATTCAAAAAAAATTCAAGGAAAATATGTAAATGTATTTAAGTGTTCCACTATTTTTAATTTTATCCTTATTTTATATTTTAATTTTTTTAAAAAACATCGATAAATTTAGAATAAAGATATTTTTTATTATTTATATTTGAGATCAGAGAGAGTAATATTTTTTCTATAAATACTTTTTCCTTGAGTTTTTTCCCTACAGTGTTGTAGTGATTTGTGTGTCTTTTTCTTATAAAAAAAACTCTTTCTAATATTATATATAAATATTTTTTTTTTATATTTATCGAATGTTTAATATTAAATAAAGATCAACATTACATATTTTAATTTAGTAGACCAAAGATTTGTAATTAAAAATCAAATAAAAAGGAAATAAATATATTACATACGTTGATTTGGGGTAAAAGTTCATATATTACATACTTTGATTTAGTGTAAATATTCATACATTACACATTTTGACTTAATGTGAATATATACGTTGACTTAGTATAAGGGTCTATACATTACATATTTTGATTTAGTCTAAAGATTCATATATTATATACTTTGATTTAGTGTAAAAGTCCATACATTACACATTTTGATTTAGTGTAAAGGTCCATCCATTATATAGATTGAGTTAGTATAAATGTTTATTCTTTGGTGATCAAATATCTAATAATTAAAAACTAAATGAAGAGAATATTTTTTCAAATTATATAGTTATATTTCTTTATCAAGAATTGCCATAAGTAAAAATATCAATGCACTTACCGTAAACAAAATAATGAGTGATCATACTTGAAGGTGACTTCCCTATTTATTGAGTGACTAGACTTATATATGCTCTATACAATTTTCATTCACGAGAATAATAGCTGAAATCACTAATGGATAAATGTGACATTGTTGTCATAACTAAATATGAGATATGTATTGGCAATTATCCTGTTTGAATATGTTCCATGTGGTTTTGAGCGATGGAATCATATAGGTATGTTAGGGACATAATATACAATATTAAAGATATGCATATGAAGGTAATTGAGATTAATGATGATAACTAATTATACACACTTTATTATAGACTGCAATTATTAACTCCAATAGGGCAGTTATGGAGGTTATAACTAAAACAAATTGTCACACATATACAAAAACGGACAAATAACCACTCCTCTAGAAATTAGAGAGACTAGTCTCTCTTAAACGATATCAAATGACAAACCATATATCCTTTATTTATCATCCTTATTCTATTTAAATACAATATAGACTATTAATTACAATTGGACTTAATTTAATTTGGTCTTGTGTCTGACATATACATGTCTAATCAATGGTCTACTAACAATTAGGGATGGAAGAACGAGTCGTTCGTCCCACCCCGCCATGCACAACATAATCAAGTATTATGGATTATCACAATAACAAGTGAACAAACAATTCAAATGATTTACTATGTCACAACAATTTCCTGATACGAACTTCGTTATTATTCATTCTAACACATGTAAATATTATAATATATTGTTGTCCACCATTAATCACTCAATACACTTATATAATATGTAGTCCACCCTTATCTTGTAATTTCAGAAAAATCCAAGCTTTTGACTATGACTTCTCTTCCCTATGGCTCTCCTTAGGTTTTCCTTACTTTTCTCTTCTCTTGTTTATTTTTCTCAAATTCCAAAAATTTCACCTCACTTCTGTTCTCATAAATCAACAACCTAATTTATATATTTATAATATCTCACAAAGAACATGTTGCTTCTAGTCTACCGCAATACAAACAACGTTTAAGTCTCCCATATGCGAGCATACAAACTACGTTTACTGTTAGAATGTGATCCAAGCTCATTGATTCTATCACAAACAAACAAATGCTTAAGTCTCTCATGCGCAAGCATACAAGCAACGTTTAATTGATTGAACACGAACGTTAACATCGTCCAATAAAAACAACCAACACATCCGTATTCTTTACTACAAACTACAAAACCCTGATTTTCTTATTGCATTATAAGGATACCTAGGCACGAGGGTCAGAATCCTTGACGAGCACACTAATTATTAAACCTTTATTTTTTCCTTTTTATCATTCACAAGTAACCTTTAGATAATAACATCCATTTGTGCTAAGAACAATCAAAATGGTTCCCGTTGAGTATAACGGATGTGAGGATGCTAATATCTTCCACGTGCATAACCGATTTCCTTATCCTTTTTCTCTTCTCTTGCGTTTTATTGATATTTTTCCTTTTCTTCGAGAATAAATAAAGTTCGTTGACGTCTATGTTATTTCTTTGAGCGTGCAATGCGCTCGGGTATTTTTCGCGGCAAGACAATACTCTACTAAATAAATGAGATAATACAAAATTTCAATGAAACAAAACACAAAGTTTTAGAAAAAGGTGTTTGAATAACTTTTATGAATCAAACATAAGTTAGAAGCTACATTATTCAAAATTCAAAGCCTATGAACACATTTGAAGCTTAAATAGATGATCAATATAAATAATGTTATAATATCTCTAGTTCAAACATTCAAAGTTTATGTGCACAGGAATCCATCATTCTTATAGACAGTGTTAGACTCTATCATCACAGAATGCACGACATGCCAAAGAGAATAAGAAAATGTTATTGTATCTTTATCTAAAAGATAGATGTCTATGGATACTTACTCTGAAGTTGATTAGAGATGTAAAATGCGCTTCTAATAGTAGATTGAGCACCTTGGTTCTTCTTTACATTTGGACCTCGTAATTATACCTATTATGTTCCTTGGGATGTGAATTTTCTTTGGTAAACAACCCATAATATATTTGAGTTTGGGATGTGAATTTTCTTTGGTAAACAACCCATAATATATTTGAGTTGAGCCTCTTAAACACATCATTATGGTCTTCAATAAAAGAAAATGTGTACAAAAATACTGTATTTGTAAGCCTTTGTTTTTTAGAGTGTAATGCAAATGGTGGTCACTCCCTTGTTAAACACTCAGTCATTTTTACTTCTGTAATCATCTTGTTATTCAAATTTCTCACTTCAACTTCCTTCCTACAAATCAGCCATGTGATCCAGTAATTGTTTCATTTTCTCATAAAAATTGGGACATGCATGTTCTGGTTAATATATGTTTGCAATTTCTTTCAGACTAAGGTTGAAAGAGTTGAAAAATCATAATAACTGTCAAATCTTGCATCTGCACTGGAATTATGCTAGAAAAAATATTTATCATATCTGTTTTAAACACCATTTTATTCCACTTACTCATACAAGATACATTGTTACAATTTACTTATGTAAGATGAAAATGCAAAAAAAAAAAAAAAAAAAAACCTGAAAAATGCATTCTTGTTCCTCCGATCGCATAACAACATTTGTATTTCAAGTATATACTCATAATCTTTCATATTTTCCAGAAATAACATTCATTCTCTGAAGTTTGGTGGCAAAGTTGCATCTGTAAAATATTCCTTCCTCACAGTCTCAGAAGAGCAAAATCTTACCTGTAAAAGAAAATGAAATTGGGTCAGTTACAAAGGGAAGAATACCTATTTTTTCTGATATTAAAATATGTAAGACTTGCCTGAGAAGCATATGATTTCAACATCGGCTTAATAAGTCGCCAAAATTGCTTAAACACAAAAGGAGCATCCACAAATAGAACCTGAGACAATCGCTTCGGATAGTAATAATAGAATACATCAAACTGCAAAACATAAACAAATGTATTTGAATTTATGATGCTCTTTGAATCATTTGTGACACTTTCATGTCTCAACTTAACATATATGGCAGATAGTAAAAAAAAAACATTACCAAGAATTTCAAGTATTTAAGATCAGCATTCTCTACACCAAAACCTTTGAGATCAAGTATTGCAAGTATCTGCTCTTCCCCAGGTGGAAGCTTACTCAATGCCTTCTCAATTAAGTAAACACACAACCTCTCATCATCTGCCGGGTCCTGTGCCTATTGCATAAATATTCATCCATAAGTTAACAGTATTCGCTATTATTTGAGGAACTGATATATCTGGTCTATATATAAATTAGATACATCAGTTACTCGAATTCTACACTTACTTTAGGAAAATGTTTTGATGCAAACACAACAAGCACAGGTCGGTTATTGATATCTAGAAAGTCATGTACATAAGCTTTTCCAGTATGAGAGATATCTTTGATGGCTTCTTCACTCAAATTAGAGACCTCACAATCATGACGCCATTTCTAATAAAGTAGAAAGGGAAACCATTACTCAAAGTTTCTGATAAATGGGAACAGAAAAAGTTGGAATGAAAATTTATTATGAGAAGAAGGATACAATGGCCTTAGTCAACTTGAAAACAGCTTCTTCAACAGAAAACTTGCGATCTTTGAGAAACCGTAGTATCATATCTTCGTCATCCCTACCATTTCTACCAACAGGAAGGCTATGGTGTTCTTTTTCAAGCTTCTCCTTCACTTCCAGAACTAACTGCAAAACAATCACATTTGAAACACCCTTTCATAATTGTTATTTGAGGGGTAGAAATGAAATGAAGAACTGAAGAGAGTAAGAGAAGGGAGTACCTTGCGCGAGTCATTGCGTTGCGATTGCAGTTGAAGGTTACAGCTCCGAACCACGAATTTGGTTCTAAGGGAGAGTGTTGAAGCAGGAGGAGGAAGAGTGGTAATTGGGAACACACGAAGCAGCTCCATTCAATTCAATGTTTCCTCCTCTTTCAGCATCCACATCACTGCATCAATGTTGTAGATATCGTCCCTATAAATAATCAGTAAGTTAGCATATGCGTTACCATCAATGGATTGATCCAAAAAAAGTCCGAGTGACGTTAAAATGATACTCGACAATTACTTAATCCGGAAAAAGCAGACTTTGCATGTGAATTTGCTGCATGGTTTGCCTCACGATATGCATCATAAGGCAGAAGAGGAAAAACAATCAAAGGAGTGACATCAAATATTACTATTGGACAACCATATCTTAAGCAACAAGCAAACTTTGAGAATACATATGCTACTTGATTTGGCTCACAACTTGAACTACAAGCTAACCCATCGAGTAAAAACGTCAAATACTACTCGACAAGCACTTAAGGATAAAGATAACATGGTGCATCTGGTTTTGGTTTAGCTCAAGATATGCATGGGAACAACAAATAGTGTCGTCAGAATATGAAAGTTCAAGAATACGAATAGCTAAAATTAGAAAAGTACTCAAATTTATTGGATATTATTTACAAATGTGGCCTAACTTAGAATTTAGCCAACAGATCCACCAATAACTTTTAACTATAATTTTCTTAAAGAACAGTTTAATGACATTTATATTTTGGATATTTTGGATCATATTTGGAGTCAAAATGAGAGAGTATTTTTTATTAAGATATTTCTTTTAGGAATAACATATTTGATGAGAAATATATCATATATTCATCCAAAATATTAAGGTGATAGATTTGGGGTTTTTTCGACTTATAAAATGTCCAATCTCCACTTTTCTAATCGATATGAGACTTCTCATCACTTGTTTTTCAACACTTCCAACTCATATTTGTTTTACTCAACACTCCCCCTCAAGTGTGAGTCTATCAACAATGTCCCTCTCAAGCGGAAATTCTTTTATCCAGATACACTTGTACCACCGTTGACACTTTTTCAACGGGACATCCTCCTACCCACCACCGTGTGGGGAAGACTTTCGATACAAATGAATCAGTCTTTCAATCGAATCAATGACTCATTATACAACTATTGGGTCATGATGGATAAAAGGATCATCACATCAGACTTTTAACACTCACTTTAAAATGAGTTGGACACCACATATTAACCCAAAACCTTAAGGCATAAGATTTATGAGTGTTATCACTTATAAAATATTTAACATCTGTTTTTCCATCCAATGTAAGACTCATACTCACACTTGATATACCAATAATCTTCTACTCAAGTGCAATTCCATTCATTCTTATGGGTATTCTCCCCCTTAAATGGAATTTGTTTCACCTGTATCTACTTGCACCTCCGTTGGATGGCCTCAACGCAACACGTTGTCTAAACATCCATGTCAGGAAGACTTTCGATACAACGAGGCATAGTCGAACCAGACTCTGATACCACTTGTTGGAGAGTCTAGGGAGTACCGAAAATGTAAACGTCTCTTGGATGCATGAATATTTATTTCATTGACACTTCCGACGCTCCCCAGACTCCCCGACAAGTGGTATCAGAGCCTAGTTCGACTAGAGCTCGTTGTATTGAAAGTCTTCTTTATAAGGGTGTTAAGGTGACATATTTTATTGAGACTATTCAACGACAGTGCAAGTAGATATGGATGAAAAAAACTTTCATTTAAGGGGGAGCATACCCATAAGAATGAATGGAATCACACTTGAGGGGGAGATTGTTGGTATATCAAGTGTGATTATGAGTCTCACATCATATGAGAAAGTGAATGTTGAACACTTTATAAGTGAGAATACCCATAGATCCAATGCCTTAAGATTTTGAGTTAATATGTGGTGTCTCTCTCACTTATACAAAAATAGATACATAGAAGAAAATTGAGAAACAAGCCATTACATCTTTTTGTATGGAAAAATCATCTATTTTAAAAACTAGATTCATTAACCTAAGATATACAAAATTGTTATGCATGGGCCTTTGGATGCTTTGTAAAAGATCTATTGCCTCTGGTGCTAGAAAATAAAAAATGTCAAAGTCAAATGGTATGAAAGCATGTTGATTGTTAGAACACGCTTTCTCATGTTTGACCATTTTACTTGAAGCAACTTTGAAGATTGTCTTGACCACAATAAAACCTTTAGTCCTCAATCTAACTAATGAATAAATTCCAGTCAAGTCCACACATTAATGTTTCCCTCATACCTAACCGTACACCAGAGCATTTGTTGGCCTAAATGTCGATCTTCCCTCTTGTGGGTCAGCCAAGTAATTCATTGACTCCTCTTTCTTCACAAATACTCTGGCCCACCGAAATATATCGAATATGACATACCTAGTAAAGTCATGTCAATATTTGAAGTCTGAACGCTCCTTACAAAGAGATGATTTATTATTTTGTATCATCTTAGACTTTGTTTTGGTAAAGATAACTAATAGATGATAAGCTACCTGGTAGTGTATAGCTGATAATTAGTTGATAACTTATAGTTGATGATTGATAACTGATAGTTAATAGCTAATAGTTGATAAATTAATTGAAGTATTTCGTAAAATAGTTGTTTTTATAGTTGATAAATGTAAAATAACATGAAAAGATATTCTTTAATTAATAACTTAGTGATTATACTATTATCTTTTATATATTATTATTAAATTAATTTTTATTTAAAATTAAACATAACCGTTATGGGCCGGCCACAAGGCCCAATAGCTAGATAAGGGATGAACACAAAGGGAGTATATCATCCTATTTTCCCTCAAGAATGTAGAAATTTCCTCACAAAATCATCAAGCACTACCTTCAAGAATGATCCAACGATCAACTGAATCTTACTCATATACAACTGCCAACCACTTAGCCTATTTAAAGGAGAACGTGTGTCACTCTTGAGGTACAATTCATTTCCCATTCAAATTAGATTCCTTATTCTCTTACTCAATTGACTCCGAGAGTACTAACCTTGCAGGTCAGCCTCTAGCCACCACATTAGAAGCCTTGAATCACCATAACTCACAATGAATTCAACCTCTCTGATCTTCATATAGTTCCAGATTAGAACATAGGCGCCGTATGTGATAATCAACATTTGATTTCTTCAATTTCCACGATTCATTGATTCTCTATTCAATTAACTAGGAACTATATATCCTTTAATCGAAGAGCATATCTCCATCTCTAGACCAATTCCTCCAAGTTCGGAACTGAACTCTTTTCATCTAACACACCAGACAATTGCAACTTCAAAAGCCACTCGTTTTGCCGTCCAACGGTAAGCAACCACAACCTCCAAAGTGGAAAGAAATCCTCCTCATCCTCTTCAAGGGATGTACAATCAAGTATGGACGATGACCTCATATGTTCCTCCACCGCCAAGCCTTGTCCCGCGTAGGGCAGATCCGGGAGTTTCTCAATCTCTGTTCGTTAGAACCAATCTATAATTCCATCTAGGAAAGCCTTCCTTCAGACTACATTACCACATATGGTGACCGAATATGAAGCACTACTTAAAGGAGTTACACAACCCAATAAGGAGACCTTGTGCGCGTACATTGACAACTTTACCAAGTTAGAAGTGGCTATGGGAGGCTCAGATGAGAGGCTAAAGTGTTGGATATTGGAGAAAGGTCTTAGACTAGATTATGCTCTCCGAGAAAAATTTGCGTGAAAAAAGGCCTACAATCTAGAGGACTTATTGAGTAAGACACAACCCTATATGAACTACAAAGATAATTTGTCATCCGAAGTAGGCAGTCGTGCACCAGACAAGAATTTCGGAAGATTAAAAGAGGAAAGCGAGCATAGTCCTCATAGAAGGTTTGACTCGTATACACTCTTGATCAATTTGTGGAAGAGGATCTTGAAGGAATGTGTAAATATTGAGTTCAAGGAGGCAGATATAAATAACCCGTATCCAATAAGAGAATTAGTGTGGATATACAAGGTCAAGTACTTCAGTTTTCATGAGAGTTACGATCACAAACCAATAATTGCTTCCAACTTAAGGATGCAATCAAATGGGTGATTAAGAAGAGTGATTGTTTGTATACACCAAAGACAAAAAGAGGAGTTGAGAGGAGTCTCCGAAGAGGAAGAAATCCCCCAAGAAGGTTATTGAGGCTATGTCAGGGAGCAAAGGAGTAGAATCAAGCAACAAAGAAGAGGACGAGCACAAAAGGGACCCACAATATATTGCTTGCATAACTCGAGGCGCCATTAGAGAAAGCAATCCATCCAAAGGTACGATGCAAAGAAATATTGTAGAGTTGATGACTGTTAGCAAAATGGAAGGGAATACCTCTACCAAGATCCCGAAGATACCCATTATCGGATTCTGGGATAATGAGAAGGTAAGAGGAATCGCCAATGAAATCTTCCCTCTTGTCATCACGACCATAATATCCAACTTTGACGTATCTAGGATGTTGATTAATGTGATATTATGTATTTAGATCTCTTCGAGTAGAGTGTGTACAATTGTATTTAGGGCATTCCTTTCGCAGCGACGATGGACACAGTGGCTTCCCCTGTCCATCTTAAGCTCAAATACCACAATGTACACAGTGAATCAACCACGATCAACTTCGACCTTCCGGGAGCGAATAAAATTTACAAGGCCTTACATAAATACTAGAAAGAAGGTGTGGCTAAGGTGATGAAGATAAATACGGCCTCCTTTATCAAGAAACTAAGGGACATTGCCATTAAACTGACCAAAGCGAGGCGTCTTGGTCGAGCAAGCAAAAGTGGCTGACTCTAGACAGGGTTCAGAGATGACAAATAAAAAGAGGCAGCCAAGCCACTTGTTCATGTTTATTTTCCAGTTTTGTTTGTTTTTGTAAAATCAAAAAGTTGTAGCAATGTAGCGTAACCATCTTAATAAAATCGAAAGAATATTTTCACTATTTTTTTTCTTTGATGATTACGAAAGGTAATGATGATTTCAAGGTACAACCTGAGAGAGAAAAACCCCATAAAAAAGACTTAGGGGTGTTGTCATAAATGTCTTTGGTGTATGAGAAAGCAACAAAAACTCCACAATGCCAACATACACATACAAGGAAAGAAAACCTCAATAATGAAAATAACCTGCTCACCCCCTCTTGGTAGCTAGCAACTTCAAAGGCCTCAGTTGATTCGCAAATACGTAAAACTCAAATGAGGTCTTCACCGAGGGGGATGGAAAGAGGTATCGACCATTAGAGGGGTACGTTCCCTCTGAGCAAAACGCAAAGGAAGGAAGGAGTCTCAGAAAAATAAAATTGGGACCTGTAATACCCCAAAATGTACCCTTCATTTTTCCTGAGAAAAAAAAAATGAAAAAAAAAACGAAAAAAAAAAAAAAAAAACGAAAAAAAAAAACGAAAAAAAAAAGTTAAAAATAAATAAATAAATAAAATTAATTAAATAAATAAATAAAATATAACAAATTTTTTTTGGACTTGGGTCTCTCATTTGAGCCCACAAAGCCATGGAATTCAATCTATAAATACCAAGGCTACACTTGAGAAAAGGGAAGCAAAATACTCTGAGGTTTCCATGGAACAAAACCCTGAGGAAAAAGACAGTGAGAGAAGAACTAACAGAGTTCAGAGCAGCCTCCAAACCCTGAAGGGAACTCAACTGCACAGAATCACCTCTGCCTCACATAAACCCTAAGGATTGTTTTGTAAACCTCACGGGTGCAACTCAATTTCAATCAAGCTCTCCAATCAGGTTTGCCCTATATCCATCATCTTTATGCCTTTAATTTGAATGCTTTGAATGTATGAGGTATTATGGGTGAATTTGATACCCTTTTGATGCATGTGTTTGACAAGAGGTTTATGCCTCCTACCCTTGGTTGCTTTTTGTGAGCTTTTTGTAAATTTTGATGGAATTATTCATGTGGTTACATTTTGATTTAGGGGTAACTCTTGGTTACCCTATTTTGTTTCTCTAACCTGTTTGTTGAGTTTTTTTTGTGAGGGCTCACATAACGTTTGCAGGGATAACTTGCGTGGTTTCCCACTTTATTTGTGGGATACCCCCTGGAGGTTCATTCCGATTACCTGTACTGACCCACTTTCTTTGATGATGTTAGCTTGGAAGGATCGCAGGGTTGCTAATCCTTTAATTGCTGTAACTTCGGATCTTTATCCGTGTGGTAATTTTTTCCTTTTCTCGTACTTTATCGCTTTCTTAGCTGGAAGACCTCGATAGGAGGCAATGTTTGAGCCCCTTGGTGGCATTTTACTTTGAGATACATGTTTTGTGTTTTGTATTCATATCCCCACAGGTAGCGCGGTTCCTTCGTCAAGGACTGTCTCTTAACCTTTTTAATAAATAAACACATTAGGTAAACCCATACCCTTTAGACAAAAACCACAAAAGTGGATCCCGTAGAGTACTATGGATGCGTTGGGGTGCTAATACCTTCCCTTCGCATAACCGACTCCCGAACCCAAGATTTGGTTGCGAGACCCCGTCTTGTCCTTTCCTTTTTCAGGTTTACTTCGAGCGTTTCCTTTCCCTCCTTTGGGATGAATAACGCACGGTGGCGACTCTTCTATCTTTTTCTTTCGCCGGTTGTTTTTTTCGCGCACTGTATTTTTCAGGTTGCGACAGCTGGCGACTCTGCTGGGGACATATGAGAAGTTGACCTCTTGCTGGTCCATCTTCCCTAAGCGAGTCCCTCCTAGCTCGTATGATTTCTTGTTTATTGGGTGTTCATGCTTTTGTACATTTATTTACTTACTTGCTTGCATTCATCTGCTGTATCTGTTGGAGCTGTTGTTTGTTTGTTGGGATGGGATGTTCTACGAGAGATAAGCCCATTACCCAGGCTTGAGTGTACACACAGGTTTTAGAATGGATGATCATGAGGCTTGCGTGGCATGTTGCTACGTTAACTCGTTCGTGAAGAACCACACCCAGACGAGGTTTCTCTTGGATATATTATGTCCTACGGATGTTCCGTAATGACATGATGTTCCTTTAGAAATCGTCGACTCTGGTGACCATTTCCCGAGAACTCAGTCGAGGTCTCTCCTCCGAGACGTGATTATGTTAGCTCTGGTGGGCTGTTAGATGCCCAAAAGTGCTTATTTGAGCTATCATATGTGGGCATCTTTCACTCTTTTTCCTTGCTAAAATTATCAAAACCACATTTGTTTTACATGGAATGCATTACATTGATAAACAAGCTTGGTGCCTTTGATTTTTGTGTTATTGTGCAGGAAAGACATGAACTAATTGAAAATGAAGACACAAGAAAATTGGCAAAGGAACCAAAGAATACAAGCATTTCATCAGCCTGCTCGCTAGGCGAGGCTGTGGCGAAGCATTGGTTCGCTAGGCGAGTTCCTGGCGAAAAGCTCCAGTAAATTGTCAAATTAATTCGCCAGGCGAGCTGAAGGCGAAGGTGGTAGCGAGTTCGTTCTGTTTTGGTGAAAAACGCAGCCAGCACTCACTCGCTAGGCGAAGCTCTAGCGAGTCCCCAGCGAGCATTCCAGTAGCAAAACCTCTCAACCTCGCTGGGGCGAAGGTTGAAGCGTGTCCTTCGCTAGGCGAAGGTATGTTCGCTAGGCGAACATGACAGTTCAGCAGGCCCTGTTTTCTCTGGGCGCAGGGGCCTTGTGTGCCCATTTTAGACCCTCGCTAGGCGAGCCATGCTGCTCGCCTAGCGAACATGACAGCCCAGCAGTGGTCTATAAGTAGCAGGTGCCACTTTTGAGCACCATACCTCATTTTTACCAACTTTTTCCACTTCTGTACTTTTTAGAGATATTTTGACAGCATTTGTTTTGGGAGCTTTTATGCCCTAGTTTTTCATTTCTCTTCATCTAGCAACCATCTTCCACAAAAAGAAGGTGGATTTCCATCCAACTTCGATTATCCGACTTGGATGTTGATCAACCTTCTTTCCTTACTTTCCGACCAAGCTACCATGAAAATGAGTAGCTAAGTCATCCATTTGTCAAGGTTAGATGTAGGTGATTACTAGCTTTGTGTGTAAATGTAAGGATCCTCATATGTAAACTCTTTAACGGTAAATATATGATGAAAACTTTGTTTCTATTTAAAAACTCTTTGAGTTGGTTTATGATCGAGAGATGTTTACCGACTCTTGACCTAGGTTTTCATCCAAACTTGTTTGTTAGCTAGAGATAGTAACGAATGATTTTGTTCACCATAAGGTTGAACCAAAAAGTTGTCATTTTGATAGATTGTGTTCGAGAGAAACAATGGATCAAAATGGCAAAACTCACAATATGTGTTCGAGAGAAACATATTGAGAGGACTTTGTGAAATGATTTATCATCTAAAGGAGTTTATAAGATTGTTGACCGAGCAAATACATGCAAAGTGATCATTGAAACCTAACTTTGACAATATTTCTCATTTAATCAAACCATAACTTTTACCGCAATTTATTACTTTTTATGCAAGATAACTTGATTAAAACCAAAACCCTATTGTTACATTGAGCTAAGATTAATACAACCATCAAACGGCGGTGATATCTTACAATCCCTGTGGATACGATAACAAAAACCCGACACGAAATATACTTTCAACAAAATGGCGCCGTTGCCGGGGATTGTAAATTGATATTGCGAGCATCGCAATGGTTGTTTAAGTTTTAGCTTGTGAATTTTTGACTTGTGCTTGTAATTTGTTTGGTTTAGTGTGCTGCTTACGTTTTATGCGAGGGCAAATCCCTGTGGACGAACTTCTTTTTGATCCTGAGATCGAGAGAACCGCAAGGAGGCTCAATAGCAAAACGAGACGTAGGAGGCAACAGGCTAGACAACGCCAAGAGCAAGGAGAAAGTTCTTCAACCACAAATCCACACCCATTCATACCAAACATGGAGCCACAACCACCACCACCTATTTCTACTCCATGTATCAATAGTCCAAGGAACACCGCTCAGTTTTCCAACCACACAGGAAGGCAAGCTGAGATGAAAACGGGAACTCTGAATTTATTATATGGGAGTCCATTAACCGGAATGGACCATGAAGACCCATTTGCTTTTCTCACAAAATTTTATGAGATAGCATTGGCTGCCGGAGTGGATCAGGCTCAGGAGCTTCCGTTGTTCAGACGATTATTTCCCCACGCTTTGCTCGGTAAAGCAAAGGATTGGTATCTCGATCAAACACCAGCCGTAATGACAGACTGAAACGTGTTAGAAGAGAAATTCATTGAAAGATTTTTCTCCCATAACCGATTCATGGAATCAAAGACGGCCATCTCGGTGTTTTCTCAAGGAACCAGTGAATCTTTAAATGAAGCGTGGGAGAGATTCAAGTCCATGCTTAGGAAATGTAAAGGGCATGGATTTGATGAATTGACTCAAATCCATATCTTCAGAAATGGACTTCAACCAAACTGCAAGACATTGTTGGATGCCACCTCGGGTGGCTCGTTGATGTCAAAAAGTGCCGAAGAAGCCACAAACATTATCAATCGAATGGCTCTAAATGATCTTCAGAGTCAAAGTCGTGGAAATTCTTTGAAGAAGGCGGGAGTGCTTGAGTTAGGGACGAATGATGCCATCCTTGCCCAAAACAAGCTCATCTCACAACAAGTGGAACTCTTAACGCAACAAATCAAAGAGTTAAGAGAACCGTCAAAAGCTAAACAAATAGCTTGTTGTGAACTTTGTAAAGGTGAACATGACACCGGATTTTGTCCACCTCCCGGTTTTGACGAAGTAAACTACATGGCCAATCAACGGGACTATCAACCGAGACAACAACAACCTTATCAACCGCACCCTCAACAACAACAACAACAACAATTCCAAGGGAACCAAGGGTTCCAACCTAGAAGCAACTATTATCATAACCAAGGTTATGGAGGTGGTTCTTCTAGCCGTCAAAACCCTCCCCAAAATCCGTATCAATCTCAACAACCGCCGGTCGTCAATTCTAAATTGGAAGAGACATTGACGCAATTCATGCAAATGTCAATGGCCAATCAAAAGAGTAATGACGCGGCCATAAAAAATCTCGAGACTCAGGTTGGGCAACTTGCCAAGCAACTCGCTGAACAACAAACCGGTCCTTCTTTTTCGGCTAACACGCAAACAAATCCTAAGGAGCATTGTAAGGCGATTATGACGAGAAGTGGGAGGGAGTTGGGTAGTGAGAATGAAAAAAGAGTTGAGAGTGAACAAAGAGAGAAAGAGAAAGAAATTGAGGAGGAAATAGTGGAGGAAAATGTTGATGGTGAAATAGGAGTGTGGAGTGATGAGGAAGAAGTTGAAAAGAATAGAAATAATGGTGAAGTTGAAAAAGAAAAAGGTGTGGAGATTGAGGAAAATAAAAGTGATGAGGTAATAAGGGAGGTAGTGAAGAAGCCTAGATGGAAGAGTGCTAGAATTGCAAAGGGAAAGGAGGTAGTGAGCGCTACTCCTATCCAAAACCTTCCTTATCCTCATGCTCCTTCCAAAAGGGAGAATGAACGACATTACGCCCGGTTCATGGATATTTTTAAACAGTTGCAAATCAACATTCCGTTTGCTGAAGCCTTGGAACAAATGCCAAAGTATGCCAAATTCATGAAGGACATACTAACCAAAAAGCGGAGGTATACGGAACCGGAGACCATCGTCCTTGATGCGAGCTGTAGTGCCATTATTCAAAGGACGCTTCCTAAGAAAGAGGTTGATCCGGGAAGAGTTACATTGCCGGTTAAAATTGGTGACGTTTATGTCGGGAAGGGACTTATTGACTTGGGGTCGAGCATTAATCTTATACCTTTGTCAATTATCAAGAGGCTTGGCAACATCGAGATTAAGTCCGTCCGAATGACGTTGCAATTGGCGGATAAGTTGACGACCCATCCTCATGGCGTAGCCCAAGATGTTTTGGTGAAGGTCGACAAATTCTTTTTCCCGGTGGATTTTATTGTAATTGATATGGAGGAAGATGATGATGCTCCGCTCATCTTGGGCCGACCATTCATGAAGACCGCAAGAATGATGATAGATGTTGATGACGGTTTAATGAAGGTGCGAGTTCAAAATGAGGAAGTCACATTTGATCTATTCGAGGCGATGAAGCATTCCAAGGATAGAAATGATAGCTTTCGCATCGATGTGATCGAAGACGCTATTATGGAGGTTTCAAAGCATATTCATGAGATATCTCCTATGGAGTTAGCTCTTAACGACTCATTGGAGGTTTTCACTGTTGAAGAGGAGCTAGCTCTTGAGGAATGCTTAAAGGAACTTGATAGTTTGGAAGACCTACAACCGTGGGAAGTAGAGGAAGAAAACTTGAAGAAGGAGGTCATTGACGAGAAAGCGCCAATTGAATTAAAAGAGTTACCTTCGACTTTGAAATATGTGTTTCTAGATGAGACCGAGGCAAAGCCGGTCATCATAAGCAACCTTTTGACAAAAGAAGAAGAAGCCCGTCTAATCATTGTGCTAAAAACCAATCAAGAAGCTATGGGTTGGACTCTTTCCGATCTAAAAGGAATTAGTCCATCCTATTGTATGCACAAGATTTTGATGGAGGAAGATTTTAAGCCGGTGGCTCAACCACAACGCCGCTTAAATCCTACGATGAAGGAGGTTGTAAGAAAGGAAGTGGTGAAGCTATTGGATGCGGGAATGATTTACCCGATCTCGGATAGTCCGTGGGTTAGTCCCGTGCACGTGGTTCCGAAGAAGGGTGGAATGACCGTAATCCGAAATGACAAAGACGAATTGATCCCGACTAAAGTTGCCACGGGGTGGAGAATGTGCATAGATTATAGACGGTTGAATACCGCGACTCGAAAGGACCATTTTCCACTCCCATTTATGGATCAAATGCTCGAAAGACTATCGGGCCAACAATACTATTGTTTTTTGGACGGCTACTCCGGGTACAACCAAATTGCGGTTGACCCGGTAGATCATGAGAAGACGGCTTTCACGTGTCCGTTTGGAGTGTTCGCATACAGAAAAATGCCCTTTGGGCTGTGCAATGCACCGGTGACCTTCCAACGATGTGTCCAAGCCATTTTTGCCGATCTGATAGAGAAAACAATGGAAGTCTTTATGGATGACTTCTCGGTATTTGGTGGGACGTTTAGTCTATGCTTGGCAAATTTGAAGACGGTGTTGGAAAGGTGTGTGAAAACCAATTTGGTGCTAAATTGGGAAAAGTGTCACTTCATGGTGACCGAGGGGATCGTGCTAGGCCACAAAGTCTCTAAAAGGGGGCTTGAAGTGGATAGAGCTAAGGTTGAAGTAATTGAAAAATTACCCCCTCCGGTGAATGTGAAGGGCATCCGTAGCTTTTTGGGGCACGCGGGGTTCTACCGGCGCTTCATCAAGGACTTCTCAAAGGTGGCTAAGCCTTTGAGCAATTTGCTCGCCAAGGACCAGGTATTTCTCTTCACCGAAGATTGTTTGCAAGCTTTTGAGGTTTTAAAAGAAAAATTGGTTACCGCTCCAATAATAGTCGCTCCCGATTGGAATGAAAATTTTGAACTAATGTGTGACGCGAGTGACTATGCTGTTGGAGCGGTACTTGGCCAAAGAAAAGACAAAACTTTTCATGCGATACATTATGCGAGTAAGGTTCTTAACGAGGCTCAAATAAATTATGCCACAACGGAAAAAGAACTACTCGCAATAGTGTATGCGCTAGAAAAGTTTAGGTCTTATCTTATAGGGTCTAAAGTCGTTGTGTATACCGATCACGCGGCGATTAAATATCTGCTAACCAAACCGGATTCGAAGCAAAGGCTCATCCGTTGGATCCTCTTGTTACAAGAATTCGATGTGGAAATCAAAGACAAGAAGGGGTCGGAAAACTTGGTAGCGGATCATTTATCCCGATTAGTGAACGTGGAGGTTACCGCGTCTGAAAAAGAAATCCGGGAAGAATTTCCTGATGAAAAATGTTTAAGGTTCAAGTTAGGCCGTGGTTTGCAGACTTTGCAAACCACAAGGCTAGTGGTTTTGTGCCTGCCGACCTAACTTCGAACCAAAAGAGGAAGTTCCTTTCGGATGCGAAGTATTATGTTTGGGATGACCCATACTTGTTTAAGTTGGGTAGCGATAACCTGTTAAGGAGATGCGTAACTGGTGATGAAGCCCAGAGCATCCTTTGGCATTGTCACAACTCGCCTTATGGCGGACATTATAATGGGGTTAGAACGGCCACTAAAATTCTTCAATCGGGATTTTATTGGCCAACTATTTTCAAAGACGCACATACCCATGCGCAAAGTTGTGACAGCTGCCAAAGAAGCGGTGGGATAGGTAAGAGAGATGAGATGCCTCTCCAAAATATCCAAGAAGTGGAAGTGTTTGATTGTTGGGGCATAGATTTCATAGGACCTTTCCCACCCTCTTATGGGAATGAGTACATGCTTGTTGCTGTCGATTATGTCTCTAAGTGGGTTGAGGCGATTGCCTCACCTCGGGCGGATGCCAAAACGGTGATAAATTTTTTAAAGAAAAACATATTTTCCCGTTTTGGAACCCCCCGAGTGTTGATAAGTGACGGAGGGTCACACTTTTGCAATGCACCTTTGGAAACAATTCTAAAACATTATGGTGTATCGCATAGGGTGACAACTCCGTACCACCCTCAGGCTAACGGGCAAGCGGAGGTCTCTAATCGAGAGATTAAGAGAATCCTAGAAAAAACCGTGTCTAATTCTAAAAAAGAGTGGTCCCAAAAATTGGACGAAGCATTATGGGCCTACCGTACGGCCTTTAAAGCTCCAATTGGCCTAACTCCCTTTCAATTGGTATTTGGTAAAACTTGCCATTTGCCGGTTGAATTGGAGCACAAGGCCTTGTGGGCCCTAAAGTTCTTAAATTTTGAACATGAGTTGGTCGGTAACAAAAGGAAAGTACAACTACTTGAGTTGGAGGAGATGCGCAATGCCGCATACCACTCAAGTTGGTTGTACAAGGAAAAAGTAAAGAAGTATCACGACAAGAAGATCCGTAACAAAGAATTTGTGCCCGGACAATTGGTCCTATTGTTCAACTCCCGGTTGAAGTTGTTTCCCGGGAAGTTGAAATCAAAATGGTCCGGGCCATTTCGGGTGAAAGAAGTAAAAGAGTACGGGGCCATTGTCATTGAAGACATGGACAAGAAAGATAGTTGGACCGTGAATGGCCAACGATTGAAAGTGTATCTCGGCGGTCATGTGGATCGCGAGAGTTGTGCTCAGCCGCTCGATGCTCCTCTGTGAGCATCGCACCGTCGAGCTTAGCCGACGTTAAACAAGCGCTAGTTGGGAGGCACCCCAACATTGTAAGTATTTACTGTTTTATGTTTTATGTTGTATTGAGTACACTATGCTAAACCCATGCTGGATGACTTGCAAGTGCTGCATTTGCCAATGCACTTGCTGTCACGCTCGCTAGCAGCTCGCTAGGCGAAGCAGTAGCGAGCACGCTCGCTAGCTGCTCGCTAGGCGAGGCAGCAGCGAGCGCTGCAGTACTGTTTACTATTTAAATCTCAGCAGGGCCATTTTGCCCCAAACCTTCAAATTTTTTTCTGAACGGCTCTGCTGAGGAATTTGTGCTACGCTTCTCAAACTCTCTCATTTGCATCTTTAATCACCAACACTTGCTCTTTTCGGTCGATTGCAAACTCTTCTCACTTCACATTTCCAAATCCGTGTAACTAAGGTTTGCCCTACTACATTTTTCTTTTTGTTTGAACTCTTAATTTCCTAATGTGAATGGCAAATAGGATGAGTGTGGTATGGGAACATTGAGGTTGCATGTGGTATTTTGGAGTTTGCAATTTTTGGAGATTTAGGTTTTCAAATTGGGGATTTAGTTTTACTTTAGGTTTTGCATGCAATTAGGCAATCCCCAATAGCATAGAACGATTAATTGCCATGAGAAATCATTAGGTTCTGATGTGGGAACCATTAGAGTATGGGTGTTGGGGGAAAAATCTTTGAAAATGCAGAACACCCCAAAACCCGTAAGGTTCGCTAGCACTCGCTAGGCGAACCTGGGGCGAGCGTTCGCTGCCACTTCGCTAGGCGAAGCAGCAGCGAGCAAGGCAGTCTTTTGAATTATGCTTTGATGGCTAATCTGTTTGTTGGTGTGTGTTGTTTCTTTGTATATTTTGCAGATGGAGTCAAGATCTGGAGCGGGTAAGAAAAGAAAGGGAGCAACTACATCTCGGACAGTTCCTATCCAGTTTGACCAAGACAAGTTTGTCGGCCCGAAGCAGGCCGCCAGATACATCGCTCTGGAGAAGCGGAAGATACTTCCAGAGAAGCGCTTTCTAATCAACCCACAGGGCACCTACAGAAATTTCGCCGGGTTGATAGACGCAAAGAGATAGGATAGGTTGATTAGTCCCTTAGAGCATTACGACATTGCGACAGTGCGGGAGTTTTATGCTAACGCACTGCCCGACGACGACGAGCCCTTTACTTGGGTTTCTAAAGTGGCCGGGCGTCCAATTCCATTTGACCGGGATGCTATCAACCGAATCCTTGGGAACCGCTCCAGCTGGGAGCTGACCAGAGAGACCAATACCACACCGACCTAAGGCTTCACCGAGATGTTCCTGCCATTACCGCCGCCCTGCTTTTACCTGGGAAATCTGTTGAGCCGAACCCATCTGGGGTTCCAGTGAGGTATCACCGGGAGGACATGACTCCCATGGCTCAGCTGATACTGCTCTTGGTTTTGACCAACATACAGCCAAAATCCCACACCTCGACTGTGCCGATCCCAGTGGCACATTTGGTCCATTCCATCCTCACCAATGTCGAGATAGATGTGGCGAGGATAATCGCAAATGAGCTGAAGTCCGTGGTCGAGAGCGGACTTAAGTCGGGGGCTCGTGTTAATTGTCCCCTGGCTTTCCCGTGTTTGATCATGAGCTTATGCGTTCAGGCAAGGGTGAGACTTCCGTCTCGTGGGCAGGTAAGGATCCCGTCACCTATCGATGATCGGTATGTGGCTAAATATTGTAGAGCAAAGACTACCGGTGGCAGTGCAGCCTCTGGAAGTACTCGGGCTTCTGATGGTCCTAGTGCTTCTACTCCCGGACTTGATCCCTACCTCCGAGCGGTGTGTGACTACAGTTTTGAGTGGATGGCGGCATCCCAGAGAGCTATGATTGATATGCACAACAGTATGCAGAGGTTGGAACTGCAAGGTAATGACCCCTCCGGTGCTCGAGCAGTGTTGGCGCGTGAGCAGTTTATGCTTAACGCTAATTGGCCTGTGGACAGGCCAGTCTATGGTGAGGGGGTGGGCGCTGATGCTGATGATGCTGATGATGATGATGTTGATGATGAGGCTACCGGTTCTGAGGCCGGTAGCGAGGAGGAGTCCTGAGCCCTTAGTGGGTTAAGTTTTTGTGTGTTTTCAATTTATGTTATTTCTATTTGTATTTTCGGATTTTGTATCTTGATTTTGGTGTTGTACTATTGGGGTGTTTTGTCCCCCATGAACAAATTTATATTTTCAGTTAATGTTATTTAATTATGTTTTTAATTTTGTGTGTTTAATAAATTTTTGGTTGATTGAGTGGTAAACCCTTCTAGATTGGTTGCTCCTCAAGAAGTACCCAATGAAGGTGCATCCGAGCTTGGATGGCAATGATAAGAATAAACAAGTGAATAAGGCTAAGGTACATGGTTACCGTCGGCTAGAATTTTAGAATGCATTAGGAACTTTACTCTTTTTGGTAAATTGAATATTGTCTTTTTGCAACATAATTGAATGAATGCTTCATCTAGAACTTAAAACCACAAATTGTGAGGAAACCTCCATTGTTCACTTAAATGTTGGATTCTAATAAGTTTTGTTGATTCATGTGATTCATTCTTTGTATTTTATTATTGTGAAATTGTGGAAGCAATTAGAAATGATCAAGGCACTTGTTTTCTTTCGAGCACAACTACATCCAAAAACAACTTACCTGTGAGCAGAGAGAATATTTGTTAACCCCTTTGAGCCTAAACAGTTGAATCTCGGCTTGAAATAAAGCGAGATCTCAAAAATCTTTTTTTTACAACCCGGGAAATCTTGATTATTGTTCTTTTGCCGTAAAAAGTTAAGAGCATTCACTTAGGGTGTGGAAGAAATAAGTTGGGGAGAACGAAAAAGAACTGGTAAGTACCACAACTCTTGAAAAAGAAAAGAAAAACCGAGCAAGCATGGAAAAATATATGTATAGAAAATATAGAAAAGAAACATCTGTTTTGTATATTTGATGTGAAAGAAAAGAACAAAATAGAAAAAATGAAAATGAATGCTTGCTTGGAAGAAAAATAGTGAAAAATAAAAATTGAGTTGTGGAATATGTGTTGTGAAGGTTTCAAATAAGAAACAAATGAAACAAAGTCGAGTAGTGTGAATAATACTGTGAATGTCTCTTTTGCATCGGCACTTTCGTTTCAATGGCCTTAGAAATGACCCTTGTTTGTTAACCTAACCAAGCTTCAACCGAAAAGCCCTTAGTGATCTTTATGCTTCCACAGTACCATTTTTAATTGTTAGACATTGTATGAATCTATTTGATTTCTTCATTATTTGTTAGAGAGTGAGATTAGTCCCGCGGTTTCAAACGCGCAAAATCTTCATTCCTTATTCGAAGAGGAGAGATAGGATGATTCATTCAGAATAGTATTGTTGTAGATAGATAAATATTTTGCATTGCTATTTAAGTTTTAGTTCTTATGTATTATTTTATTCGAACCGTTGGGAACTTGTATTTGCTGATTTCGCTTGTGTTTGAGCCGTTTATCCAACTTCGGAGAAACCAGTTTCTTAAGCAAATCCTCTTGTCCTTCAAGAGGCATACTTTGCTTGAGGACAAGCAAGAATCTAGTTGGGGAGAGTTGTTAGATGCCCAAAAGTGCTTATTTGAGCTATCATATGTGGGCATCTTTCACTCTTTTTCCTTGCTAAAATTGTCAAAACCACATTTGTTTTACATGGAATGCATTACATTGATAAACAAGCTTGGTGCCTTTGATTTGTGTGTTATTGTACAGGAAAGACATGAACTAATTGAAAATGAAGACACAAGAAAATTGGCAAAGGAACCAAAGAATACAAGCATTTCATCAGCCTGCTCGCTAGGCGAGGCTGTGGCGAAGCATTGGTTCGCTAGGCGAGTTCCTGGCGAAAAGCTCCAGTAAATTGTCAAATTAATTCGCCAGGCGAGCTGAAGGCGAAGGTGGTAGCGAGTTCGTTCTGTTTTGGTGAAAAACACAGCCAGCACTCACTCGCTAGGCGAAGCTCTAGCGAGTCCCCAGCGAGCATTCCAGTAGCAAAACCTCTCAACCTCGCTGGGGCGAAGGTTGAAGCGTGTCCTTCGCTAGGCGAAGGTATGTTCGCTAGGCGAACATGACAGTTCAGCAGGCCCTGTTTTCTCTGGGCGCAGGGGCCTTGTGTGCCCATTTTAGACCCTCGCTAGGCGAGCCATGCTGCTCGCCTAGCGAACATGACAGCCCAGCAGTGGTCTATAAGTAGCAGGTGCCACTTTTGAGCACCATACCTCATTTTTACCAACTTTTTCCACTTCTGTACTTTTTAGAGATATTTTGACAGCATTTGTTTTGGGAGCTTTTATGCCCTAGTTTTTCATTTCTCTTCATCTAGCAACCATCTTCCACAAAAAGAAGGTGGATTCCCATCCAACTTCGATTATCCGACTTGGATGTTGATCAACCTTCTTTCCTTACTTTCCGACCAAGCTACCATGAAAATGAGTAGCTAAGTCATCCATTTGTCAAGGTTAGATGTAGGTGATTACTAGCTTTGTGTGTAAATGTAAGGATCCTCATATGTAAACTCTTTAACGGTAAATATATGATGAAAACTTTGTTTCTATTTAAAAACTCTTTGAGTTGGTTTATGATCGAGAGATGTTTACCGACTCTTGACCTAGGTTTTCATCCAAACTTGTTTGTTAGCTAGAGATAGTAACGAATGATTTTGTTCACCATAAGGTTGAACCAAAAAGTTGTCATTTTGATAGATTGTGTTCGAGAGAAACAATGGATCAAAATGGCAAAACTCACAATATGTGTTCGAGAGAAACATATTGAGAGGACTTTGTGAAATGATTTATCATCTAAAGGAGTTTATAAGATTGTTGACCGAGCAAATACATGCAAAGTGATCATTGAAACCTAACTTTGACAATATTTCTCATTTAATCAAACCATAACTTTTACCGCAATTTATTACTTTTTATGCAAGATAACTTGATTAAAACCAAAACCCTATTGTTACATTGAGCTAAGATTAATACAACCATCGAACGGCGGTGATATCTTACAATCCCTGTGGATACGATAACAAAAACCCGACACGAAATATACTTTCAACATGGGCGCATTCTCGCTGATCAATCCGAGGACCCCGAGACTGGGAACTTGCTTTAGGATGTCCTGTTGAGGGGAGTCAGTGAAGGTCTTTTATCCCGTAATAATGCCAAACCTTCAGTGGTAAACGTATTATTCGCGACTGAAGGGCTGAAGTTGACGAACTTCTGTTCTTAGAACCTACCAGTGAGGGGCGGGCTAAATTCAGGAAACCTTAACCTCCAACCAACCCGGTTTTCTGGAGCAGAGCTTTGATCTTGTATTATATTCCTCAGTGGTTTTCTCTTCAGACAGTGTAACCCGACAAATGTTCAAGCAGATACAGCAACCCTGATTGACATGCCAATGCATTGCATTCACATCATCACATCATTTGCATTCATATCATTTAACACATGTTTATCCATTTCAAGGGGGTTTACATCTTCTTCTTGATTCCAGTCGGAGTTTTTCTGGTTCTCTTAAGATGGATATTGGCAGAAAGAGACTTGTCGCCTACAAGTTTCCGGTGGTCTGTCTGGAGCCCATCCAACAGTTGATGCAGTTAATGAATCCTGGTTCTCTAGAAGGATTCCGAGAGGATTACGGTCTGATTCTAAGTTTCGTCACGGTTCTTTCCAAAGATCAACATGACGCCCTATTCACACTGCTACAGTTCTATGACCCTCCATTGAGGTGTTTCACATTCCCAGATTATATCTTGGTCCCTACTCTGGAGGAGATTGCCAGTTTTCTCAGAGTTCCTATCAGGTCACAATTATTGTTCTACAGTTCTGAGTTTCTGCCCGATCTCAGCATGGTTGCTTCAGCCACATATTTGGAGGAATCAGTCTGGAAGGCTAATATGTGTCAGAAGGGAGAAGTTAGTGGTTTTCATCTAAGTTTCTTACTGGGAGAAGCAAAGAAGAAGCTGGAAGACGGTAACCAGAGGGGTTTCAATGTTGTGTTGGCTCTTTGCGTGTATGGGATTGTCTTGTTCCCTAATGTCGCCAAATTTGTGGACATGGACGCAATACGCCTCTTCGTGTTGAGAAATCCAGTACCGACCTTGCTAGGAGATTTCTTTCATTTAGTGCACCACAGAAATAAGAATAGAAAAGGGGGATTGTTGAATTGTTGTGTGCCTTTGTTTTATAGGTGGTTCAGTTCTCACCTACCCAAATCAGGAGTGTTCGTTAATGTCAAGGACTCGTTGAGTTGGTCGAAGAGATTGATGGGTTGAGAGCTGAAGATATTTCTTGGTGGTCCGACCGGAGCTTGCTTCGGGCAGATATTATTCATAGTTGTGGGAACTTCCCAAATGTTCCGTTGGTAGGAAGAAGAGGAGGAATCAACTATAATCCTTCTCTAGCAGTTAGACAGTTTGGATATGCTTTAAGAACTCCGCCTTTGGAAAAGGATGTGGAAGAATCTCTGTTTTTCCATTCTTCGCCTGATTTGACGGTATCCCGTAAGGCAGCTGAGGCCTGGCTCAAGGTGATCAAGAGAGGAAGAACCGTCCTTGGAAAAGGAGATTGTAGAACTTACCCTCGGTATGAAGAGTGGCTTCAAGGAAGAGTCGAAGAGTTTGGTCTGCCATTCCCTATTGAAGAACCTTTGTATCCACCTACTCCTGAGCAGTCAACAATGGTGAGCCGAGAGGAGTACGACAAGTTGAAGAGTGCCATGGAGGGACTTCAAACCAAGAACTCAGAGTTAAGTGAGAAGTTGCAAGACTGTATGCGTCAATTCCAGGAGGCAGAATATCAGAAGGGGGAAGCCGTCAGAGTGCAAAAGGAAGCAGAGAGGAGATTTGCTGTGGAGGCGGACTTCTTCAGGAAGACAGACGAAGCCTTGAGATCATCCAGTTCTGAGTTGAGGCGAGTCAAGCAGCAGTTAGTAGATGCTCATGGTAAATTAGCTAGGTGGCAGGAGCAATGGGATGCATTTTCAACTTCTCGGAAGGCAAAGGAGGAGGAGACAGTAGCCGAACTGACTGGTCAGATAGAGAAATTGACGACTTTGCTCAAGGGGAAAAACAATGAGCTTCTGTGCGCCCGTTCTACTAATGGCTACATCATAGATCAACTCCATGAGGCTCGAGGACAGATTGAAGAACTCAAGGTGTTGGCAGGTTTGAAGAAATCCAGACTTGAAGAGGTATTCAGAGAAGATGATGGGAATTACTACAAAGAGCACATCAACGAACTGGATGGGATCATTCACAAGAGGAATCTGCTTATCCGGCATTTGACAGAATCTCCAGATCATCCCGACACGGTGGCATTACTGGATGAAGTGAGGAGCAGTCCTTATGGGTTGTATACAGGAGGTTGATCCCTGGTTTATGTTCCTCCCTTTACTTTTTGTTTTGTTGCTGTGTAGCGATAATCCACAGGCTTGTTGTGGGGATCCTCTTTTGATGTACTTTTGGCTAAGGCCCCTTTCCTGGAACTCATTTGTATGTTGGTTTCCCTTTGTTGCATCTTGATCTCAGAAGTTTATCCATGACTCAGTCTTCTTGCACTATTCGCCTGATGTGAGACTGGAATCAAGGGGGTAGAATACCTTTTGGATTTGATAAACATGGCATTGCATTTACATATTCATTGTCATATCTTGCATAACAGGTACCGCTGCAGTGTTCTCATATTGTTTGGTGTCCCACTAGCAGGATAGCTGACTCAGGCATTCACCGATACGGTACCCGAAGGAATCAACAGAGAGCGATGGAGAGCCTACAAGCAGAGCTCGCCGAGATGAAGATTCGCATGAATCAATTCATGGATTTGGTTCAAGGGGTGGCTCAAGGACAACAGGAGCTTAGATTGTTGGTACAGAGGGATCCCCCTATTACTCAACTGGAGATGTTGGCTGATCCTCCAGCTGGAAAGGCTAATGGTCCCAATGGACCGGGGCCTATCCCGATCCCGCATGTCAACCTAGATCAACAACCCATTCAGGATGGTCAGGATGATCAGTTCCCCTTGCTTCAGGAAGACTTTGGCATGGACCCCATGTTTAGAAGATTGGAAGAGAGGTTGAAAGCAGTGGAAGGACAGAATCTTCTGGGAGTAGATGTTGCTGACTTGGGGCTGGTCCCAGGTGTGAGAGTGCCACCGAAATTCAAGGTCCCGATATTTGACAAATACAATGGCAGCTCTTGCCCCAAAACTCACGTGCAAGCCTATTTCCGTAAAATGGTTGCATACTCTGATGACGAGAAGCTACTTATGTACTTCTTTCAGGATAGCCTAGCTGGGGCATCCTTGGAATGGTATATGAGGCTGGACAGAGCCCACATCCGTTGCTGGAGGGATTTGGCAGAGGCTTTCGTGAAGCAGTATCAGTATAATGCAGACATGGCTCTGGACAGAACTCAACTTCAGAATCTGTCTCTTAAAAGCAATGAGTGCTTCAGGGAGTACGCTCAACGCTGGAGGGAGACAGCTTCCCGTGTTCAGCCTCCGATGTTGGAAAAGGAAATGGCCAACATGTTCATGAATACGCTGCCTGGACCTTATCTGGAGTGTCTGGTGGGGTGCAATGCTTCCAACTTTGCTGATGTGGTCTCTACTGGAGAAAGGGTGGAGAATTACCTAAAGACCTATAAGAGCCAGAGTGGAGGTGGATCCTCATCAGGGGTGAAGAAGCCGTTCATTCAGGGACAGAAGAGGAGAGAAGGGGATGCAAATGCCATATCTTCTTATCAGAACAGGGATAACCGGAGGAATAACTTTCAGAATCATCATCAGCAACCGTATGTTGCGGCTGTGACCATTCCAGCTGCAGCGCCACTACAACAACAACAATCACAACGTCAACCAGCTCAGTATCAACAACAGCAGCAACCGGGTAACAGACCCGCCTATCAACAGAGGCAAAAGATGATGGACCGGCGTTTCGACACCCTTCCAATGTCGTACGCTCAGTTGCTTTCTAGTCTTCAACAACTACAACTTGTGCAACTGCGCACTCTGGCTCCTCCTATTGGTAGACTTCCGGTGGGTTACGACGCCAACGCTAGGTGTAGCTTCCACTCTGGGGCACCTGGCCACAATATTGAGAACTGCAAAGCTTTTAAGCACGTAGTTCAAGACCTCATAGATTCAAAGGCCATCGACCTTGCACCGGCTCCGAATGTCGTTAACAATCCCATGCCCCAGCATGGTGGTGCGAACGTTAACATGATAGAGGGAAAAGCCAAGTCCATTAAGGATGTGTTGAAGTTGAAGACTCCATTGTTGGATATCAAAGGATGCTTGCTGAAGGCCGATGTTTTCCCCGGTTGTGGGAAGGGTTGTTTGGATTGTGCCACTCAGAGTGGAGGTTGTTTGAAGCTACAACAGGGTATCCAGGCCTTGCTCAACAAAGGTATCCTCCAGGTTGAAGATTTGTCTGTCCAAGAGTTTGTGGAAGGGGTTGAGGAAGAAGGGTTTGAAGATGCTACTGATGAATTCGTAGATGTTGTTCCTGTTAATTTTGTGATTCCCAGTGAAGTCTCCGCGGTCAACGAAGAAGATGGGGATAGTGATTGTGACATTGACAACTGGGTGCGTCCGAGGATCCCGGGTGAAGTCATCAACAATTGGTCTTCTGAGGAGATTGTCCAAGTCACTTTTCTGAAGGAGTAATTTTCTTTGTTTATTCATGCATATCCAAGTCTTACGTTCCGCCCAGGGCGTAATGACTCATTGTAGGGCCCGTCTATGTGACACTTGCATTTTTATCATAAATAAAAGACGTATTTTTGCATTCAAATATTTCGTTCCCTGTCTTTCTATTTTTGCAGTTTTTCAAAATAAAAAAAATGGCAATGTTTTGTTTAGTTTTCACTTCTTGTTCACACTCATAAGCACATACCATCACTCATGCAGATGCACATCACCAGATCCTATTGATAACGGTTCTGCTATGGCTCGCTTCGACTTTGAAAATCCAATCTTTCAAGCTGAAGAAGAGGATGATGAAGACTGTGAACTCCCTGAAGAGCTTACCAGGTTATTAAAACAAGAGGAAGGGGTTATTCAACCGCATCAAGAGTCTGTTGAAGTGATTAATCTCGGCACCGAGGACGCTGTTAGATGCCCAAAAGTGCTTATTTGAGCTATCATATGTGGGCATCTTTCACTCTTTTTCCTTGCTAAATTGTCAAAACCACCTTTGTTTTAGATGAAATGCATTACATTAATAAACGATCTTGGTACCTTTGATTTGTGTGTTATTGTGTAGGAAGAAGGCATGAAACAATAGAAAGTGAAGACACAAGAAAGTTGGCAAAGGAACCAAAGAAAACAAGCATTCATCAGCCTGCTCGCTAGGCGAGGGCTGTGGCGAAGCACTCGCTAGGCGAGCGCCCAGCGAAAAGCTCCAGTAAATTGTCAATAAATTCGCCAGGCGAGCTGCTAGCGAAGGTGGTAGCGAATTCGTTCAGTTTTGGTGAAAAGCGCAGCCAGCACTCACTCGCTAGGCGAGGCTCTAGCGAGTTCCCAGCTAGCATTCCAGTAGCCAAACCTCTCAACCTCGCTAGGCGAGGCTCTAGCGAGTTCCCAGCGAGCATTCCAGTAGCCAAACCTCTCAACCTCGCTGGAGCGAGGGTTGAAGCGTGTTCTTCGCTAGGCGAAGGTTTGTTCGCTAGGCGAACATGACAGTCTGAGATAGACTGTGTCTCTGGGCGCAGGTGCCTCAGGTGCCTCAATTAGACCCTCGCTAGGCGAGCCATTCTGCTCGCCTAGCGAGCATGACAGCCCAGTACAGCTCTATAAGTAGCAAGTGCCACTTTTGAGAGCCATACCTTAGTTTTACCTAATTTTTCCACTTTTGTACTTTCTTAGAGATATTTTACAGCATTGTTCTTGGGAGATTTTATGCCCTAGATTTTATTTCTCTTCATCTTGTAACCATCTTCTACAAAAAGAAGGTGGATTCCCATCCAATCTCGATTATCCGACTTGGATGTTGATCAACCTTCTTCCGAAACTTGCCGACCAAGCTACCATGAAAATGAGTAGCTAAGTCATCCATTTGTCAAGGTTAGATGTAGGTGATTACTAGCTTTGTGTGTAAATGTAAGGATCTTCATGTGTAAACTCTTTAATGGTGAATATATGATGAAAACTTTGTTTCTATTTAAAACTCTTTGTGTTGGTTTATGATCGAGAGATGTTTACCAACTCTTGACCTAGGTTTTCATCCAATCTTGTTTGTTAGCTAGAGATAGTAATGAATGATTTTGTTCACCATAAGGTTGAACAAAAAAGTTGTCATTTTGATAGATTGTGTTCGAGAGAAACAATGGATCAAAATGGGAAAACTCACAATGTGTGTTCGAGAGAAACATATTGGGAGGACTTTGTGAAATGATTTATCATCTAAAGGAGTTTATAAGATTGTTGACCGAACAAATACATGCAAAGTGATCATCGAACCCTAACTTTGGCAATATTTCTCATTTATTCAAACCATAACTTTTACCGCAAGTTATTACCTTTTTATGCAAGATAACGTGACAACCAACCAAAACCCTATTGTTACATTGAGTTAGAATTAATACAACCATCGAACGGCGGTGATATCTTACAATCCCTGTGGATACGATAACAAAAACCCGACACGTAAATTTACAACTAACAAAATGGCGCCGTTGCCGGGGATTGTAAATTGATATTGCGAGCATCGCAATGGTTGTTTAAGTTTTAGCTTGTGAATTTTTGACTTGTGCTTGTAATTTGTTTGGTTTAGTGTGCAGCTTACGTTTTATGCGAGGGTAAATCCCTGTGGACGAACTTCTTTTTGATCCCGAGATCGAGAGAACCGCAAGGAGGCTCAATAGAAAAACGAGACGTAGGAGGCAACAGGCTAGACAACGCCAAGAGCAAGGAGAAAGTTCTTTGACCACAAATCACCCACCATTCATACCAAACATGGAGCAACCACCACCACCACCTATTTCTACTCCATGCATAAATAGTCCACGGAACACCGCTCAGTTTGCCAACCACACAGGAAGGCAAGCTGAGATGAAAACGGGAACTCTAAATTTATTATATGGAAGTCCATTCACCGGAATGGACCATGAAGACCCATTTGCCTTTCTCACAAAATTTTATGAGATAGCATTGGCTGCCGGAGTGGATCAGGCTCAGGAGCTTCCGTTGTTCAGACGATTATTTCCCCACGCTTTGCTCGGTAAAGCAAAGGATTGGTACCTAGATCAAACACCAGCCGTAATGACAGACTGGAACGTGTTAGAAGAGAAATTCATCGAAAGATTTTTCTCCCATAACCGATTCATGGAATCCAAGACGGCCATCTCGGTGTTTTCACAAGGAACCAGTGAATCATTAAATGAAGCGTGGGAAAGATTCAAGTCCATGCTTCGGAAATGTAAAGGGCATGGATTTGATGAATTGACTCAAATCCATATCTTCAAAAATGGACTTCAACCAAACTGCAAAACGTTGTTGGATGCTACCTCGGGTGGCTCTTTATTGTCAAAAAGTGCCGAAGAAGCCACAAACATTATAAATCGAATGGCTTTAAATGATCTTCAGAGTCAAAGTCGAGGCAACTCTTTGAAGAAGCTGAGAGTGCTTGAGCTAGGGACGAACGATGCCATCCTTGCCCAAAACAAGCTCATCTCACAACAAGTGGAACTCTTAACGCAACAAATCAAAGAGTTAAGAGAACCGTCAAAAGCTAAACAAATAGCTTGTTGTGAACTTTGTAAAGGTGAACATGACACCGGATTTTGTCCACCTCCCGGTTTTGACGAAGTAAACTATATGGCCAATCAACGGGACTATCAACCGAGACCACAACAACAACAACAACCTTATCAACCGCACCCTCAAAATCAACAACAACATTACCAAGGGAACCAAGGGTTCCAACCTAGAAGCAACTATTATCATAACCAAGGTTATGGAGGTGGTTCTTCTAGCCGTCAAAACCCTCCCCAAAATCCTTATCAACCTCAACCTCAACAACCGCCGGTCGTAACTTCTAAATTGGAAGAGACATTGACGCAATTCATGCAAATGTCAATGGCTAACCAAAAGAGCAATGACGTGGCCATAAAAAATCTCGAGACTCAAGTTGGGCAACTTGCTAAGCAACTCGCAGAACAACAAACCGGTCCTTCCTTTTCGGCAAACACGCAAACAAATCCTAATGCACATTGTAAGGCGATCATGACGAGAAGTGGGAGGGAGTTGGGTTGTGAGAATAAAAAAAGAGTCGAGAGTGAACAAAGAGAGAAAGAGAAAGAAATTGAGGAGGAAATATTGGAGGAAAATGTTGATGGTGAAGTAGGAGAGTGGAGTGAGGGTGAAGAAGTTGAAAAGAATAAAAATAATGGTGAAGTTGAAAAGAAAAAAGGTGTGGAGATTGAGAAAAATACGAGTGATGAAGTAAGGGGTGAGGAAGTGAAAAAGCCTAGATGGAGGAGTTCTAGAGTTGCAAAGGGAAAGGAGGTAGTGTACACTACTCCAATCCAAAACCTCCCTTATCCTCATGCCCCGTCCAAAAGGGAGAATGAACGGCATTACGCCCGGTTCATGGATATTTTTAAATAGTTGCAAATCAACATTCCGTTTGCCGAAGCCTTGGAGCAAATGCCCAAGTATGCCAAATTCATGAAGGACATACTAACAAAAAAGCGGAGGTATACGGAACCGGAGACCATCGTCCTTGATGCGAGCTGTAGTGCCATTATTCAAAGGACGCTTCCTAAGAAAGAGGTTGATCCGGGAAGAGTTACATTGCCGGTTAAAATTGGTGACGTCTATGTCGGGAAAGGACTTATTGACTTGGGGTCAAGCATTAATCTTATACCTTTGTCAATTATCAAGAGACTTGGCAACATTGAGATTAAGTCCATCCGAATGACGTTGCAATTGGCGGATAAGTCGACGACCCATCCTCATGGCGTAGCCCAAGATGTTTTGGTGAAGGTCGACAAATTCTTTTTCCCGGTCGATTTTATTGTTATTGATATGGAGGAAGATGATGATGCTCCGCTCATCTTGGGCCGACCGTTCATGAAGACCGCGCGAATGATGATAGATGTTGACGACGGTTTAATGAAGGTGAGAGTTCAAAATGAGGAAGTTACATTCGATCTATTCGAGGCAATGAAGCATTCAAAAGATAGAAATGATAGCTTTCGCATCGATGTGATCGAAGACGCTATTATGGAGGTTTCAAAGCATATTCATGAGATATCTCCTATGGAGTTAGCTCTTGACGACTCATTGGAGGTTTTCACTGTTGAAGAAGAGCTAGCTCTTGAGGAATGCTTAAAGGAACTTGATAGTTTAGACGACCTACAACCATGGGAAGTAGAGGAGGAAAACTTGAAAAAGGAGGTTATTGACGAAAAAACGCCAATTGAATTGAAAGTGCTACCCTCTACTTTGAAATATGTATTCCTAGATGAGACCGAGGCAAAGCCGGTCATCATAAGCAACCTTTTGACAAATGAAGAAGAAGCCCGTCAAATCATTGTGCTAAAAACAAATCAAGAAGCCATGGGTTGGACTCTTTCCGATCTAAAAGGAATTAGTCCATCCTATTATATGCACAAGATTTTGATGGAGGAGGATTTTAAGCCGGTGGCTCAACCACAACGCCGCTTAAATCCTACCATGAAGGAGGTTGTTCGAAAGGAAGTGGTAAAGCTATTGGATGCGGGAATGATTTACCCGATCTCGGATAGTCCGTGGGTTAGTCCTGTGCACGTTGTTCCGAAGAAGGGGGGGATTACCGTAATCCGGAATGACAAGGATGAATTGATCCCCACTAAAGTTGCAACGGGGTGGAGAATGTGTATTGATTATAGGCGGTTGAATACCGCGACTCGAAAGGACCATTTTCCACTCCCATTTATGGATCAAATGCTCGAAAGACTATCGGGCCAACAATACTATTGTTTTTTGGACGGCTACTCCGGGTACAACCAAATTGCGGTTGACCCGGCCGATCATGAGAAGACGGCTTTCACGTGTCCGTTTGGAGTGTTCGCATACCGAAAAATGCCCTTTGGGTTGTGCAATGCACCGACGACTTTCCAACGATGTGTGCAAGCCATTTTTGCCGATCTGATAGAGAAAACAATGGAAGTCTTCATGGATGACTTCTCGGTATTTGGTGGGTCTTTTAGTCAATGCTTGGCGAACTTGAAAACGATGTTGGAGAGATGTGTGAAGACCAATTTGGTGCTTAATTGGGAGAAGTGTCACTTCATGGTGACCGAGGGGATCGTGCTAGGCCACAAAGTCTCTAGAAGGGGGCTTGAAGTGGATAGAGCTAAGGTTGAAGTGATAGAAAAATTACCTCCTCCGGTGAATGTGAAAGGCATCCGTAGCTTTTTGGGGCACGCCGGGTTCTATCGGCGCTTTATCAAGGACTTCTCAAAGGTGGCTAAGCCTTTGAGCAATTTGCTCGCTAAGGACCAGGTATTTCTCTTGACCGATGATTGTTTGAAAGCTTTCGAAACTTTAAAAGAAAAATTGGTTACCGCTCCAATAATAGTCGCTCCCAATTGGAATGAAAATTTTGAACTAATGTGTGATGCGAGCGACTACGCAGTTGGAGCGGTACTTGGCCAAAGAAAAGATAAAAATTTTCATGCGATACATTATGCAAGTAAGGTTCTTAACGAGGCTCAAATAAACTATGCCACCACGGAAAAAGAACTACTTGCAATAGTGTATGCGCTAGAAAAGTTTAGGTCTTATCTTATAGGGTCCAAAGTCGTAGTGTATACCAACCACGCGGCGATTAAATATCTGCTAACCAAACCGGATTCGAAGCAAAGGCTCATCCGTTGGATCCTCTTGTTACAAGAATTTGATGTGGAAATAAAAGACAAGAAGGGGTCGGAAAACTTGGTAGCGGATCATTTATCCCGCTTAGTGAATGTGGAGGTTACCGCGTCTGAAAAGGAAATCCGGGAAGAATTTCCTGATGAAAAACTGTTTAAAGTTCAAGTTAGTCCGTGGTTTGCAGACTTTGCGAACCACAAGGCTAGTGGTTTTGTGCCTTCCGACCTAACTTCGAACCAAAAAAGGAAGTTCCTTTCGGATGCGAAGTATTATGTTTGGGATGACCCATACTTGTTTAAGTTGGGTAGTGTCATACGGTGAACTGACTTGGGGTGTTTTGCTTTTTATCGCAATGTCGCGGATAGCAAGAGTCGCCACCGACTTTTCTTTTATCCAATAAGGAAAGGTGGAAAAGAACAGGAAAGACCTCAATAGATTTTTAGGTTCGGGAGGTACATTATACAAAGGGAAGGTGTTAGCACCCTTTGTATCCATGGTTATCCATGGGCTCTTAATTGCTCAATCATTTATGTTTTCCTTGTTTGAAAAAGTGTTTTGAGAAATGTGTGAAAAAATGTTTTGAAAATGAGAATTTAACTTTGTAATGATTCTTGCATGAATGTATACAAAGTGGTTATCTCGTTTAGATTTGAAAGTTATTCAGAGAAATATAACTCAGCAATGATCCTAGTACGGATGTATGCTAAGTGGTGATTTTCCAAAAAGGATGTTTGAAATGTGTAAGGTGTGAAAAGTATTTTTAGGTTATGAATGAGCAATTAAGGGTTATACCTGTCCGAGGTCTTTACTGTATTTCCTATCCTTGTGAGGGTAAAACTGTCCTTACTATTGAGAAGTAAGTAGTTTTATCCTTGGGATGTAAAGGGTCATCGTAGGGTCATCGGCTGGTCATTGAAGGCAACAGTTATGAGGATACCTTAGAATTCGAAGGGACTATCATCATTTAACCGTAGGCTACACCGAAGGGTCATCGAGGGACAAAATCGTATTTTCGAAGGCAACATCCGAGGGACCATGATGATTTAACCGAAGGGTCTTTGCTAAGGGTACCCCCAGATTCGCGGGACATGACCGTATTACGTAATCGGGGGGTAACAAAGAGAGGTCCGATACCATTTATTTAAAGTCCATATTTTAACGTTCATTAGGTAATTATGATGAATCTCCACATTAAAATCAACACATTAAAATCAATACATTAAAAATTAATACATTAAAATTAATTAGGCAATCAATATGAATCTTCACATTAAAGTGAAGTAATTTAGAATCCATCTCCACGAAGGTCTTCCACACGTAAAGTGGAGTACCTAGCCGGCCGCTTCATTGAGGATATGGAAGCCTTTACACCATTCAACACACGGGTTAGAGCATTGAGATAAAGTATGATTTGACAATTGCACCATAAGATAAACATAACAGTTATGAGTTCAGGCCAAGTGATGCAAAAATCGTAATTAGATAAGCATAAGATAGAACAGCAAAGAGACAAAGCAGCCACTGTCCCGTTCGCCTCTGCTTCGCCTAGCGAAGGCTCAGCGAATGCTCGCTGCAGGCTCGCTTAGCGATGAGCTAGCGAGCGGCCACGGGTTTGGAGTTGACAGCAGCATGACTTCCGAAAACCTGCACTCTTATGGCATTTGATCACAGGCATAGCATATACAATTATATAGGATGTTCATACTTAGATTCACATGTGAAATCAAATTACATATCAAAGCTTTAATCGGAATGCATCATGTATGTAAAGAATATCAATTGGAAACATAAAACAACGATGATACGCAAACCTGTGTGCAATTGCGATATTGAAAGGGACTGATTGCTTGGAGGCGGCGGTAGTTTCGGCGCGGAGGGGCTGCCTTCAGGTTAGCAGGGTTTTTGCACCAGGGTTTCCGTCCTTCGTCTTGGTCTCTCCGTCTCGGTGTCCGTCCGTCTGTTTGTATCTGTGTTTCTCCTTTTGGGTCTGTGTGTTTTTTCGTGGCTGAAGAGCTGGTATTTATAGTAGTAGTGGTGACCTAATGGGCTTAAAATGAGGTCCAAAACTTCAGATTTTCGCAAGCTTCGCTAGGCGAAGGAATTGCTCGCCTAGCGAGCAAGCTATTCTGGGCTTTTTTCTGGATCTGATGCTTCGCTGGGCGAGTGTCATGATGAAGTGTTCGCTAGGCGAAGGAATTGCTCGCCTAGCGAGCAAGCTAGTTTGGGCCACTTTTGGATTGGGCCTGTTGTGAGCTGGGCTTTTGTTCCTTTAGTGTTAGTGCCTTGCAGAACAAGTCGGAGGGTCTTGAGGAATGCTTTGTAATATCAACGGGCAAATTTTGGGGTATGACAGCTGCCCCTGTTCAATATTCTTGAACCGAGAGAGTAGAATGGTATGTGCCGTTCGTGGTCTGGAGGTGAAAGATTATTGAACACTAGAATGCCCCAAAAATTTGCGCTTGTCCATTAGTCTCGATGGAGATGGGCTTAAAGATGCCATCCAGGAAGTTTGATGATGAGGGCTCCAGATTGCGTCGTACGTTAGACGATGTCTGAAGACATGGATGTCATACCGGGTCATACGCTAGACCGTATAGTGAATCATCCATCATGCTGTTGACTTCGTTGGGGAGTCAGAGTATGCTATATACTGCTGGGGATGAGGGATCGGAATGGGTCGTACGTTAGACCGTGTCTGAATACCAGAGTGAATTGTTCGTTAGGCGGATGACTTTGCCGAGGATGAAAAATCAGAACGGATCGTACGCTAGATCGTCTCTGAGTTGAAGATCCAAATGGGTCTTATGATATACTGTATTGGAGTTGCAGGATGAGCCGTCCGTTAGGCCGTGTCTGATGATGAAAGGGAGGTAGTCGTACGCTAGACTACAATTCAGAAATGTACCTGTCACTAGGTAGCATCTGAGGAGATGAGGGTCTAACTTGGTCGTACATTAAATCGTATCTGAGCAGAATGAGCCGTCCATTAGGCTGAATCTGACGAGGAAAGGGAGTAGTCGTATACTAGACTACCATTCAGAAATGTACCTGTCCGAAGGTAGCATCTGAGTAACAGAATGAGTCGTCCGTTAGGCTGAATCTGCTTAAAAGAGAGTAGTCGTATACTAGACTACCATTCAGAAATGTACCTGTCCGAAGGTAGCATCTGAGTAGATGAAGGTTTAACTTGGTCGTACATTAAACCGTATCTGAACAGAATGAGCCGTCCATTAGGCTGAATCTGCTGAAAAGGGAGTAGTCGTATACTAGACTACCATTCAGAAATGTACCTGTCCGAAGGTAGCATCTGAGTAACAGAATGAGCCGTCCGTTAGGCTGAATCTGCTTAAAAGAGAGTAGTCGTATACCAGACTACCATTCAGAAATGTACCTGTCCGAAGGTAGCATCTGAGTAAGGGAGTAGTCGTATACTAGACTACCATTCAGAAATGTACCTGTCCTAAGGTAGCATCTGAGGAGATGAAGGTCTAACTTGGTCGTACATTAAACCGTACTTGAGTTGTTGAAGATCAGAACGGATCGTATGATAGATCGTATCTGAGTTGTCGAAGGTCAGAATGGATCATACGTTAGATCGTATTTGAATTGAAGGTCCAAATGGGTCGTACGTTAGACCGTATTGGAGTAGTTGAAGATCAGAATGGATCGTCCGTTAGATCGTATCTGAGTGGAAGGAGTTATATGTTGGGCTGAATCATAATGAACCGTACGCTAGGCTATATCTGATAGTATTTGTGTATGCTGTATTTGCAATAAATGTCTGGGATGAGCTTATAGATGCCATCGTTAGGAGGATGTCAGAATGAACGTAAACATGGAGTATATCTGAAAGATGTAGTTGAATCCTGGATGTAATTGGTAAAGCTGTCCGTCTGAATGGACCTTTGTTTTGATTGTATCAAGAGGATAATTAACCTGAAAAATAAAGTTAGCTTCATGCCATGTCATGATGCATGAGATGCAAATGTTGTATGCATGCGTTTGCTGTGAAATGATGTAATGAATGAATTATGCGTCTGGAATAAATGAGAGCATTGTATACATGTGTATGTTATGAAATGATGTAATGTATATGATGCGGGATGAAAATTGTATGTAGGTATGTGATGTGAAATGATGTAATGAATGCACTATGTGTCTGAAACGTTCTTCCAGGGGACTCTACTGGGAAAATAAATCTCATTCTTCTGGTTGGAGATATTTGTATTGATAACCCTTCCTTAGCTAGGGGTATTTGACTTTTATCTGATGGCAGAGATATTCAACAGAGCCTGGCTGGGGGTAGAAGAGATGACTAGTCTAGTGATGCCAATTTCTTCTGGGGAATAACTGGTTTTTGTTGGGGAATGGATTTGTAACCGGACTTGTTGGAAAGCCTGGTTAGACCTTATCCTCGATCCTGAAGTCTTTTAGGAACTGCCATTGCTATTTTATGCATGTATTTTGATAAACATTGATCATATTCAAATGCATATATCAATTCAAGTTAAATCAATGGACATTTACGCAAACAAAACAGAGAAAGTAAAACAAAACATCTTTTTGGGAATGACATCGTATTGATTTTGAAAGAGGGCCCATGAACAGGCAAATCGTGTATAAGGAGACAGAAATCCTAGTAAGAGGAAATTGCCGAGAAAACAAAGAAAAAGCTATGCAGGAAAAGTCCTATTGATTTTAAATCCACTACCGTCCTTATGTCTTCAAGCATCTCATCTCCTGCTGTCGGATAGAAGTGATTGGCTTGTTCGGTCCCTTGAAACTTGGGTGAAGCTGACAGAGAACGGGACATAGTCATACGCTTTAATCCCTAATTTTTGCCTGGACCGCCTTTTCAGGTTTTCAATCCACCAGGATACCCCTTTTTGCCCAAGCCGCCTTTTCAGGTTTTCGACTTGCCGGGTGTACATGCGTAGTATTTTTTTAACTATGTCCGTGTTCACGGGACGCGGGAAATCTTCGCCGTCCCTCGTAGCAAGTATCATGGCTCCACCAGAGAATACCTTCTTAACTACAAACGGCCCTTCGTACGTGGGAATCCATTTGCCTCTGGGATCACCTTGTGGTAGAATGATACGCTTGATCACCACGTCGCCAAGTTGGTACACCTGTCTCTTAACTCTTTTGTTAAATGCCTGGGTCATGCATTTCTGATATATCTGCCCGTGACGAACAGCCGCAAGTCTCTTCTCATCAATCAGATTTATTGATCGAGTCGAGTCTGAATCCATTCATCTTCATCTAAGCCCGCCTCTTTCATGATTCTTAGAGAGGGAATCTGAACTTCCACTGGTAAGATGGCTTCCATTCCATAGACTAAAGAGAACGGAGTTGCCCCTGTCGAAGTGCGGTAACCATGAAGAGCAAGAGGTAACATCTCATGCCAGTCTTTGTACGTTATGTCGTTTTTTGTATGATCTTCTTGATATTGTTAGCAGTCTCCACGGCGCCGTTCGTCTTTGGCCGGTACGGAGAAGAGTTATGGTGCTTTATTTTGAACTGCGTGTAGAGTTCAGTTTAGTACCATTATCAGCGATAACTCTCTTAGGAGACAGCAGGTTTCTCAGATGTATATCTGATAGAATCCATCTTAGAAATCAATAAAGTGGTATGATTCAACATATACTGTCTTAGTCGGCGAGCAGCCTAGGCCAAAGCGTAGCAAGCTTTCTCGAGCTGTGAGTATCTTGTTTCACAGTCGGTACCTTTTGCTAAGGCAGTATATGGCATGCTCTTTTCGACCAGACTCGCCATGTTGCCCCAGCACACCCTATTGAATTTTCTAACACGGTCAAATACATGATTAGAGGTCTTCCTTCAACTGGTAGCATTAGAATTGGAGGTTCTTGGAGATACTTCTTGATTTTGTCGTTCATCATTCCGTACCATCTCTTGATTTTTTTCTCAGTAATTTGAAGATGGGTTTGCAAGTTGCATTCAAGTGCGGGATGAATCGGGCAATGTAATTCGAGTGCCCCCAAGAAACCTCTGACTTCTTTCTTGTCTATTTCAGTACCCATTGCAATTTCAATTGACTCCTCCTGCGGCTGTATGGTCTTTTCTTCTTGTAGTACCAGTCTGGCAAGTTCTCCAGGGACTTTACAATCTTCCTCACTTCCATCCTCGGCGTGGTAGATCGGATTTTCAAAGTCATAATGAACAGTAGCAGAACTATTATCAACAGGATCCAGAGTGGATATGGATCGGAAAACTGTTACGTGCGTGTGTGCAAGAGAACATAGCTTGTTTTGAAAAATGACAGGAAAGATAAAGAGCGCAATATTTGAATGCAAAAGGTCCATTGATTTATTGAATGTAAATATGCTTATGAAAATGACAAAACCCTTGAAAAATTAGCTATTATGCCCCGGGCCTAGACACAATGCTTTGAAATAGCAATAACAACTACTCCTAACTAAAGGTAATCGGGATAGTGTCTTCAGCCTTCCAATTATTGGGTCTGTCACCAATTGTTGGGTAAATCCAGCTATCCAGGTCGCAATCGCTGTCAGCATCTTCTACAGCATTAAGAGTTTTGTCATGATTAGGCAGAGGGGCAATGATGACATTAGGAGTCTCAGGCGGATCCAATTCAAATTCTCCGGCGTCGATCATGTCCTGAATTTTATTCTTCAACGACCAACAATCGTTTGTATCATGCCCGGGGCTATCGGAGTGATAGGCACACCTGGCATCAGGATTATAACTAGGAGAAGTAGTGTTGGGTTTTGCAGGAGGATCTCTGAGGGTAATCCAATTTGCTTTTAGCATACCCTGCAGTGCCTGTGCTAAAGTCATATTGATCTTCGTAAACTGCCTTCTTCCCGGGTTAATGTGACCCACAGATTTATGGTCCTTTTTCTTCTCGAGCCAGAGAGCCTTCAGTTCCTCCTGCCCCTTGGATAAGTTCAAGATCATCTCCTGGAGTTGAGCATTCTGAGCCTGGAGATCTTTGACAACTTGTTCGAGGTCCATTTTTCTGTTTGCATGAAAACCGTGAGAACATTGATCCCTTTAGAGTACCTGTTTTGCAATGTTATGTTATGCTATGCAATGTATGAAATGTTTTCAAGGACTTTTGGAATTTAACTTTACGTAAACCAACAAAAAAAGGAAACTCTTTTTTTTTTTTTTTTTTTTTTTTTTTTTTTTTTTTTTTAACCAAACAGAGCAAAGTTAAATCCCTAAGTCCTCGAAATGGTTAGTACAATGATGTTATGATGTTATGATGTTAAGTAAACAACAAGCACAAGCAAGTCACACAACCATCATTCCTAGGTTTTAAGGCTTGCATGAGTTCCATAGGTAAGTACCCTCCCCACTGAAGTTTGGTTGGTTCAACCTGTCCTAGAATAGTAACCGGGTTCTAGAAGGATCTCAGATCATCGACCTTTCTTTAAGTCCACTTCAGTGCAACGCCAAGTGGTTGACCAAAGCTTCCCTAAAGTCCAATCTCAAAGAGTGTAGTATCGAGTCTCAACCAACCCCAGTCGGAACCGAAGTCAGTTATCTCACTACTTTCTAATGGCTAGGATGAGTCAATTAGGGTTCTAAAGGTCTGGTTAATGCTTTGATGACACCACGCGAATGCCAAATTTTTCCTCAAGTAAACATGAGGAACATCAGGACATCCAAAGTGTCACATTAACCGTAGCCATCATTTTAACCATTCCAGTATACGCCGGATAGTCGCGATGATCTATTGCTACTTACCTAAGGTACACTGGATCCGGGTGTAGGATCTTTCACTCAAGCATAAAATACCCTCAAAAGAAGGAACAGTTTAAAACATAAATGATTTTTAAGGTGACCTCTCTTTTTTATTTCCCCAGCAGAGTCGCCAGTTCTGTCATACGGTGAACTGACTTGGGGTGTTTTGCTTTTTATCGCAATGTCGCGGATAGCAAGAGTCGCCACCGACTTTTCTTTTATCCAATAAGGAAAGGTGGAAAAGAACAGGAAAGACCTCAATAGATTTTTAGGTTCGGGAGGTACATTATACAAAGGGAAGGTGTTAGCACCCTTTGTATCCATGGTTATCCATGGGCTCTTAATTGCTCAATCATTTATGTTTTCCTTGTTTGAAAAAGTGTTTTGAGAAATGTGTGAAAAAATGTTTTGAAAATGAGAATTTAACTTTGTAATGATTCTTGCATGAATGTATACAAAGTGGTTATCTCGTTTAGATTTGAAAGTTATTCAGAGAAATATAACTCAGCAATGATCCTAGTACGGATGTATGCTAAGTGGTGATTTTCCAAAAAGGATGTTTGAAATGTGTAAGGTGTGAAAAGTATTTTTAGGTTATGAATGAGCAATTAAGGGTTATACCTGTCCGAGGTCTTTACTGTATTTCCTATCCTTGTGAGGGTAAAACTGTCCTTACTATTGAGAAGTAAGTAGTTTTATCCTTGGGATGTAAAGGGTCATCGTAGGGTCATCGGCTGGTCATTGAAGGCAACAGTTATGAGGATACCTTAACATTCGAAGGGACTATCATCATTTAACCGTAGGCTACACCGAAGGGTCATCGAGGGACAAAATCGTATTTTCGAAGGCAACATCCGAGGGACCATGATGATTTAACCGAAGGGTCTTTGCTAAGGGTACCCCCAGATTCGCGGGACATGACCGTATTACGTAATCGGGGGGTAACAAAGAGAGGTCCGATACCATTTATTTAAAGTCCATATTTTAACGTTCATTAGGTAATTATGATGAATCTCCACATTAAAATCAACACATTAAAATCAATACATTAAAAATTAATACATTAAAATTAATTAGGCAATCAATATGAATCTTCACATTAAAGTGAAGTAATTTAGAATCCATCTCCACGAAGGTCTTCCACACGTAAAGTGGAGTACCTAGCCGGCCGCTTCATTGAGGATATGGAAGCCTTTACACCATTCAACACACGGGTTAGAGCATTGAGATAAAGTATGATTTGACAATTGCACCATAAGATAAACATAACAGTTATGAGTTCAGGCCAAGTGATGCAAAAATCGTAATTAGATAAGCATAAGATAGAACAGCAAAGAGACAAAGCAGCCACTGTCTCGTTCGCCTCTGCTTCGCCTAGCGAAGGCTCAGCGAATGCTCGCTGCAGGCTCGCTTAGCGATGAGCTAGCGAGCGGCCACGGGTTTGGAGTTGACAGCAGCATGACTACCGAAAACCTGCACTCTTATGGCATTTGATCACAGGCATAGCATATACAATTATATAGGATGTTCATACTTAGATTCACATGTGAAATCAAATTACATATCAAAGCTTTAATCGGAATGCATCATGTATGTAAAGAATATCAATTGGAAACGTAAAACAGCGATGATACGCAAACCTGTGTGCAATTGCGATATTGAAAGGGTCTGATTGCTTGGAGGCGGCGGTAGTTTCGGCGCGGAGGGGCTGCCTTCAGGTTAGCAGGGTTTTTGCACCAGGGTTTCCGTCCTTCGTCTTGGTCTCTCCGTCTCGGTGTCCGTCCGTCTGTTTGTATCTGTGTTTCTCCTTTTGGGTCTGTGTGTTTTTTCGTGGCTGAAGAGCTGGTATTTATAGTAGTAGTGGTGACCTAATGGGCTTAAAATGAGGTCCAAAACTTCAGATTTTCGCAAGCTTCGCTAGGCGAAGGAATTGCTCGCCTAGCGAGCAAGCTATTCTGGGCTTTTTTCTGGATCTGATGCTTCGCTGGGCGAGTGTCATGATGAAGTGTTCGCTAGGCGAAGGAATTGCTCGCCTAGCGAGCAAGCTAGTTTGGGCCACTTTTGGATTGGGCCTGTTGTGAGCTGGGCTTTTGTTCCTTTAGTGTCAGTGCCTTGCAGAACAAGTCGGAGGGTCTTGAGGAATGCTTTGTAATATCAACGGGCAAATTTTGGGGTATGACAGCTGCCCCTGTTCAATATTCTTGAACCGAGAGAGTAGAATGGTATGTGCCGTTCGTGGTCTGGAGGTGAAAGATTATTGAACACTAGAATGCCCCAAAATTTGCGCTTGTCCATTAGTCTCGATGGAGATGGGCTTAAAGATGCCATCCAGGAAGTTTGATGATGAGGGCTCCAGATTGCGTCGTACGTTAGACGATGTCTGAAGACATGGATGTCATACCGGGTCATACGCTAGACCGTATAGTGAATCATCCGTCATGCTGTTGACTTCGCTGGGGAGTCAGAGTATGCTATATACTGCTGGGGATGAGGGATCGGAATGGGTCGTACGTTAGACCGTGTCTGAATACCAGAGTGAATTGTTCGTTAGGCGGATGACTTTGCCGAGGATGAAAAATCAGAACGGATCGTACGCTAGATCGTCTCTGAGTTGAAGATCCAAATGGGTCTTATGATATACTGTATTGGAGTTGCAGGATGAGCCGTCCGTTAGGCCGTGTCTGATGATGAAAGGGAGGTAGTCGTACGCTAGACTACAATTCAGAAATGTACCTGTCACTAGGTAGCATCTGAGGAGATGAGGGTCTAACTTGGTCGTACATTAAACCGTATCTGAGCAGAATGAGCCGTCCATTAGGCTGAATCTGACGAGGAAAGGGAGTAGTCGTATACTAGACTACCATTCAGAAATGTACCTGTCCGAAGGTAGCATCTGAGTAACAGAATGAGCCGTCCGTTAGGCTGAATCTGCTTAAAAGAGAGTAGTCGTATACTAGACTACCATTCAGAAATGTACCTGTCCGAAGGTAGCATCTGAGTAGATGAAGGTTTAACTTGGTCGTACATTAAACCGTATCTGAGCAGAATGAGCCGTCCATTAGGCTGAATCTGCTGAAAAGGGAGTAGTCGTATACTAGACTACCATTCAGAAATGTACCTGTCCGAAGGTAGCATCTGAGTAACAGAATGAGCCGTCCGTTAGGCTGAATCTGCTTAAAAGAGAGTAGTCGTATACCAGACTACCATTCAGAAATGTACCTGTCCGAAGGTAGCATCTGAGTAAGGGAGTAGTCGTATACTAGACTACCATTCAGAAATGTACCTGTCCTAAGGTAGCATCTGAGGAGATGAAGGTCTAACTTGGTCGTACATTAAACCGTACTTGAGTTGTTGAAGATCAGAACGGATCGTATGATAGATCGTATCTGAGTTGTCGAAGGTCAGAATGGATCATACGTTAGATCGTATCTGAATTGAAGGTCCAAATGGGTCGTACGTTAGACCGTATTGGAGTAGTTGAAGATCAGAATGGATCGTCCGTTAGATCGTATATGAGTGGAAGGAGTTATATGTTGGGCTGAATCAGAATGAACCGTACGCTAGGCTATATCTGATAGTATTTGCGTATGCTGTATTTGCAATAAATGTCTGGGATGAGCTTATAGATGCCATCGTTAGGAGGATGTCAGAATGAACGTAAACATGGAGTATATCTGAAAGATGTAGTTGAATCCTGGATGTAATTGGTAAAGCTGTCCGTCTGAATGGACCTTTGTTTTGATTGTATCAAGAGGATAATTAACCTGAAAAATAAATTTAGCTTCATGCCATGTCATGATGCATGAGATGCAAATGTTGTATGCATGCGTTTGCTGTGAAATGATGTAATGAATGAATTATGCGTCTGGAATAAATGAGAGCATTGTATACATGTGTATGTTATGAAATGATGTAATGTATATGATGCGGAATGAAAATTGTATGTAGGTATGTGATGTGAAATGATGTAATGAATGCACTATGTGTCTGAAACGTTCTTCCAGGGGACTCTACTGGGAAAATAAATCTCATTCTTCTGGTTGGAGATATTTGTATTGATAACCCTTCCTTAGTTAGGGGTATTTGACTTTTATCTGATGGAAGAGATATTCAACAGAGCCTGGCTGGGGGTAGAAGAGATGACCAGTCTAGTGATGCCAATTTCTTCTGGGGAATAACTGGTTTTTGTTGGGGAATGGATTTGTAACCGGACTTGTTGGAAAGCCTGGTTAGACCTTATCCTCGATCCTGAAGTCTTTTAGGAACTGCCATTGCTATTTTATGCATGTATTTTGATAAACATTGATCATATTCAAATGCATATATCAATTCAAGTTAAATCAATGGACGTTTACGCAAACAAAACAGAGAAAGTAAAACAAAACATCTTTTTGGGAATGACATCGTATTGATTTTGAAAGAGGGCCCATGAACAGGCAAATCGTGTATAAGGAGACAGAAATCCTAGTAAAAGGAAATTGCCGAGAAAACAAAGAAAAAGCTATGCAGGAAAAGTCCTATTGATTTTAAATCCACTACCGTCCTTATGTCTTCAAGCATCTCATCTCCTGCTGTCGGATAGAAGTGATTGGCTTGTTCGGTCCCTTGAAACTTGGGTGAAGCTGACAGAGAACGGGACATAGTCATACGCTTTAATCCCTAATTTTTGCCTGGACCGCCTTTTCAGGTTTTCAATCCACCAGGATACCCCTTTTTGCCCAAGCCGCCTTTTCAGGTTTTCGACTTGCCGGGTGTACATGCGTAGTATTTTTTTTAACTATGTCCGTGTTCACGGGACGCGGGAAATCTTCGCCGTCCCTCGTAGCAAGTATCATGGCTCCACCAGAGAATACCTTCTTAACTACAAACGGCCCTTCGTACGTGGGAATCCATTTGCCTCTGGGATCACCTTGTGGTAGAATGATACGCTTGATCACCACGTCGCCAAGTTGGTACACCTGTCTCTTAACTCTTTTGTTAAATGCCTGGGTCATGCATTTCTGATATATCTGCCCGTGACGAACAGCCACAAGTCTCTTCTCATCAATCAGATTTATTGATCGAGTCGAGTCTGAATCCATTCATCTTCATCTAAGCCCGCCTCTTTCATGATTCTTAGAGAGGGAATCTGAACTTCCACTGGTAAGATGGCTTCCATTCCATAGACTAAAGAGAACGGAGTTGCCCCTGTCGAAGTGCGGTAACCATGAAGAGCAAGAGGTAACATCTCATGCCAGTCTTTGTACGTTATGTCGTTTTTTGTATGATCTTCTTGATATTGTTAGCAGTCTCCACGGCGCCGTTCGTCTTTGGCCGGTACGGAGAAGAGTTATGGTGCTTTATTTTGAACTGCGTGTAGAGTTCAGTTTAGTACCATTATCAGCGATAACTCTCTTAGGAGACAGCAGGTTTCTCAGATGTATATCTGATAGAATCCATCTTAGAAATCAATAAAGTGGTATGATTCAACATATACTGTCTTAGTCGGCGAGCAGCCTAGGCCAAAGCGTAGCAAGCTTTCTCGAGCTGTGAGTATCTTGTTTCACAGTCGGTACCTTTTGCTAAGGCAGTATATGGCATGCTCTTTTCGACCAGACTCGCCATGTTGCCCCAGCACACCCTATTGAATTTTCTAACACGGTCAAATACATGATTAGAGGTCTTCCTTCAACTGGTAGCATTAGAATTGGAGGTTCTTGGAGATACTTCTTGATTTTGTCGTTCATCATTCCGTACCATCTCTTGATTTTTTTCTCAGTAATTTGAAGATGGGTTTGCAAGTTGCATTCAAGTGCGGGATGAATCGGGCAATGTAATTCGAGTGCCCCCAAGAAACCTCTGACTTCTTTCTTGTCTATTTCAGTACCCATTGCAATTTCAATTGACTCCTCCTGCGGCTGTATGGTCTTTTCTTCTTGTAGTACCAGTCTGGCAAGTTCTCCAGGGACTTTACAATCTTCCTCACTTCCATCCTCGGCGTGGTAGATCGGATTTTCAAAGTCATAATGAACAGTAGCAGAACTATTATCAACAGGATCCAGAGTGGATATGGATCGGAAAACTGTTACGTGCGTGTGTGCAAGAGAACATAGCTTGTTTTGAAAAATGACAGGAAAGATAAAGAGCGCAATATTTGAATGCAAAAGGTCCATTGATTTATTGAATGTAAATATGCTTATGAAAATGACAAAACCCTTGAAAAATTAGCTATTATGCCCCGGGCCTAGACACAATGCTTTGAAATAGCAATAACAACTACTCCTAACTAAAGGTAATCGGGATAGTGTCTTCAGCCTTCCAATTATTGGGTCCGTCACCAATTGTTGGGTAAATCCAGCTATCCAGGTCGCAATCGCTGTCAGCATCTTCTACAGCATTAAGAGTTTTGTCATGATTAGGCAGAGGGGCAATGATGACATTAGGAGTCTCAGGCGGATCCAATTCAAATTCTCCGGCGTCGATCATGTCCTGAATTTTATTCTTCAACGACCAACAATCGTTTGTATCATGCCCGGGGCTATCGGAGTGATAGGCACACCTGGCATCAGGATTATAACTAGGAGAAGTAGTGTTGGGTTTTGCAGGAGGATCTCTGAGGGTAATCCAATTTGCTTTTAGCATACCCTGCAGTGCCTGTGCTAAAGTCATATTGATCTTCGTAAACTGCCTTCTTCCCGGGTTAATGTGACCCACAGATTTATGGTCCTTTTTCTTCTCGAGCCAGAGAGCCTTCAGTTCCTCCTGCCCCTTGGATAAGTTCAAGATCATCTCCTGGAGTTGAGCATTCTGAGCCTGGAGATCTTTGACAACTTGTTCGAGGTCCATTTTTCTGTTTGCATGAAAACCGTGAGAACATTGATCCCTTTAGAGTACCTGTTTTGCAATGTTATGTTATGCTATGCAATGTATGAAATGTTTTCAAGGACTTTTGGAATTTAACTTTACGTAAACCAACAAAAAAAGGAAACTTTTTTTTTTTTTTTTTTTTTAAAACCAAACAGAGCAAAGTTAAATCCCTAAGTCCTCGAAATGGTTAGTACAATGATGTTATGATGTTATGATGTTATGATGTTAAGTAAACAACAAGCACAAGCAAGTCACACAACCATCATTCCTAGGTTTTAAGGGTTGCATGAGTTCCATAGGTAAGTACCCTCCCCACTGAAGTTTGGTTGGTTCAACCTGTCCTAGAATAGTAACCGGGTTCTAGAAGGATCTCAGATCATCGACCTTTCTTTAAGTCCACTTCAGTGCAACGCCAAGTGGTTGACCAAAGCTTCCCTAAAGTCCAATCTCAAAGAGTGTAGTATCGAGTCTCAACCAACCCCAGTCGGAACCGAAGTCAGTTATCTCACTACTTTCTAATGGCTAGGATGAGTCAATTAGGGTTCTAAAGGTCTGGTTAATGCTTTGATGACACCACGCGAATGCCAAATTTTTCCTCAAGTAAACATGAGGAACATCAGGTCATCCAAAGTGTCACATTAACCGTAGCCATCATTTTAACCATTCCAGTATACGCCGGATAGTCGCGATGATCTATTGCTACTTACCTAAGGTACACTAGATTCGGGTGTAGGATCTTTCACTCAAGCATAAAATACCCTCAAAAGAAGGAACAGTTTAAAACATAAATGATTTTTAAGGTGACCTCTCTTTTTTATTTCCCCAGCAGAGTCGCCAGTTCTGTCATACGGTGAACTGACTTGGGGTGTTTTGCTTTTTATCGCAATGTCGCGGATAGCAAGAGTCGCCACCGACTTTTCTTTTATCCAATAAGGAAAGGTGGAAAAGAACAGGAAAGACCTCAATAGATTTTTAGGTTCGGGAGGTACATTATACAAAGGGAAGGTGTTAGCACCCTTTGTATCCATGGTTATCCATGGGCTCTTAATTGCTCAATCATTTATGTTTTCCTTGTTTGAAAAAGTGTTTTGAGAAATGTGTGAAAAAATGTTTTGAAAATGAGAATTTAACTTTGTAATGATTCTTGCATGAATGTATACAAAGTGGTTATCTCGTTTAGATTTGAAAGTTATTCAGAGAAATATAACTCAGCAATGATCCTAGTACGGATGTATGCTAAGTGGTGATTTTCCAAAAAGGATGTTTGAAATGTGTAAGGTTTGAAAAGTATTTTTAGGTTATGAATGAGCAATTAAGGGTTATACCTGTCCGAGGTCTTTACTGTATTTCCTATCCTTGTGAGGGTAAAACTGTCCTTACTATTGAGAAGTAAGTAGTTTTATCCTTGGGATGTAAAGGGTCATCGTAGGGTCATCGGCTGGTCATTGAAGGCAACAGTTATGAGGATACCTTAGCATTCGAAGGGACTATCATCATTTAACCGTAGGCTACACCGAAGGGTCATCGAGGGACAAAATCGTATTTTCGAAGGCAACATCCGAGGGACCATGATGATTTAACCGAAGGGTCTTTGCTAAGGGTACCCCCAGATTCGCGGGACATGACCGTATTACGTAATCGGGGGGTAACAAAGAGAGGTCCGATACCATTTATTTAAAGTCCATATTTTAACGTTCATTAGGTAATTATGATGAATCTCCACATTAAAATCAACACATTAAAATCAATACATTAAAAATTAATACATTAAAATTAATTAGGCAATCAATATGAATCTTCACATTAAAGTGAAGTAATTTAGAATCCATCTCCACGAAGGTCTTCCACACGTAAAGTGGAGTACCTAGCCGGCCGCTTCATTGAGGATATGGAAGCCTTTACACCATTCAACACACGGGTTAGAGCATTGAGATAAAGTATGATTTGACAATTGCACCATAAGATAAACATAACAGTTATGAGTTCAGGCCAAGTGATGCAAAAATCGTAATTAGATAAGCATAAGATAGAACAGCAAAGAGACAAAGCAGCCACTGTCCCGTTCGCCTCTGCTTCGCCTAGCGAAGGCTCAGCGAATGCTCGCTGCAGGCTCGCTTAGCGATGAGCTAGCGAGCGGCCACGGGTTTGGAGTTGACAGCAGCATGACTTCCGAAAACCTGCACTCTTATGGCATTTGATCACAGGCATAGCATATACAATTATATAGGATGTTCATACTTAGATTCACATGTGAAATCAAATTACATATCAAAGCTTTAATCGGAATGCATCATGTATGTAAAGAATATCAATTGGAAACGTAAAACAGCGATGATACGCAAACCTGTGTGCAATTGCGATATTGAAAGGGACTGATTGCTTGGAGGCGGCGGTAGTTTCGGCGCGGAGGGGCTGCCTTCAGGTTAGCAGGGTTTTTTCACCAGGGTTTCCGTCCTTCGTCTTGGTCTCTCCGTCTCGGTGTCCGTCCGTCTGTTTGTATCTGTGTTTCTCCTTTTGGGTCTGTGTGTTTTTTCGTGGCTGAAGAGCTGGTATTTATAGTAGTAGTGGTGACCTAATGGGCTTAAAATGAGGTCCAAAACTTCAGATTTTCGCAAGCTTCGCTAGGCGAAGGAATTGCTCGCCTAGCGAGCAAGCTATTCTGGGCTTTTTTCTGGATTTGATGCTTCGCTGGGCGAGTGTCATGATGAAGTGTTCGCTAGGCGAAGGAATTGCTCGCCTAGCGAGCAAGCTAGTTTGGGCCACTTTTGGATTGGGCCTGTTGTGAGCTGGGCTTTTGTTCCTTTAGTGTCAGTGCCTTGCAGAACAAGTCGGAGGGTCTTGAGGAATGCTTTGTAATATCAACGGGCAAATTTTGGGGTATGACAGGTAGTGATAACCTATTAAGGAGATGCGTAACTGGCGATGAAGCGCAGAGCATCCTTTGGCATTGTCACAACTCGCCTTACGGCGGACACTATAATGGGGTTAGAACGGCCACTAAAATTCTTCAATCGGGATTTTATTGGCCCACTATTTTCAAAGACGTACATACCCATGCACAAAGTTGTGACAGTTGCCAAAGAAGCGGTGGGATAGGTAAGAGAGACGAGATGCCTCTCCAAAATATCCAAGAAGTGGAAGTATTTGATTGTTGGGGCATAGATTTCGTAGGACCATTCCCACCCTCTTATGGGAACGAGTACATGCTTGTCGCAGTCGATTATGTCTCTAAGTGGGTTGAGGCGATTGCCTCACCTCGGGCGGATGCGAAAACGGTGATAATTTTTTTGAAGAAAAACATATTTTCCCGTTTCGGAACCCCCCGAGTGTTGATAAGTGACGGAGGGTCACACTTTTGTAATGCACCTTTGGAAACTATTTTAAAGCATTACGGTATATCGCATAGGGTGACAACTCCGTATTACCCACAGGCTAACGGGCAAGCTGAGGTCTCTAATCGTGAGATTAAGAGAATCCTCGAAAAAACCGTGTCTAATTCAAAAAAGGAGTGGTCCCAAAAATTGGACGAAGCATTATGGGCCTACCGTACGGCCTTTAAAGCTCCAATTGGCCTAACTCCCTTTTAATTGGTGTTTGGTAAAACTTGCCATTTTCCGGTTGAATTGGAGCACAAGGCCTTGTGGGCCCTAAAATTTTTAAATTTTGAAAATGAGTTGGCCGGTGACAAAAGGAAGGTGCAACTACTTGAGTTGGAAGAGATGCGCAATGCCGCATACCACTCAAGTTGGTTGTACAAAGAAAAGGCAAAAAAGTATCATGACAAGAAGCTCCGTAACAAAGAATTTGTGCCCGGACAATTGGTCCTATTATTCAACTCCAGGTTGAAATTGTTTCCCAGGAAGTTGAAATCAAAATGGTCCGGGCCATTTCGGGTGAAAGAGGTGAAGGAGTACGGGGCTATTGTCATCGAAGACATGGACAAGAAAGATAGTTGGACCGTGAATGGCCAACGATTGAAAGTTTATCTCGGCGGTCATGTGGATCGCGAGAGCTGTGCTATACCGCTTGATGCTCCTCTGTGAGCATCGCACCGTCGAGCTTAGCCGACGTTAAACAAGTGCTAGTTGGGAGGCACCCCAACATTGTAAGTATTTACTGTTTTTTGTGTTGTGTTGTGTTGGGTTTCCTAGTGCTAACCATGCTGTCTGAACATGAATTGCTGCCTTTGAAAAGGCATTTGCTGTCATACTCGCTAGCTGCTCGCTAGGCGAGGCAGTAGCGAGCAGACTCGCTAGCTGCTCGTTAGGCGAAGCAGCAGCGAGCGCTGCATGACAACACTTATTTAAATCTCAGCAGGGCACTCATTTTTGCCCTAACACAACTTTGCTGTTTGCAACCCTGCTGAGAAAATTTTTACAGAGCTCTCCACACTCTCTCATTTGCATCACTCTCACTAACACTCCATCTCTATTCCATTGCAAACCCTGCTCACTTCATTTCAATCAAATCACTGTAACTAAGGTTTTCCCTACTACAATTTCTTTTTGTTTGAACTTTATATTTCCAATTTGAATGTCAATTAGGATGAGTTGTGGTATGGGAAACCTTGGGTTTGCATGTGGGATTTTCGGTTTTGCAAATTGGGATTTTAGGTTTTGGAATTGGGGATTTTAGGTTTTGAATGTAAATATGTAATCCCCAATAGCATAGAACGGTTATTTAATTGATAAATCATTAGGTTCTGATGTTGGAACCATTAGAGTATGGGTTTTGGAAAAAAATTCTTTGAACATGCTGAAAACCCCAAAAACCCGTAATGTTCGCTAGCACTCGCTAGGCGAACCTGGGGCGAGCGTTCGCTGCCACTTCGCTAGGCGAAGCAGCAGCGAGCATGACAGTATTTTGAAAAATGGTTTTGCTGTCTAATCTGTTTGGTGTGTGCTGTTTCCTTTTATATTTTGCAGATGGAATCAAGGTCTGGAGCGTCAAAGAAAAGAAAGGGAGGAAACACTTCCCGGTCTGTACCTATCCAGTTTGATAACGACAAATTTGTCGGTCCGAGGCAGGCCGCCAGGTACATTTCTCTGGAGAAACGGAAAATTCTTCCGGAGAAGCGATTCCTCATCAACCCTCAGGGCACGAACAGAACTTTTGCCGGGTTGATTGACACAAAGAAATGGGATCGGTTGATTAATCCCCTGGAACATTATGACATAGCAACGGTGCGTGAATTTTATGCAAACACACTGCCTGATGACGACGAGCCCTTTACTTGGATATCTAGAGTGGCCGGGCGTCCAGTTGCATTTGATCGGGATGCCATCAACCGAGTCCTTGGGGAACCGCTCCAGCTGGGAGCTGAAGAGAGGGACACATACCATACAGATTTACGGCTTCATCGAGATGTTGAAGCCATTTCTGCCGCCCTGATATTACCAGGGAAATCTGTTGAGCGGAACCCATCTGGGGTTCCAATGAGGTATCACAGGGAGGACATGACTCCCATAGCTCAACTGATACTGCTTTTGGTTTTAACAAACATCCAGCCAAAGTCCCACACCTCTACAGTGCCGATCCCAGTGGCACATTTGGTCCATTCTATCCTCACCAACGTCCAGATCAATGTGGCGAGGATCATCGCTAATGAGCTTAAGTCCGTGATCGAGAGCGGGCTAAAGTCGGGGGCTCGTGTGAATTGTCCCTTAGCTTTCCCGTGCTTGATCATGAGTTTGTGCATTCAGGCAAGGGTGAGACTTCCGTCTCGGGGTCAGGTAAGGATCCCGCCACCTATCGATGACCGGTACGTGGCCAAATATTGTAGAGCGAAGAATGCCAGAGGCAGTGCAGCTACAGAGAGTACCCGGGCTTCTGATGGTCCTGGTACTTCTACTCCTGGACTAGATCCTTACCTGCAGGCTGTGTGTGATTATAGTTTTGAATGGATGGCGGCATCCCAGAGAGCCATGATAGATATGCACGACTCTATGCAGCGGTTACAACTGCAGGGAAGTGGTGCTCATGCCTTGATGACGCGTGAGCAGTTTCTGCTTAACGCCAACTGGCCTGTGGACAGGCCTGTCTATGGTGAGGGGGTGGGCGCTGGTGCGTCTTCAGGTGCTGCAGCTGATGATGATGATGCTGATGATGATGAGGCTACCGGTTCTGAGGCCGGTAGCGAGGAGGATTCTGAGCCCTTAGAGGGTTAAGTTTTTGTATTTTTCATTTTTATGATTATTTCTATTGTAGTTTCGGATTCTGTATTTTGAGTTTGGTTTTGTACTGTTGGGGTGTTTTATCCCCCATGAACAATTTAAATTTTCAGTAATGTTATTTATTTATGTTTTTAATTTTGTTTGTTTAATAAATTTTTGGTTGATTAAGTGGCAAACCTTCTAGATTGGTTGCTCCTCAAAGAAGTACCCAATGAAGGTGCATCCGAGCTTGGATGGCAATGATAAGAATAAACAAGTGAATGAGGCTAAGGTACATGGTTACCTTCGGCTAGAATGTTAGAATGCATTAGGAACTTTACTCTTTTTGGTAAATTGAATATTGTCTTTTTGCAACATAATTGAATGAATGTTTCATCTAGAACTTAAAACCACAAATTGTGAGGAAACCTCCATTGTACACTTAAATGCTGGAGTCTAATAAGTTTTGTTGATTCATTTGATTCATGCTTTGTCTTTTATTATTGTGAATATGTGGAAGCAATTAGAAATGATCAAGGCACTTGTTTTTTATCGAGCACAACTACATCCAAAAACAACTTACCTGTGAGCAGAGAGAGTATTTGTTAACCCCTTTGAGCTTAAACAGTTGAATCTCTGCTTGAAATAAAGCGAAATTTCAAAAATCTTTTTTTACAACCCGAAAAATCTTGATTATTGTTCTTTTGCCGTAAAAAGTTAAGAGCATTCACTTAGGGTGAGGAAGAAATAAGTTGGGGAGAATCGGTAAGTACCACAACTCTTGAAAAAAAAAAAAAAACCGAGCAAGCATTGAAAATAAAAATATAGAAGAGAAACATCTGTTTTGTAAATATGATGCGAAAGAAAAGAACAAAAATAGAAAGAATGAAAATGAATGCTTGCTTGGAAGAAAAATAGTGAAAAATAAAAATTGAGTTGTGGAATATGAGTTGTGAAGGTTTCAAATAAGAAACAAATGAAACAAAGTCGAGATGTGTGAATAATATACTGTGAATGTCTCTTTTGCATCGACACTTTCGTTTCAATGGCCTTAGAAATGACCCTTGTTTGTTAACCTAACCAAGCTTCAACCGAAAAGCCCTTAGTGATCTTTATGCTTCCACATTACCATTTATGATTGTTAGACATTGTATGAATCTATTTGATTTCTTCATTGTTTGTTAGAGAGTGAGATTATTCCCGCGGTTGCAAACGCGTAAATTCTTCATTCCTTATTCGAAGAGGAGAGATAGGGTGATTCATTCAGAATAATATTGTTGTAGATAGATAAATATTTCGCATAGCTATTAAGTTTTAGTTCTTGTGTATTATTTTATTCGAACCGTTGGAAACTTGTATATGCTGATTCGCTTGTGTTTGAGCCGTTTTATCCAACTTCGGAGAAACCTTTTTCTTAAAGCAAATCCTCTTGTCCTTCAAGGGGCATACTTTGCTTGAGGACAAGCAAGAATCTAGTTGGGGAGAGTTGTTAGATGTCCAAAAGTGCTTATTTGAGCTATCATATGTGGGCATCTTTCACTCTTTTTCCTTGCTAAATTGTCAAAACCACCTTTGTTTTAGATGAAATGCATTACATTGATAAACGATCTTGGTACCTTTGATTTGTGTGTTATTGTGCAGGAAGAAGGCATGAAACAATAGAAAGTGAAGACACAAGAAAGTTGGCAAAGGAACCAAAGAAAACAAGCATTCATCAGCCTGCTCGCTAGGCGAGGGCTGTGGCGAAGCACCCGCTAGGCGAGCGCCCAGCGAAAAGCTCCAGTAAATTGTCAATAAATTCGCCAGGCGAGCTGCTAGCGAAGGTGGTAGCGAATTCGTTCAGTTTTGGTGAAAAGCGCAGCCAACACTCACTCACAATGTGTGTTCGAGAGAAACATATTGGGAGGACTTTGTGAAATGATTTATCATCTAAAGGAGTTTATAAGATTGTTGACCGAACAAATACATGCAAAGTGATCATCGAACCCTAACTTTGGCAATATTTCTCATTTATTCAAACCATAACTTTTACCGCAAGTTATTACCTTTTTATGCAAGATAACGTGACAACCAACCAAAACCCTATTGTTACATTGAGTTAGAATTAATACAACCATCGAACGGCGGTGATATCTTATAATCCCTGTGGATACGATAACAAAAACCCGACACGTAAATTTACAACTAACAAAATGTCTCAACCTCGCTAGGCGAGGCTCTAGCGAGTTCCCAGCGAGCATTCCAGTAGCCAAACCTCTCAACCTCGCTGGAGCGAGGGTTGAAGCGTGTTCTTCGCTAGGCGAAGGTTTGTTCGCTAGGCGAACATGACAGTCTGAGATAGACTGTGTCTCTCGGCGCAGGTGCCTCAGGTGCCTCAGTTAGACCCTCGCTAGGCGAGCCATTCTGCTCGCCTAGCGAGCATGACAGCCCAGTACAGCTCTATAAGTAGCAAGTGCCACTTTTGAGAGCCATACCTTAGTTTTACCTAATTTTTCCACTTTTGTACTTTCTTAGAGATATTTTACAGCATTGTTCTTGGGAGATTTTATGCCCTAGATTTTATTTCTCTTCATCTTGTAACCATCTTCTACAAAAAGAAGGTGGATTCCCATCCAATCTCGATTATCCGACTTGGATGTTGATCAACCTTCTTCCGAAACTTGCCGACCAAGCTACCATGAAAATGAGTAGCTAAGTCATCCATTTGTCAAGGTTAGATGTAGGTGATTACTAGCTTTGTGTGTAAATGTAAGGATCTTCATGTGTAAACTCTTTAATGGTGAATATATGATGAAAACTTTGTTTCTATTTAAAACTCTTTGTGTTGGTTTATGATCGAGAGATGTTTACCAACTCTTGACCTAGGTTTTCATCCAATCTTGTTTGTTAGCTAGAGATAGTAATGAATGATTTTGTTCACCATAAGGTTGAACCAAAAAGTTGTCATTTTGATAGATTGTGTTCGAGAGAAACAATGGATCAAAATGGGAAAACTCACAATGTGTGTTCGAGAGAAACATATTGGGAGGACTTTGTGAAATGATTTATCATCTAAAGGAGTTTATAAGATTGTTGACCGAACAAATACATGCAAAGTGATCATCGAACCCTAACTTTGGCAATATTTCTCATTTATTCAAACCATAACTTTTACCGCAAGTTATTACCTTTTTATGCAAGATAACGTGACAACCAACCAAAACCCTATTGTTACATTGAGTTAGAATTAATACAACCATCGAACGGCGGTGATATCTTACAATCCCTGTGGATACGATAACAAAAACCCGACACGTAAATTTACAACTAACAGACGCCAAGAGAGAAATCAAGATAGGGGTTGTTTTGAGAGATGATGTGAAGAAAGGGCTGATTGGATTGCTGCAAGAGTATGTTGACATCTTCGCCTGGTCTTATCAAGACATGCCCGGGCTGGACACAGACATCGTGGTACACCGCTTGCCTCTCAAAGAAGGTTGTCCTCCGGTCAAGCAGAAGCTCAGAAGAACAAGACCAGAGATGGCCGTCAAGATAAAGGAAGAAGTGCAAAAGCAGTTGGATGCAGGGTTTCTAGCAGTCACCAATTATCCGCCATGGGTTGCAAACATCGTCCCAGTACCTAAGAAGGACGGAAAGGTACGGATGTGTGTCGACTATCGGGATCTGAACAGAGCTAGCCCTAAAGATGATTTCCCATTACCTCACATCGACGTTTTGGTGGATAATACAGCTCAGTTCTCGGTATTCTCCTTCATGGATGGCTTTTCTGGCTATAACCAAATCAAGATGGCACCAGAAGACATGGAAAAGACAACTTTCATAACCCCATGGGGCACCTTCTGCTACAAGGTGATGCTGTTTGGTCTGAAAAATGCTGGAGCAACATATCAACGAGCTATGGTGACTCTGTTCCATGATATGATTCATCATGAAATCGAGGTTTATGTGGACGATATGATTGCCAAATCTCAGACAGAAGAAGAACATTTGGTGAATTTGCAGAAACTGTTTGAGCGTTTGAGGAAATTCAAACTGAGACTTAATCCGAACAAGTGCACTTTCGGGGTGAGATCGGGAAAATTGCTGGGTTTTATTGTTAGCGGAAAAGGGATTGAGGTGGATCCCGACAAAGTAAAAGCGATACAGGAAATGCCAGAGCCAAGAACAGAGAAGCAAGTCCGTAGTTTCTTAGGGAGGTTGAACTACATTGCAAGGTTCATCTCTCACCTAACAACCACGTGTGAGCCAATTTTCAAATTGCTGAAGAAAGATCAGGCTATCAGGTGGAATGAAGATTGTCAAAGGGCTTTCGAGAAGATAAAAGAGTATCTACAGAAACCTCCGATCCTTATACCTCCAGTTCCTGGGAGACCTCTGATAATGTACCTATTAGTGACTGAGAACTCGATGGGGTGTGTATTGGGACAGCATGACGAGTCTGGTCGAAAAGAGCATGCCATATACTACCTTAGCAAAAAGTTTACCGACTGTGAAGTCAAATATTCGCAGCTTAAGAAAACTTGTTGTGCTTTGGCCTGGGCTGCTCGCCGACTGAGGCAGTATATGTTGAACCATACTACCTTGTTGATTTCTAATATGGATCCAGTGAAATACATATTCGAGAAGCCAGCTCTCGCCGGAAGGGTGGCTCGTTGGAAAATGGTACTGACAGAGTACGATATCCAGTATACATCCCAGAAAGCCATCAAAGGGAGTATTCTGTCAGACTATCTTGCTCAGCAGCCGATTGATGATTATGAGCCGATGAAGTTTGATTTTCCAGATGAAGACATCATGTTCCTCAAGATGAAAGACTGTGAAGAGCCAGTTGTTGAAGAGGGACCTGATCCAAACGAAAAGTGGACTTTGTTGTTTGACGGGGTTGTCAATGCTAGAGGAAGTGGAATTGGCGCTGTCATTACTACTCCGAAAGGTGCCCACATGCCTTTCACCGCTCGTTTGACTTTTGAATGCACAAATAATGAAGCTGAGTACGAGGCCTGTATCTTGGGTATTGAGCAAGCCATTGATCTGAGAATCAAGACTCTGGACATCTTCGGAGATTCAGCTCTGGTGATCAATCAAGTGAATGGTGATTGGAATACTCTCCAGCCCACTCTGGTCCCCTACAGAGATTACACGAGAAGACTGTTGACTTTCTTCACAACAATAAAATTGTATCATATACCTCGTGATGAGAACCAGATGGCAGACGCACTTGCTACTCTATCCTCCATGATCAAGGTAATTCATTGGAACCATGCTCCCAGGATCGATGTGATGCGCCTTGACAGGGCCGCGTATGTGTTTGCTGCTGAATTGGTAGTCGATGACAAGCCCTGGTATCACGATATCAAGTGCTTTCTGAAGAATCAAGAGTACCCTGCAGGGGCATCCAACAATGACAGAAAGACTTTGAGAAGATTGGCAGGCAATTTCTTCTTGAACAAAGACGATGTGCTGTATAAGAGGAACTTCAACATGGTTTTGCTCAGATGCGTGGACAGACACGAGGCGGACATGTTAATGCAGGAAGTTCATGAAGGTTCCTTCGGTACTCATGCCGGCGGACATGCAATGGCTAAGAAATTGTTGAGATCGGGTTATTATTGGATGACCATGGAATTAGATTGTTTCAAGTATGCTCGGAAGTGTCATAAATGCCAGATTTATGCTGATAAGGTGCATGTGCTGCCAAATCCTCTGAATGTGATGACTTCACCGTGGCCGTTTGCTATGTGGGGCATTGACATGATTGGAAAGATTGAGCCGACTGCTTCCAATGGGCATTGACATGGTATGGAAGCAGTCCTACCTGTTGAAGTGGAGATTCCTTCTCTAAGAGTCCTGTTGGATGTTAAGTTAGACGAAGCCGAATGGATTCGGACCAGGTTCAATGAGTTGAGTCTTATCGAAGAGAAGCGAATGGCAGCCATTTGTCATGGGCAGTTGTATCAGAGTCGGATGAAGAGAGCCTTTGATCAGAAAGTGCGTCCTCGTTGTTTCCAAGTCAGAGATTTAGTGTTGAAAAGGATCCTTCCTCCTCAGACAGATCACAGGGGCAAGTGGACTCCTAACTATGATGGACCGTATATTGTCACCAAGGTTTTTGATGGTGGGGCCTTAATGCTTGCAACTATGGATGGTGAAAACTTCACTTCCCCTGTGAACTCAGACGCAGTTAAAAAATACTTTGCATAAAATAGACCCGCTGGACAGTAAAAAGAATAGTCCAAGCAAAAATGGGCATCCCGACGAACCAAGAAAATGAAAAGGTTCGGGCAAAAATTAGGGATTAAAAATGAAAAGATCGTACACCCGGTAAGTTGAAAACCTGAAAAGGCAACTTAGGCAAAAATGGGTATCCCGGTGGATTGAAAACCCGAAAAGGGAGATCCAGGCAAAAGTTAGGGATTAAGCGAATGACTGCGTTCTGAGTTAGTTCTGAATCTCATCTCACGTCGATGACTGGAAATTTTCGAAAGGTAGGAAACAGTCCAATCACCTTTTCAGAAGGCTGATCATCTGAAGGATCTTGAAGACGGGCAAGTCATAGCAGAATTGGAACCCAATAGAAATCCATTTCACATTGCCATTAGATTAATTTTTGTTTTTATCTTTTGTGCGATTACCTCTTTCCAGGGATTGCTTCCTGATGTAAATGCCTATTCAGAGGCCATTCAATCAATAAAATCATGTTATTCAGTATATCTCTGTTTTCATTTTCATTTTACTGTTTTGTTTGCAAAAATGACGTCCGAATTTTTGATAAATATTGCATCATGACACATAAGGGCTTTACAGGTACATGCTTAATGAACATTTAAAATTGCTATAAATTTTAAGTGCTTTGGATCGTCTATTCAGAACAGATACCCTCGGGGCATTTCCTTAAAATCCCCTGCAGATGATCGTGAATATCTTCCCCAGTGAAGTCGCCAACAGACGAATCTGGTGTCTTATCCCTGTAGAGCTGATCAGAGTGTTGGATTCTTTAATCCCCAGCAGGTTCTCACCACTGTACTTCCCCAAGCGTTTGTTTCAGGACATACACTCCCCAGTAGAGTTGACAGTGCCAGACTATATATCCCCAGCGGAGTTGACAGTGCCAGACTGTATCTTCCCAGCAGAAGTGGCTGCTCCTTAGAGTTCGAGGCCAGATCGATAATCTCAATGCCAGATCCATGGTTTCTTTCCTTGAAGCAGAACCTCGGTACCGTATCAGTGTTTGCTTCCCCTGCTGAGTAATCTCTCGCAGATCGTGGTTGCCAGAACCACTATCGCTTTCCCCAACAGCAGGTTTTCAGTGTCGTTCTCTCCCCAGTCTAAATCTCGGTATTTCGTCATTGCTAGAACATCGTATGGCGGGTCATTTCCCCACAGAATTCTTTGCGCTGTGCATCTCCAACAGCCTTGCCAGAGTCCAGAAGATGGTGATCATTTCCCCAGTAGATCCCCTTGCCTCAGCTTGGCATTCTACCCAGCATTTCGCATCCCTGCATGTAGAATCATATTGCATTGCATCCTCGTCAAATCGCGTAGCATTTCCATTTTCATGGAGCATTACACCATTGAAAGATTCAAACATACGCATGTAAGCATAAAACATTCTCGGTATCCCAAGTGATAAGCTAGAAGTTGTTTCCAGTACTCAGACTGAAGATTGTTCATGACCCACCTCGGTTATCCCCAGCAAGTGTCATTGGACCATGCGCCGCCTCTATTATCGTTCCCTATTTCTGCCGATGCTGACAGGCATGAAAATTTTCCGGTATTCAGACCGAAGTGGCATTCAGGCCAATTTCCGGTATTCAGACCGAAGTGGCATTCAAGCCAATTTCCGGTATTCAGACCGAAGTGGCGTTCAGGCCAATTTCCGATATTCAGATCGAAGTGACGTTCAGGCCAGTTTCTGGTATTCAGATCGAAGTGGCGTTCCGGCCAATTTTCGATATTCAGATCGAAGTGGCGTTCAGGCCAGTTTCTGGTATTCAGACCGAAGTGGCGTTCAGGCCAGTTTTCCGATGTTCAGATCGAAGAAGTTTCCGACGTTCAGGTCGATGCAACTTGTGGCATTCAGGCCAGTTTTCCGATGTTCAGATCGAAGAAGTTTCCGACGTTCAGGTCGATGCAACTTGTGGCATTCAGGCCAATTTTCCGATGTTCAGATCGAAGAAGTTTCCGACGTTCAAGTCGATGCAACTTGTGGCATTCAGGCCAGTTTTCCGGTATCCAGACCGAAGTGGCATTCAGGCCAGTTTTCCGATATCCAGACCGAAGTGGCATTCAAGCCAGTTTTCCGGTATCCAGACCGAAGTGGCATTCAGGCCAATGTTCCGATGTTCAGATCGAAGAAGTTTCCGACGGTCAGGTCGATGCGACTTGTGGCATTCAGGCCAGTGTTCCGATATTCAGATCGAAGTGGCATTCAGGCCAGTGTTCCGATATTCAGATCGAAGTGGCATTCAGGCCAGTGTTCCGATATTCAGATCGAAGTGGCATTCAGGCCAGTGTTCGGATATTCAGATCGAAGTGGCATTCAGGCCAGTTTTCCCGATATTCAGATCGAAGTGGCATTCAGGCCAAGTCTTTCCGATCAGATCGAAGAAGTTTCCGACGTTCAGGTCGATGCGACTTGTGGCATTCAGGCCAATTTTCCGATGTTCAGATCGAAGTCCTTTCCAGTATTCAGACTGATGAGCGGCATTTAGGCCATGGTTATTTCTGTGTTACCATTTATTTTGGTATCCAGTTTAACATTCTTTTTCGGTATTCAGACTGACTCTCACCGTACCAGACGAATTCTTCTTTCAAGACCACCTCTTTGCCGATTCTGATAGGCATTGTCACTTCACTTCACTTCAGTGCAAATTTTTGGGCTTTTATTGTATTCAATCCCTTGATACCTCGAAAGTACGAAAGCAGCTGCCATCTTCTTTCCGGGTCTCCAGTTGATTGAATAGGGGCAGCTGTAATACCCCAAAATTTACCCTTCATTTTTCCCGAAAAAAAAAAAGAAAAAAAAAGAAAAAAAAACAAAAAAAAAAAAAAAAAAGAAAAAAAAAAAAAAAAAAAAAGAAAAAAAAAAAAAAAAAATAATAAAATAAATAAATAAAATAAATAATAATAAATATAAAACAATTTTTTTTTGGACTTGGGTCTCTCTCATTTGAGCCCACAAAGCCATGGAATTCAGTCTATAAATACCAAGGCTTCACTTGAGAAAAGGGAAGCAAAATACTCTGAGGTTTCCATGGAACAAAACCCTGAGGAAAAAGACAGTGAGAGAAGAACTAACAGAGTTCAGAGCAGCCTCCAAACCCTGAAGGGAACTCAACTGCACAGAATCACCTCTGCCTCACATAAACCCTAAGGATTGTTTTGTAAACCTCACGGGTGCAACTCAATTTCAATCAAGCTCTCCAATCAGGTTTGCCCTATATCCATCATCTTTATGCCTTTAATTTGAATGCTTTGAATGTATGAGGTATTATGGGTGAATTTAATACCCTTTTGATGCATGTGTTTGACAAGAGGTTTATGCCTCCTACCCTTGGTTGCTTTTTGTGAGCTTTTTGTGAATTTTGATGGAATTATTCATGTGGTTACATTTTGATTTAGGGGTAACTCTTGGTTACCCTATTTTGTTTCTCTAACCTGTTTGTTGAGTTTTTTTTTGTGAGGGCTCACATAACGTTTGCAGGGATAACTTGCGTGGTTTCCCACTTTATTTGTGGGATACCCCCTGGAGGTTCATTCCGATTACCTGTACTGACCCACTTTCTTTGATGATGTTAGCTTGGAAGGATCGCAGGGTTGCTAATCCTTTAATTGCTGTAACTTCGGATCTTTATCCGTGTGGTAATTTTTTCCTTTTCTCGTACTTTATCGCTTTCTTAGCTGAAAGACCTCGATAGGAGGCAATGTTTGAGCCCCTTGGTGGCATTTTACTTTGAGATACATGTTTTGTGTTTTGTATTCATATACCCACAGGTAGCGCGGTTCCTTCGTCAAGGACTGCCTGTTTGCCCTCGAGCATCCCAAACCCTAAAACCCAAAGCAACATGTTATCTCCTTCTACTACAGGCGAGTAAGTCTCCAAAGGTCGAGCATCCGGTAGATTGCGTAGTAACTTGTTCGTCCAAAACCCAATCCATAACCCCGTAGTTAGCCGAACTACGGCTTGCTCTGATTCTCATTCCAGATGAGATACGTAGGCATAAGACGCGATGTCTTAGCGAGCACACATCCCCCCAACCCATAGGTCAGCCGAGCTACGAAGACTCTGATTCTCATATTCAGATGAGATACGTATGCAGTGGATGCGACATCCGCGCGAGTCATTTCTCTTAACCTTTTTAATAAATAAACACATTAGGTAAACCCATACCCTTTAGACAAAAACCACAAAAGTGGATCCCGTAGAGTACTATGGATGCGTAGGGGTGCTAATACCTTCCCTTCGCATAACCGACTCCCGAACCCAAGATTTGGTTGCGAGACCCCGTCTTGTCCTTTCCTTTTTCAGGTTTACTTCGAGCGTTTCCTTTCCCTCCTTTGGGATGAATAACGCACGGTGGCGACTCTTCTGTCTTTTTCTTTCGCCGATGTTTTTTTCGCGCACTGTATTTTTCAGGTTGCGACAGCTGGCGACTCTGCTGGGGACATATGAGAAGTTGACCTCTTGCTGGTCTATCTTCCCTAAGCGAGTCCCTCCTAGCTCGTGTGATTTCTTGTTTATTGGGTGTTCATGCTTTTGTACATTTATTTACTTACTTACTTGCATTCATCTTGTCATACGGTGAACTGACTTTAATGTGTTTTTTAATCGCAATGTCGCGGTTAGCAAGAGTCGCCACCGACTTTTCTTTTATCCAATAAGGAAAGGTGGAAAAGAACAGGAAAGACCTTAATTTAGATTCTTAGGTTCGGGAGGTACATTATACAAAGGGAAGGTGTTAGCACCCTTTGTATCCATAGTTATCCATGGGCTCTTAATTGCTCAATCATTTATGTTTTTCTTGTTTGAAAAAGTGTTTGAGAAATGTTTAGAAAACGTCTTGAAAAGGAGAATTTAACTTTGTAATGATTCTTGCAAGAATGTATACAAAGTGGTTATCTCATTTAATTTTGAAAGTCGTTTAGAAAAATATAACTCGACAATGATCCTAGTAAGGATGTATGCCAAGTGGTGATTTTCTAAAAAGGATGTTTTGAAAATGTGTGAGGTGCGAAAAATATTTTAGGTTATGAATAAGCAATTAAGAGTTATACCTATCCGAGGTCTTTACGGGTATTTCCTATCCTTATGAGGGTGAAACGGTCTTACTATTGAGAAGTAAGTAGTTTTATCCTTTGGATGTAAAAGGGTCATCGTAGGGTCATCGATTGGTCATTGAAGGCAACAGTTGTGAGGATACCTTAGCATCTATAAGCCCATCCCAGACATTTATTGCAAATACAACATATACAAATACTATCAGATATAGCCTAGCGTACGGTTCATTCTGATTCAGCTCAACATATGACTCTTTCAACTCAGATGCGATCTAACGTACGATCCATTCCGACCTTCAACAACTCCAATACGGTCTAGCATACGACCCATTTGGACCTTCAAGGCCTCAAATTCTACCTAGCGTACGGTACATTCTGAAGTGTAGTCTGGCGTATGACTACCCCCTTCATCATCAGGTACAGCCTAACGGACGGCTCAGTCTACAACTCAGATACAATCTAGCATACGATCCATTCTGATCCTTCACCCCCAGTAACGATACAGCCTAACGGATGGCTCGTTCCGCAACTCAGATACGATCTAGCGTACGATCCATTCTGATCCTTTATCCCCAGCAGTGTATGACTCATTCGGATTCTTATCTCGTTTTGATTCGGCACAACATATTACTCCTCCAACAATACGGTCTAGCGTACGACCCATTCGGATCTTCATTCCTCAGATACTACCTAGCGTACGGTACATCCCGAGGTGTAGTCTAGCGTACGACTACTTTTCGTCAGATACAGCCTAACAGATGGCCCATTCTGCAACTCAGATACGATCTAGCGTATGATCCATTCTGATCTGTTATCCCCAGCGGCGTATGACCCATTCTAACTCCCCAGTGAAGTCGACGGCCTAATGAATGACCCACTATACGGTCTAGCGTATGACCCAGTGACACCCATGACTTCAGATATCTTCTAACGTACGACGTACTCTGAAGCTCTCATCATCAAACTTCCTAGATGGCATCTTTAAGCCCATCTCCATCAAGACTAACTAATTGATAAGTGCAAATTTTTGGGGCATTCTAAGTGTTCAATAATCTTCCACCTCCAGACCACGAATGGCGTACATACCATTCTGACTCTCTCGGTTCAAGAATATTGAACAGGGGCAGCTGTCATACCCCAAAATTTGCCCATTAATATTTCAAGACATTTTTCAGGGCACTCCGACTCATTTTTATGACACTGATCTCAAAGGAACGAAGGCCCAGCTCACGAATGGCCAAATCCAGAAAATGGTCCAAACTGGCCTGTTCGCTACACGTTCGCTACACGCTCGCCTAGCGAACGTTCGCTACACGTTCGCTACACGCTCGCCTAGCGAACGTTCGCTACACGTTCGCTACACGCTCGCCTAGCGAAGCTGACAGACAACAGAAAATTTCGGGCTTCATTCTGAGCCCATTAGGTCATCAAAGGAGTATTATAAATACCCCAACTCCAGAACGAAAGGAGAACGAAAAACCGAGACGGAGACGGCCGGAAACCCTGGCATAGCAACCCCGGAGAGTAGCCCAGAGAAGTCGGAGTGAAGAAACCCTGACGGCCGCTCATCCACACCGAAGTTACCGCCGCCCAACTCAACCCGATACCAAAAGTGACTTGCCAATTCAGCATTACCACTCCATTGCAAACATGTTTGTGTATCATTATTGTTTTATGCTTCCAATTTGTAAATCTCTAAATACATAATGCATCATGATTGAATTTTTGGGTATGTAATTAGACTTTGCATGTGAATTCCAGTACGCCTGAATATCCTGAGTGTTTGACCATATTATTTCTGTAATTGAATGCAATAAGGCATGCAGCATGCTGAGATCATACTGTTCTGAAATTCAAAACCCGCAGCCGCTCGCTAGCACATCGCTAAGCGAGCATGTAGCGAGCATTCGCTAGGCCCTCGCTAGGCGAGGCAGAGGCGAACGGGACAGCCGTTGATATTTGTTATGTCCTATGCGTAACCTGATCTATTCTATGTTAATTATGCACTATTTTGCCTGACATTCATGCTGTTGTATTTTCTTTTGCGGTGTAATCCTCGATTGCACCCTGATTGGTATTCTAACCCGTTTGCTGAATTTTGTAAAGGTTCACATATCCCAGGAAAAGAGTGTTGTTTAGGCCTTCCACTTTATTTGTGGGATACCCTTATGAAGATCCACCCTAAATTGCTTAATTAATTTTAATGTATTAATTTTAATGTATTAATTTTAAAGTATTGATTTTAATGTGGAGATTCATCCTAATCACCTAATTGACTTTAAAATATGACCTTTAAACATGTGATTTTGGACCTCTCTTTGCTGCCCTACGGTATTACGGTATAACGGTCATGTCCCGCGAATGTGGGGATACACTTAGCAATGGCCCTTCAATTAAATCATCATAAAATAAATCATAGTCCCTCGGATGTTGCTTTCGAAAATACGATTTTGTCCCTCGATGACCCTTCGGTGTAGCCTACGGTTAAATGATGATCGTCCCTTCGAATGCTAAGGTATCCTTACAACTGTTGCCTTCAATGACCTATCGATGACCCTACAATGACCCTTTTACATCCAAAGGATAAAACTACTTACTTCTCAATAGTAAGGACAGTTTTACCCTCATAAGGATAGGAAATGCCCATAACGACCTTAGGAAGGTATAACTCTCAATTACTGGATCATAACCTAAAACATTTTCCACCCCTCACACTTTGCAAGTCCTAGAAAATCACCACTTGGTATACATTCATACTAGAATCATTACCAAGTTATATCTTTCTAAACTGTTTTTCAAAATCAAACGAGATAAATACTTTGTATACATTCATACGAGAATCATTACAAAGTTAAACTCTCTTTTCGAAACATTTTAAACAATTCACCAACACTTTTCAGACAAAAATATAAGTGATCCAGCAATTAAGAGCCCATGGATAACCATGGATACAAAGGGTGCTAATACCTTCCCTTTGTATAATGTACCTCCCGAACCCAAAATCTATTGAGGTCTTTCCTGTTCTTTTCCACCTTTCCTTATTGGATAAAAGAAAAGTCGGTGGCGACTCTTGCTATCCGTGACATTGCGATAAAAAACAATATACCCCAAGTCAGTTCACCGTATGACAAATACATTAAGATCAATTAAGCCATTAGGGTGGATCTTCATAAGGGTATCCCACACGTAAGGTGGAATACCTATCCGGCCGTCTCCTCGGAAATATGTAAGCCTTTACACAATTCAACACACGGGTTAAAGCATCGAGATAAAGTACAATTTGAAATTGTACCATAACACAACAGTCATTAAATCAGACCAAATAATGCAGAATTATAATGAATATTGATCGGATAAACATAAGGCAGAACAACAAAGAAACAAAACAGCCACTGTCCCGTTCACCCCTGCTTCGCCTAGCGAAGGCTTAGCGAGGGCTCGCTCCAGGCTCGCTTAGCGATGTGCTAGCGAGCGGCGACGGATTTTGAGTTTGACAGCAGCATGATCTCCGGAACCCTGACCTTCATGGCATTTAATTATAGGAATAGCATGGACAAACATTCAGGATATTCAGACATACGTAGATTCATGCATGAAATCATATTACACATCCGAAAATTTAATCATGATGCCTTATATATGTAAAGATTATCGATTAAAAGCATAACATTAGTGATACGCAAACCTGTTTGTAATTGAGCTTGGTATCGAATGGAGTTGGGCGGCGGTAGCTTCGGCGCGGATGAGCGGCCTTCAGGGTTTCTTTACTCGGAATACTCTAAGTTGAGCTCCAGGGTTTCTATGCCAGGGTTCCCGTCCGTCTTCCTCTGTTTTTCGTCCTCTCCTTTTTCTGACTGAAGCTTGGCTATTTATAATGCCTTTGTTGTGACCTAATGGGCTCAGAATGAAGCCCGAAAATTCTGATGTTCGCAAGCTTCGCTAGGCGAAGGAGTTGCTCGCCTAGCGAGCAAGCTAGTTTGGGCTTTTTCTGGATTTGGTGCTTCGCCGGGGCGAGTGTCATAACGAAGGGTTCGCTAGGCGAAGGAATTGCTCGCCTAGCGAGCAGGCTAGTTTGGGCCTTTTTCTGGAGTGGGTCTGTTGTGAGCTGGCCTTTTGTTCCTTTAAGATCAGTGCCTTGCAGAAAAAGTCGGAGTGCCTTGAAAAATGCCTTGTAATATCAACGGGCAAATTTTGGGGTATGACAGCTGCCCCTGTTTAATATTCTTGAACCGAGAGAGTTAGAATGGTATGTACACCATTCGTGGTCTGGAGGTGGAAGAATATTAAACACTAGAATGCCCCAAAAATTTGCACTTGTTAATCAGAAGTTATTCCTGATGGATATGGGCTTAAAGATGCCATCCGGGAAGTTTGATGATGAGAGCTTCAGATTGTGTCGTACGTTAGACGATATCTGGAGACATGGGTGTCATACCGGGTCATGCGCTAAACCATATAGTGAGTCCTCCATTATGCTGTTGACTTCGCTGGGGGAGTCAGAGTGTGTTATACGCTGCTGGGGATAAGGGATCAGAATGGATCATATGCTAGATCGTATCTGAGTTGCAGAATGAACCGTACGTTAGGCTGTATCTGACAAAGGTGGAATCAGAATGGATCGTATGCTAGATCGCATCTGAGTTGAAGGTCCAAATGGGTCGTACGTTAGACCGTATTGGAGTTGAAGATCCAAATGGGTCGTACGTTAGACCGTATTGGAGTTGCAGAATGAGCCGTACGTTAGGCTGTATCTGAAGGAGAAAGTAGTCGCATGCTAGACTACACCCCGGAATGTACCGTACGCTAGGCAGTATCTGAGGATTTGAAAGTCCAAATGGGTCGTACGTTAGACCGTATTGGAGTTGAAGATCCAAATGGGTCGTACGTTAGACCGTATTGGAGTTGCAGAATGAACCGTACGTTAGGTTGTATCTGAAGAAGAAAGTAGTCGTACGCTAGACTACACCCCGGAATGTACCGTACGCTAGGCAGCATCTGAGGATTTGAAAGTCCAAATGGGTCGTACGTTAGACCGTATTGGAGTAGCTGAATGTCAGAATGGATCGTACGTTAGACCGTATCTGAGCTGAAGGAGTCATATGTTGGGCTGAATCAGAATGAACCATACGTTAGGCTGTATCTGATAATATTTGTTGTTGTATTTGCAATGAATATCTGGGGTGGGCTTAGAGATGCCACCATTGGGAGGATATCAGAGAGTTTGTCACATGGATTATATCCGAGAGCTGTATTCGAATCTTGAATGTGATCAGGAGGATAATTAACCTGAAAAATAAAGTTAGTTTCATGCAATGTCATGATGCATGAGATGTTTTATGCCTGCGAACATGGTATGCATGTGCATGCTATGAAATGATGTAATGTATATGATGCGGAATGAAATAAAATGTGAACATTGTATGCAGGTATGTAATGTGGAATGATGCAATGAATGCATTATGCGTCTGAAATGTTCTTCCAGGGGGCTCTACTGGGGAAATAAATCTCAGTCTTTTGGTCGGAAATATTTGTATTGATGACCCTGTCTCAGCTGGGGGTATTTGATTTCTGTCTGATGGCAGGGATATTTAACAGAGCCTGGCTGGGGGTAGAAGAGATGACCAATTCGTCTAGTGATGCCAATTTCTTCCGAGGAGTAACTGGCGTTGCCGGGGAATCGAATTAGCAACGGATTCATTGGGAAGCGTGATTAGACCTTCTCCTCGATCCTGAAGTCGTATAGTAATTGCTATTACTATTCTAGGCGTGCATTTTTGGTAAACATTGATCATATTCAAATGCATAAATCAATTCAAATTAAGCCAACGGACATTTACGCAAACAAAATAGAAAAAGTGAAAACAAAAGCATCTTTTTTGGAGATAAAATTGTATTGATTTTGAAAGAGGGCCTGTAAACAGGCAACTCGTGTACAGGGAGACAGAAATCCTAGTAAGAGGAAATTGTCAGGCAAACAAAGAGAAAGCCATGCAGAAAAAGTCCTATCGATTCTAATTCCACTACTGTCATTATGTCTTCAAGTATCTCATCCCTTGCTGTCGGATAGAGGTGATTGGCTTGTTCAGTCCCTTTGACTTGGTTGAAGCTGACAGAGAACGAGACATAGTCATACGCTTTAATCCCTAATTTTTGCCTGGACCGCCTTTTCAGGTTTTCAGTCCACCAGGATACCCATTTTTGCCCAAGCCGCCTTTTCAGGTTTTCGACTTGCCGGGTGTACATTTTTATATGTTTATCCCTAATTTTTGCCCGAACCCTTTTTGGTTCGCCGGGATGCCCTTACTTTTGCCTAGATACATCGACCTAGCGGGTCTCTTTTATGCGTAGTATTTTTTAACTATGTCCGCGTTTACGGGATGCGGGAAGTCTTCACCATCCATAGTAGTGAGCATCATGGCACCTCCTGAGAATACTCTTTTGACCATAAATGGTCCTTCATATGTAGGAGTCCACTTGCCCCTAGGATCACCCTGTGGTAGTATGATACGCTTGATTACCAAGTTACCAGCCTGATATACCTTTGGCCTAACCTTCTTATTGAAAGCTTTGATCATCCGTTTCTGGTACATCTGACCATGACAAACAGCTGCCAACCTCTTCTCATCAATCAAATTTATCTGGTCGAGTCGAGTCCGAATCCATTCATCTTCATCTAAGCCTGCCTCTTTTATGATTCTTAGAGAGGGAATCTGAACATCCATTGGTAAAACGGCTTCCGTTCCGTAGACTAAAGAGAACGGAGTTGCCCCTGTCGAGGTGCGTACTGAGGTGCAATAACCATGGAGAGCGAATGGTAACATCTCATGCCAGTCTTTGTACGTTACTGTCATCTTTTGTATGATCTTCTTGATATTCTTATTAGCAGCCTCTACGGCGCCGTTCATCTTTGGCCGGTACGGAGAAGAGTTATGGTGTTTTATTTTGAACTGTGTGCAGAGTTCAGTAATCATCTTGTTGTTCAAATTAGTGCCATTGTCAGTGATAACTCTTTCAGGGACGCCATATCGGCAAATAAGATTATTCTTGATGAACCGTGCCACCACATTCTTGGTAACAGAAGCAAATGAGGCTGCCTCTACCCACTTTGTAAAGTAATCAATTGCAACAAGAATGAAACGATGTCCGTTAGAAGCAGTAGGTTTGATCTCTCCAATCATATCGATGCCCCACATTGCAAAGGGCCAAGGGGCTGTCAACACGTTTAAAGGAGCAGGAGGCACATGTACTTTGTCCGCATAGATCTGGCACTTGTGACAGGTTCTGGAGTGGTGGTGGCAATCAACTTCCATGGTAGACCAATAATACCCTGATCTCAGAATCTTCTTGGCCATCGTATGTCCACTAGAATGAGTCCCAAAAATACCGTCATGTATGTCTTCCATAATCTTTTCTGCTTCCTTTTTATCCACACAGCGAAGCAGAGTCGAATCATGATTACGTTTGTATAATACTCCATTACTCAGAAAGAATTTAGCGGAGAACTTCCTCAGGAATTTCTTGTCATTGATGGATGCCCCTTCAGGGTATTCCTGAGCTTCTAAATATCTCTTTACTTCGTGGAACCAAGGTTTCTCCTCTACTCCCTCAGCGTTAAGTTCATAACAATATGCTGGTTCGTCTAGTCGTTCAATGGTGATCCTGGGAGCTTCACTGTCCCATCTGACTCTGAACATAGATGGCATGGTAGCCAATGCGTCCGCCAACTGATTTTCTTCCCGTGGGATATGTTCAAATGTAATCTCTTCAAAGTACCGGATTAATGTCATCACCCGCTCTCGATAAGGGACGAGATTCAGATGTTTAGTGTCCCATTCTCCTTTGATCTGACTGATTACCAAGGCTGAATCTCCGTACACACTCAAAAACTTGATTCGCAGGTCTATAGCAGCCTTGAGTCCCAAAATACATGCTTCATACTCAGCCATATTATTGGTACAATGAAAACATAATCTAGCAGTGAAAGGTGTATGGTAACCCCCGGGAGAAATGATTACAACACCAACGCCATTGCCCAATGCATTAGAAGATCCATCAAAAACCATAGTCCATCGGGATCCTAGTTCAGGTCCTTCATCCGGTCCAGGTTTTTCATAATCAGTAACAAACATGACATCCTCATCTGGGAACTCAAAATTCATAGAGTGGTAATCGTCCACCGCTTGATGAGCCAAATGATCAGCTAGCACGCTTCCTTTGATTGCTTTCTGGGTAGTATACTGGATATCATATTCTGTTAAAATCATCTGCCATCTTGCTATTCTCCCGGAGAGAGCGGGCTTCTCAAACATGTATTTGATAGGATCCATCTTAGAAATCAATAAAGTGGTATGATTCAACATATACTGTCTTAGTCGGCGAGCAGCCCAGGCCAAAGCGCAATAAGTTTTCTCGAGCAGTGAGTATCTTGTTTCACAGTCGGTAAACTTTTTGCTAAGGTAGTATATGGCATGCTCTTTTCGACCAGACTCGTCATGTTGCCCCAATACACACCCCATTGAACTTTCTAACACGGTCAAATATATGATTAGAGGTCTTCCTTCAACCGGTGGTATCAGAATTGGAGGTTCCTGGAGATACTTCTTGATTTTATCAAAAGCCTCTTGACATTCATCATTCCATATCATCTCTTGATTTTTCCTCAGTAATTTGAAGATGGGTCTGCAGGTAGCGGTCAAATGGGAGATAAATCGGGCAATGTAGTTCAAGCGTCTCAAGAACCCTCTGACTTCTTTATCTGTACGGGGAACTGGCATTTCTTGAATAGCTCTCACCTTAGCCGGGTCGACCTCAATTCCTTTACCACTGACAATAAAACCCAAGAGTTTACCGGATCTTACTCCGAAGGTGCATTTGTTCGGGTTCAATCTCAACTTGTATCTCTTCAGCCTCTCGAACAGTTTGTATAAATGATCGAGATGTTCTTCTTCAGTATGAGATCTGGCTATCATGTCATCCACATATACTTCTATTTCATGATGAATCATATCATGGAACAAAACTACCATAGCACGTTGGTATGTTGCTCCGGCGTTCTTTAAACCGAATGGCATTACTTTGTAACAGAAAGTGCCCCATTGCGTCACAAACGTAGTTTTCTCCATGTCCCCAGGTGCCATCTTAATCTGATTATATCCTGAGAATCCATCCATGAAGGAGAATACTTTGTGTTGAGCGGTGTTATCTACCAGAACATCGATGTGCGGGAGTGGAAAGTCATCTTTGGGACTCGCTTTATTCAAATCTCGGTAATCTACGCACATTCGCACCTTACCATCCTTCTTCGGCACTGGTACCACATTGGCAACCCATTGAGGATAAGAAGTAACGGCTAGAAAACCGGCATTGAATTGTTTCATAACCTCGACTTTGATTTTCTTAGACATTTCAGGGCGCATGCGACGAGCCTTCTGCTTAACAGGACGACAATCTTCCTTCATCGGCAGCCGATGCACCACTATATCAGTATCCAATCCGGGCATGTCTTCATAAGACCAAGCGAAAATCTCTACGTAGTCATGTAACATCTGAATCAATCTTTCTTTGACACTGTTTTCCAAGCCTGTTCCTATTTTGACTTCTTTTCTGTCTACTTCAGTACCCAGATTTACAATTTCTAGCGGCTCTTCATGCGGCTGTATAGTCCTTTCTTCTTGCAGCAACAGTCTGGCAAGCTCTCCAAGTACTTCACAATCTTCCTCACTTCCATCCTCGGCTTGGTAGATCGGATTTTCAAAGTCATATTGAACAGTAGCGGAATTATTATCAATAGGATCCAGAGTGGATACGGATCTGCAATTTGTTACGTGAGTGTGTGTAAGAAAGCATAACTTGTTTGAAAGACGACAGGAAAGATAAAGAGCGCAATATTTGAATGCAAAAAGTCCATTGATTTATTGAATATGAATATGCTTATGAAAATGACAAAACCCTTAACAAATTAGCTATTGTGCCCCGGGCATAGACACAATGCCTTAAGAAGTTCAATGAAAAACTAAAATTTGCAACACTAAATAGACAATAACAATTACTCCTGACTAAAAGTAATCGGGATAGTGTCTTCAGCCTTCCAATTATTGAGTCCGTCACCAATTGTTGGGAAAATCCAGCTTGCAATTTTCAGAGATCGCAATTACAGAGATCGCAATTCAGCCTTCCATTGGGTCGGCATATACAGAGATCGCAATTTTCAGCACAACCTGGAAATAAACCAGCTTGCAATAAATTCTTCTTGATGATCAGGAGAGAAGATGTTAAGTCCGCTACAGTAGTGATGAGAGCATCGTCATCGACAGCATTAACAGCCTTGTCGTGATTAGGCATAGGTGCAGTGATGACATTAGGAGTCTCCGGAGGCTCAAATTCAATTTCCCCAGCGTCGATCATATCCTGAATTTTGTTCTTCAACAACCAACAATCGTTTGTATCATGCCCGGGGCTATCGGAGTGATATGCACACCTGGCATTGGGATTATAACGAGGCGAAGTAGTGTTGACATTTGCAGGAGGACCTCTGAGAGTGATTAAGTTTGCCTTTAGCATACTCTGCAGTGCCTGTGCCAAGGTCATATTGATCCTGGTAAACTGCCTTCTTGGCTTGTCTTGTTTGTGCTGGAAGTTTTGAGCTGGCGGGGCTGCAATTGTAACTGCTCCAACGGCATGGTCACTATTTTTCTTATTACGACTCCTTTGACCGTACACCGCATTTGATTCATTCTTCCCCTGATAGGACTTTTTGCCGCTTGCAGAGGTAGCCGCCTGTATCTTTCCACTTCGAATGTCGCTCTCCACCCGTTCACCTGTCAGTATAAGTTCAGTGAAACCTGATGAAGAACTTCCCAGTAGATGGCTGTAGAATGGGCCAGTCAGTGTACCCATGAACATGTCTACTAATTCTCGATCCATCATAGGGGGTTTGACTCTGCCCGCCAAATCTCTCCATTTTTGGGCATATTCTTTGAAGCTTTCTTTAGATCCCATAGTCATATTCTGCAACTGTAGCCGAGTAGGTGCCAATTCAGAATTATACTGGTAGTGTTTATAGAAAGCTGTCGCTAAATCAGTCCAGGTGCGGATGTTAGAACTTTCGAGCTGATAATACCATTCCAACTGAGTGCCGGACAAACTTTCTTGGAAGAAATGGATCCATAGCTTTCTGTCAGTAGTATACGGCTGAATCTTTCTCACATAAGCTCTCAGATGCATCTGAGGACAAGACGCACCATCGTACTTAGTGAAAGTGGGGATCTTGAATTTGCGAGGAATGACCACATCAGAGACCAGTCCCAAGCTTTCGAAATCCAGACCGGGCGCCTTCTGACCCTCCATAGCTAACATACGTTCTTCCAGCAACTTGTACTTGCCATCTCTTGGAGAGTACTGTTCCTTCTCATAATCTTCATCGTCGTCCTCAGAGTTGAAGAGATCAACATCCTCCTCTCCTGAATCATTTTCTGTCTCCTCTTCTTGCTCTTTCGGAAGTCTAATCTTGATTCCTGCAGCCTGTCCTTTACGCCTCCTTCCCGGGTTAATGTAACTCACAGGTTTCGGGTCTTTCTTCTTCTCGAGCAAGAGAGCCTTCAGCTCTTCCTGCCCCTTGGATAAACTCAGCATCATTTCCTGGAATTGAGCATTCTGAGCCTGGAGATCTTTGACAGTTTGTTCGAGAGCCATTTTTTCTGTTTAAGAGGCAGACCGTGAGAATATGGTCCTTTAGAATACCTGTTATGCAATGTTATGTTATGCTATGCAATGTATGAAATGTTTTCAAGGACTTTTGGAATTTAACTTTGCGTAAACTACCAAAAAGAGAGGAACTTCTATTACTAATTTCTTAATCAGTGTTCATTACAAAAAATAATAACAAAAATACAATGAAAGCTCAAGTTTCCCAGGGGCGGCTTCTTTTTGGGCGAAGATACGCATTGAGTCTTCGTTCCTCATTAAGCTGGCTGGTGAGCTCTAGTACTTTCTTCCTTTCTGCATTGAACTGGGCTTCAAAAGTATCCCTTTCCTCTCTCAACTGGGTCCAGGATCTCTTCAATTCCTCAACATCAGTGGGCATATCTGGATAAGGAATGATCTGAGAAGTACCTCCTTCGACTCCTGATTCAACAATCAATGGTCCGACCGCAAGATATGGCATGACAAGTTCACGAGCTCTTGCGGGTACCCATCTGAGATAAGGCTCCATAGGAATAGAATTTTTCTGTCCTAAAGTGCTTCTTTTCACCATGCTCCAAGCTCGTACAAACCTTTGACGGAGACCTCGAGAGTCATTGTCATAGTCAAACACTGTACCTTGAATAATCATTTCATGTGGACCATCTCTTCGCGCATACCCAAACTGGCGTAGGGCCAAAGCCGGGTTATAAGTAATACCTCCTCTTATCCCCATGAGTGGTACATTAGGGAATTCTCCACAACGGTCGATGAGGATAACATTTTCTCTGAGATTAGAACACCAACGGATGTCTGAATGGGAGAGTGTCATTATCCTTTGAGACCATTTCAGATTTTGATCATTCTTCAAGACTGATTGAGGAAGGTGCGAAATAAACCACCTGGATAATAAAGGTACACAGCACATGAGAGTCCCTTGCTTCTTCATAGTACGAGTGTGAAGGGAATGCAAAATGTCTCCGAGCAAAGTAGGCACAGGGTTATGAGTGAGGAATATCTTAATAGCATTCATGTTTATGAATTGGTCTGGATTAGGGAATAACACCAAACCATAGATTAGTAATGCTAGGACATCTTCGAAATCATGGACATTCATAACTTTTAGGAAATCTCGGGCCTTACTTATCAGAAATTTGGCAAGTAAGCCCTTAACTCCACTTCTTGTTACCCAATTAATTTCAATGTCAGCCTTTGTCATGTGTAAAGCTGCGGCAACTTCTTCAGATTTCGGACTCTTTTCTAAACCAATGAAAGGTATCTGATCAAGAATAGGTATCCCAAGCAACTTGGAGAATTCTTCTAATGTGGGTACCAACTGATAATCTGGGAAGGTGAAGCAATGATGTTTAGGATCGAAGAACTGGAATAGAACTCTCATCATATCTTCTTTGAAACCAGTGGTAACCAAATTGAGGATAGAACCATGTTTCTTGATGAACTGAGCATGATCGGGAAGTTCTGACACTAAATCCTTGAGTTGAGGAGAGATCGTTACAAGATTGATCCGGATAGTCTTCCTGGAAGCCATAACCTGTTTAACAGAGCAAAGCTAAATTCCTAAGTCCTTGAAACGGTTAGTACAATGATGTTATGATGTTATGCTGTTATGCAAATAATAAGCATAAACAAGTCACACAATCATTCCTAGGTTTTAAGGCTTGCATGAATTCCATAGGTAAGTACCCTCCCCCCTGAAGTTTGGTTGGTTCAACCTGTCTTAGAATAGTAACCGGGTTCTAGAAGGATCTCAAATCATCGACCTTTCTTTAAGTCCACTTCAATGCAACACCAAGTGGTTGACCAAAGTTTCCCTAAAGTCCAATCTCAAAGAGTGTAGTATCGAGTATCAACCAACCCCAGTCGGAACCGAAGTCAGTTATCTCACTACTTTCTAATGGCTAGGATGAGTCAATTAGGGTTCTAAAGGTCTGGTTAATGCTTTGATGACGCCACGCGAAAGCCAAATTTTTCCTCAAGTAAACATGAGGAACATCAGGACATCCAAAGCGTCACATTAACCGTAGCTATCATTTTAACCATTCCAGTATACGCCGGATAGTCGCGATGATCTATTACTACTTACCTAAGGTACACTAGATCCGGGTGTAGGATCTTTCACTCAACAATACCCTTAAAAGAAGGAACAATTTAAAACATAAATGATTTTTTAAGGTGACCTCTCTTTGTTTCCCCAGTGGAGTCGCCAGTTCTGTCATACGGTGAACTGACTTTAATGTGTTGTTTAATCGCAATGTCGCGGTTAGCAAGAGTCGCCACCGACTTTTCTTTTATCCAATAAGGAAAGGTGGAAAAGAACAGGAAAGACCTTAATTTAGATTCTTAGGTTCGGGAGGTACATTATACAAAGGGAAGGTGTTAGCACCCTTTGTATCCATGGTTATCCATGGGCTCTTAATTGCTCAATCATTTATGTTTTTCTTGTTTGAAAAAGTGTTTGAGAAATGTTTAGAAAACGTCTTGAAAAGGAGAATTTAACTTTGTAATGATTCTTGCAAGAATGTATACAAAGTGGTTATCTCATTTAATTTTGAAAGTCGTTTAGAAAAATATAACTCGGCAATGATCCTAGTAAGGATGTATGCCAAGTGGTGATTTTCTAAAAAGGATGTTTTGAAAATGTGTGAGGTGCGAAAAATATTTTAGGTTATGAATAAGCAATTAAGAGTTATACCTATCCGAGGTCTTTACGGGTATTTCCTATCCTTATGAGGGTGAAACGGTCTTACTATTGAGAAGTAAGTAGTTTTATCCTTTGGATGTAAAAGGGTCATCGTAGGGTCATCGATTGGTCATTGAAGGCAACAGTTGTGAGGATACCTTAGCATTCGAAGGGACGATCATCATTTAACTGTAGGCTATACCGAAGGGTCATCAAGGGACAAAGGCAACATTCGAGGGACTATGATGATTTAACCGAAGGGTCTTTGCTAAGTGCATCCCCACATTCGCGGGACATGACCATAATACCGTAATCGTAGGGTAACAAAGAGAGGTCCGAGATCACTTATTTAAAGGCAAAGTTTTACAATTAATTAGGTAGCCGTAATCAATTAGGTAATTAGGTCCACATTAAAATTAATACATTAAGATCAATTAAGCCATTAGGGTGGATCTTCATAAGGGTATCCCACACGTAAGGTGGAATACCTATCCGGCCGTCTCCTCGGAAATATGTAAGCCTTTACACAATTCAACACACGGGTTAAAGCATCGAGATAAAGTACAATTTGAAATTGTACCATAACACAACAGTCATTAAATCAGACCAAATAATGCAGAATTATAATGAATATTGATCGGATAAACATAAGGCAGAACAGCAAAGAAACAAAACAACCACTGTCCCGTTCGCCCCTGCTTCGCCTAGCGAAGGCTTAGCGAGGGCTCGCTCCAGGCTCGCTTAGCGATGTGCTAGCGAGCGGCGACGGATTTTGAGTTTGACAGCAGCATGATCTCCGGAACCCTGACCTTCATGGCATTTAATTATAGGAATAGCATGGACAAACATTCAGGATATTCAGACATACGTAGATTCATGCATGAAATCATATTACACATCCGAAAATTTAATCATGATGCCTTATATATGTAAAGATTATCGATTAAAAGCATAACATTAGTGATACGCAAACCTGTTTGTAATTGAGCTTGGTATCGAATGGAGTTGGGCGGCGGTAGCTTCGGCGCGGATGAGCGGCCTTCAGGGTTTCTTTACTCGGAATACTCTAAGTTGAGCTCCAGGGTTTCTATGCCAGGGTTCCCGTCCGTCTTCCTCTGTTTTTCGTCCTCTCCTTTTTCTGACTGAAGCTTGGCTATTTATAATGCCTTTGTTGTGACCTAATGGGCTCAGAATGAAGCCCAAAAATTCTGATGTTCGCAAGCTTCGCTAGGCGAAGGAGTTGCTCGCCTAGCGAGCAAGCTAGTTTGGGCTTTTTCTGGATTTGGTGCTTCGCCGGGGCGAGTGTCATAACGAAGGGTTCGCTAGGCGAAGGAATTGCTCGCCTAGCGAGCAGGCTAGTTTGGGCCTTTTTCTGGAGTGGGTCTGTTGTGAGCTGGCCTTTTGTTCCTTTAAGATCAGTGCCTTGCAGAATAAGTCGGAGTGCCTTGAAAAATGCCTTGTAATATCAACGGGCAAATTTTGGGGTATGACACATCTGCTGTATCTGTTGGAGCTGTTGTTTGTTTGTTGGGATGGGATGTTCTACGAGAGATAAGCCCATTACCCAGGCTTGAGTGTACACACAGGTTTTAGAGTGGATGATCATGAGGCTTGCGTGGCATGTTGCTACGTTAAGTCGTTCGTGAAGAACCACACCCAAACGAGGTTTCTCTTGGATATATTATGTCCTACGGATGTTCCGTAACGACATGATGTTCCTTTAGAAATCGTCGACTCTGGTGACCATTTCCCGAGAACTCAGTCGAGGTCTCTCCTCCGAGACGTGATTATGTTAGCTCTGGTGGGCGCATTCTCGCTGATCAATCCGAGGACCCCGAGACTGGGAACTTGCTTTAGGATGTCCTGTTGAGGGGAGTCAGTGGAGGTCTTTTATCCCATAATAATGCCAAACCTTCAGTGGTAAACGTATTATTCGCGACTGAAGGGATGAAGTTGACGAACTTCTGTTCTTAGAACCTACCAGTGAGGGGCGGGCTAAATTCAGGAAACCTTAACCTCCAACCAACCCGGTTTTCTGGAGCAGAGCTTTGATCTTGTATTATATTCCTCAGTGGTAGCATGCCTGATGCTTTGCTTTTCCCCTTAGGCAAATCTCATCTTTTCCATCTGAGTCTAAATCATAGGTTGATTCATCTTCTTTATCTGAGTGTGTGGTGGCCATAAGAGATAGATTTGCTTCTCCCTCGTTTTTGTCTGAATATTATCAAGTCCATCACATGTTGTCATGAGAATTTTCTTGAACTTGTTTCTGAATCTTTCCTTCTGAAAGGTTCCTTTCTTTGATCTTTCTTTTTGCAGATCAGGATAAACAGCCCTGAAGTGACCAGACTTCTTATAGTTGTAACAACTCTTCTGATCATCTGTATTATTCTTGGAACTAGACCCTCTGAAGCTATTACTTTTACCAGAGAATTTTTTGTTCCTTATGGCTAGTTGCTTGAATCTTATGATGATAAAGGCCATTTCCTCCTTATTAAAGTCACCATTATAAACTTCTTTATCAAAAGCTTCTTCAGATTTCTAGACTTTGGAGGATTTGACAGTTTTACCACCGGATCTTTCAGCAACATACTTTAATACCGGTGTTTAGAATTTAATCATTGGCTCATCCCCATTCAATTCCATTTCATAGATATGGAGTTTGCTGATCATACTTTCAAGACTCATAGTACTCAGGTATTTAGCCTCCTGAATAGTTGTAACCTTGGGTTTGTACTTAGCAGGAAGACTCCTCAAGATCTTCTTTATATGGTCAACAATAGTGTAACTTTTGCTCCGGATATGAAGGCTTGATACAAGAGTTTGAAACCTAGAAAACATGGTTTCAAAGTTCTCATCATCCTTCATCCCGAACAACTCATAGTGTTGAACAAGAATATTAACCTTCGCTTCTTTCACTTGTTGATTCCCTTCATAAGTGGAAGTCAACGATTCAAAGATAGTCTTAGTTGTAGACTTATCAATGATTTTAATATATTAAGAGTGAGGTAGAGCCTCAATCAGAATACCCCTTACTTTGTGGTGTTTTATGTAAACTTTCTTTTGGGCTAGTGTAAGAGTTTTTCTATCTTTCACCATCCCAACACCATCAATAGTCAAGTCAATGACATCCTCAAGTATATCCCATAACTCATCATCAAGGCTAATGATTTAATTATACATTTTTCTCTTCCACCATTCAAACTGAGTGGAATCACCACCGAACAATGATGGTTTAGCAGAATAATGACTTTTCTCAACAACACAATAGTCATAAGAAATAGCAAGACCAGGCATGATATTGTAAGTAAAACTCTTAGGATCGATTCACTGTACCACGGTTAAGTATTTAGCATAACCCGTGCTCTGATTCCAATTGAAGGTGAGAAAAATACATCAAGACTTCCTGCTTAAACCCTCTGGTTTAAGACTTTCTCGCTCAAGCACGCAGGGAAAGGACTTCTTCTACTTTAAACAAATTGTGCAGTAGATAAGATAACTACTATACTTTGATACACAATCATAAGTATAACAGTTATGCAACAATCATAAAGGTTTTCAAACTTTATAAGATTTCTAAGATAAATCTAAGATAAGAAATCTTAAGATTTTGTACTATAACTGTTACAATAACAACTCAGAGTTATGCTAAGATCTTTCTATATGTTGTGATATTGTAACCTTTCTTTGAGTATTCAACTTCCTTTTATAGAGATAGAAAAAGAGTCGTTAGAGGTTTGAACAACATAAAACTTAGTGAAGAAGTATGCCAAGAGAGATGTTGGAAACTTCCATCTGGTCTAAAGCTTTATCCACTGAATAATAGCGTTGCTCTCAATATCTTTCATCGCAATAGATATCTACCAAAAGGTAAAACAATATAAAGATGCAACATCCCTTTTTCTTGAGCCTTGTACAACTAAAACCCTAGTTGACTTTGTCCAGAAATCTGGGGCTTTGATAAGACAAGACCACTTTGGTTTAGGGTACATATCAACTACTCTTCACACTTTCAGAGTCTGAGATGTCATGAGAAGTTGGGTCATAACGCCATGGTCTGATGCCTTCAGAGGCGATGAACTAGATCAAATTCTGACCAATCAGAATCAGACTTTAAATTACTTCTCCACATATGCTAACAATTAGGATTAGTTCTATGCTCGTGATCCTGCACACTTAAACAAAATGTTAGCAAACCCTATTGTTCTTTAAACACTTTGTCATCATCAAAACCTTTTAAGGGCATAAATAATTCTTATTTTAACAATCTCCCCCTTTGTGGTGATGACAAGTAAATGTATTTAAGAATAATGGTTAATGATTTAATTAACACAGTCTAACATCAGAGACTGAGGTTTGTAAGCCCCCCATAAGTTAAACAGTCCATTAAGGTGAGGTTTGTAAGCTCCCCCTAAGTCTATCTGTCCATTAAGACGAGGTTTGTAAGCTCTTCTTAACTCCTTATCTATGTTAATTTAACCCTATAATTTCAATCAAAAAATTCTAATATCAGGGTCTGAGGTTTGTAAGCTCCCCTTGAGTTTGACAGGCCTTAGGTTGAGGGTTGTAAGCTCTTCCTTTATACTGGCAGTTCATTAAGATAAGGTTTGTAAGATTTTCCTTAAATCCTTTTATTTGTTTGATTAAAATTAGTTATTTAAGCTCATTGATATTAAGTTCATTCATAAGAAATTAATATTAAAATAATAATATGTTCAAAAGAAAGCATTACACAAGATAATAAATAAATAGGGTTCAGGTAAATTAAAAGCATTAGAAAATACTTTTAACCTTCTTAAATATTTCCATGACCTTCTTCCCCTTTTTTCATTAAGAAAAAGATAAGAAATTCAAAAACCGATGACACATATGCGTACGAACCATAATTTTCAAGGTGGTCAAAGATAGATTCTGACTACATATATTCCAAGAAACAGTAAGTTCATAGGCACAAGACTCAAAGAACACTGTCTTCAGAATATAAGAGATTCTACCTAGACTCTATAATAATAGATGTATAGCATAACATCAACATACAACTTAATAAGAATCACAAGACTTGGAAGAAATAAGAAAACATTCAAAGCAGAGAAGAACGATTTTGCAAAATAAATTTGTAACTCAATGAGAAAGGATGCATGAGAGGGGAGAAAGAAACAAAAGAAGGAGGTTGAAGAACTTGCAAAAACTCATAAAACTACAGAGGAAGGTACATCTGGTGGAGTTGCTGAGAAAAACAAGCTTCCAGCAGAGGATGAAGATGAAGAGTGGGATGAAGATTATATGGATTTCTTGGAGACTTACAAGGGAACAAACTATCAAGAAGATCAGGACTGAAGACCCATGTAATAGTGTTTTAGGAATGATCTTGTAATCTCCCTTATGAATAAAGTTTCTTTTTTTTCTCTTTAGTAAACATTAACAACCTTTTAACTCCTCCAATTATGTTTATGCTTATGAATCAATCAGTCAGATAAATAAATCAAGATAAAAGATGCACACAAGAGACATTTTATAAATATGAACAAAGAAGCTATAGAATAAAACAAAACACACACACAAATGTTTCGAAAGAAAATAATCTGACAGAAGGATTCAAGACAACAATCTTTGCTTTAGAACGACATAAATAAATAAGCAAGCATGAGTTGATGACAGAGGGGCAGATCCATATAAAATAAGAAGTTTCATATCACTACCCAACATATACTATGCAAGATAATTATCAAACATGTGGCTGTAATCTGAAGCAAATAATCCACCTCTAAAGTCTCAGAGTATGATAATTTATCAGAAGCCACTTTTTATCAGAGGAAGTTTCCTAGCCTCTGTTTGGAGCTACTTATGAGAAACATTAGATTTTGATACTATGACCAAACACATGCATTAATCTTCAACATAGACCATGTTCGGATTCTTTTTGATGAAATCAAGCCTTTCAATAGCCAAGGATTTTGTAAATATGTTATCCCTTTGATGATCAGTACCAATGAACTTAATATCTATAACACCCTTCTCAACATAGTCTCTTATGAAGTGATGTTTAATCTCAATATGCTTAGTTCTGGAATGTTGAAATGGATTCTTTGTTAGACAGATAACAACATTATTATCATAGAAGATAGGAATACTATTACCACAAATCTGATAATCCTCTAACTGATACTTCATCCAGAGTAGCTATGTGCAACACTTAGCAACAAAGATGTATTCAGCTTTTGCTGTAGAGAGATAAATAGTTGTTTGTCTCTTGCTAGCATGGATATATATATTAATATATATATATATATATTATATATATATATATTATATATATATATATTATATATATATATATATATATATATATATATAGGGGGGGGTTGATTTCCATGGTATGTCAAGGCTAACTCTTAGCCTTTTACATTTAAATGATCACTCTAAGACGCGACGTGTAACACCCGAGGTCAGAGAGGCCGAAGAGTGGTTACATGTAACATCTGAGGGCGATGGAGTGGTTGTCGATGCATGATGCATGACAATGAGACACTCCTAGCAGCTTCTAGGGGGAAAACCGAATTCACATCGGAATGAGAGGGATCTTGAGGCTATGCAGGTTCGGGACTGCATGGTTGAATGAAGGCTTATAAGGATTAATTGGTACTACCTATACTAACAAGACGCATCTTCTTTTCGATAGCCCAATAGATAAGAAATCCATAGTTAAGCGTGCTTGGCTTGGAGTAGTATTGGGATGGGTGACCTTCTGGGAAGTTTCCCGGAAAGTGTGTGAGTGAGGACAAAACATGCCGAAAAGACCCGTGTTGGTTTGTGGGGTTAGTCGATAATCCTGAAAGCAGTTTGGGGTGTTACAAATGGTATCAGAGCCATACCTCTCCCAGTACGATGTGGTTCGGGGACGAACCAAGCGGAAGCTGGTGGGCATGTAACACCCGAGGTTAGAGAGGCCGAAGAGTGGTTACATGTAACATCTGAGGGCGATGGAGTGGTTGTCGATGCATGATGCATGACAATGAGACACTCCTAGCAGCTTCTAGGGGAAAAACCGAATTCACATCGGAATGAGAGGGATTGATCGCTCGACTGGGTGAGTCGAGAATGGGATACAAACTGCAAGTGCACAGTTCTATCGCGTAGTTTTAAAAGATATCGATCCCACAGGGACTTATGAATCGATATACCGTTATCTAAGGTTACTACGTAAATCTAAGGTGAAAATGTTTGATTGTTTGGGAAAAAACTAAGAGCTAAACTAATATCTAGATTAAATATTAATAAGACGGATATCGGTATGTAGTTCGTCAAAACTAGGGAATCAAGTCTTTGTCGGTTTCTTGGTTTTAAAATGAATCGTTTCGGTTAACTTTATTGGTTAAAGGTTCTATCTCAAACTCTCGCTCTGTTGAATAAACCATGATTTTATATTAATGTTGCTGTCACTTATAATTAAGTCAAAAACCATATTTTGAAAACAATAAAGTTGCAGAAACTCTTTTTAAGAAAATACTGACCGTTTTAAACACCCTTATCTCAAACTCTCGCTCTGTTGACTTAGGTTATATAATTAAATCCAAATGCTTAACTCTCGTCCTCACATTCAATCTTTAAAAATACTTTTTGGAAAAGGTCAGAATTTAATTAACTCTAAAACTTGCTCTCGCCCTGATCTAGAATTAATGCCTAACTTACACTGTCCAGTTAAAATCTCAAACTCTCGCTCTATTGATTTTAACTTCTTTATGTCTTTTACTTTTGTAAAAAATCTTGTTATTAAACCTGTAAGTTGAAACCGTAAAAAGATTGATTTTGATTTTAAGTTTAGATAGACCGACTCAGTCTTGATCCCTTATTCTGCTTACTTTACATACCGATACCTAGGCAAATTAGCCAGACATGCTAAATAAATAAGAACTTATATCATGCATAAACAGACTCATTCCAGGCAGATAATATAGATAAAGAATAAAACAAAATATTAAATAACGATTAAAGAACCTGAATGCGTAATACAATGGTCTTGAACACTCCACCACAAGCCGGTAGGATTTGTTCTTGGATTCTTCAATTAAACAGTAAATTAAATCAAGGAAATAAAACTGGAATATAACGTAAGGTTAAATCCAGTATAAAGTTGCACAATAGTTTCCGGTGTAGAAACTATTATGCGAAAAAATATCTAAAAGTTAAAATTGGAAAGGTAAATTTGCAAGGGAAAAAAGAATGTAAAGCTTGCAAAAGAAATAAATAAAATAAACAATGCTAAGTGCTGGAAAGGAAAAAATAAGCAAAAGGCGTGAAAAGAAAATTTGGCAGAGCTTCGGCAATGTGAGCGTGGAAAAACCGGTCCTTTGAAACTTCCCAATTAGCTGCTATTTATACAGCTGCTGGTGTAACTACTTTTCAAGGGTTTCCGTGTGCGTGGTCTCGTTCCGAGGGTTAAGCGTGCGTGGAAGTAGGCTTCAACGTGGTCAGTTGAGTTCCTTGCGCCAAAAATATAGAGGACTGGTGTGACGTTCGTCACACCTTGTGTGACGCTCGTCACAGGAGTGCTTTTAGTGTGACGCTCGTCACAACCCTTGTGACGCCCGTCACAGTCATAACGTGCACTTTCTTTGGGCTGGGCTTGGTCTTTGTTATTTGTTTCCTTTTTATTCCTTTTACACCTCCTTTTCTTCCCTTTTTCACTTTTGCTTCAAAATGGATACCTGACATAAATAGCAAGGAAATACTGCATAATATCTGATAAAATGAGATAAACTAAAGTAAATGATAATATAATCTAATTGAATTAAGTCTTAAAATGTGATATAATTTCGTGTTATCAAACTCCCCCATACTTAAATCTTTGCTTGTCCTCAAGCAAAATTCAGTATAGAACTTGTTAAAAGTTTTAGCCAGATGAAATTTCAAAGCACACATCAATTCGTACTAGGTTGCAAATGGATTTTTGTTTAGGAGGACTTGAGTTTAATCTTGACATCAACAACTACCGTTACAACTTAGATAACCCTACCCTATGCAAATCAGTTCAAGTACCCTATGATAGCTATCCTGGTTCCTTTAGTCTTATTTTACCCGTTTTCATTCTAGCGAAATCACATTAAGCCCTTTATCTTTTCGCGCACAGAGTGGAGTAACCGGTTAGTGATTATGATCCGCTTTTAGCTAGAAGTTCTGGTACATAAGTCGGATAACTTCATTATTCAGTCCATTGCAAATTGCGGGGGATCGAACCGTAGTCCGCCCTACCAAGTTCAGTACCAGATTCCTACTGAACCAACTCATAATGGATCTTTCGTATTGTGCTTTTGCATGATCTGCAACCTTTAGATTAAATGATCTGGTAAGGATCACCTAATTTAATTAGTGCATTTCTTGATATATTTATATATTTTAGGTTACTTTGGGGATCATTCACTTATATTCATCGGCCCTCCACGTAGTTTGCTATTAAGATGGTGCTGACTTCTGTATAAACTACTTGGGGTTGCCATAGAACTAAAAGTTCAAGGAATCGGTATAATAGGTACTTTATCCTGATCTAACATATTGAGGTTCTCAGAGTGTTGTTACGGTAATGATTTTGTTTTGATCTCACTCAAGTTTTATAAAGTAAGCAACCTTTATACTTATTGGGTGTGTTAAAAAATTTTTTTTTGTTATGGCTCAAGAAAATTGAGGGGAATAGATAATAAGAATTTTTCACACTAGGGACTTGACTTAAAATAAATATATATTATAATAATTTTTTTTTTTTTTCTAATAAGAAAGGGAAATAACAATGAAAGGGAAAATAACATACTTGAAAAATGGTAATAGGAAGAATATTGTTTCCCCCCCATACTTAAACTAAACATTGTCCTCAATGTTTTAAGGGAAAGAAATACAAAATGGAAATGCAAAGAAAATAACAACTAAGGTTGCCTTCCGCCTCTGGTTCTTGGACCTGGTGATCTTTGACGTATGTCTAAGTTGTCGAACCTGCTGAACAATTCAGTAAACCGCTGGTCGGTTATGGCATTCCGAGCGTCCTGTTGCTGTTGCATTTGACGCATCATCTGCATCATCTCTACATTCTGTGCCTGCATTCCATCGATAGCATCCATAATGTCGTCGTTGGTCGCAGGCCTTCGTCGTCGACGACGTTGGGAGGATGGGCCGGCTGCATTACTGGAAGGGTTGAGCGGGGCTGAATGTTGTGTAGGAGGATGATCACCTTGATCCATTTCTTCAAACTCATCTGTTTGTGGGTTTGTTTGTAAAGGCTCGGTGGTTTCAGGAGCGTTTAGATCGTAGAGGTGGCGGTCGGGGTTTGTGACATCAGTTAGGGCGATGTTTGGTAGAACAACGCTTGGGACAGCCTGGTTGTTCACCATAAGATAATATCCTCCGCCGACTCTGTTTTTAATCAGGCGGCTGGAGCGGCAATAGCTGATATCCATAGACAGGGGAGGTAGGGATTCTAAAGTTTGGAGTCTATCCCCTAGGTGTAGGCCAAGTGCTATGGAGGTTATTAATCCACCAATTATAAAGGGTTGCCGGCCTCTAGCACATAAGGTGCGGATATGATGAAAGAGAAAAGAGGCGGCGTTTACCTGAGTATCCGGTTCGAAAACGCATTGGAGGAAAAATAGCTCCTTTGAGTTGACCTTGCTGTTGTTTGGTCTTCCAAAAATTGTGTTTTGCAAGATGCGGATGAAGTACCGGATAATGGGGTTATGTATATGGGAGAGAAGGAGTTCTTCCCAGTTGTAGGTATCTATACCGGTAATTTTCTTAAAAAAGCCAAAAACGCCAACTGTGTTCCAGTTTGAGTTTGGAGGGATTCTGGGATGTACCTGACCTTCTATGGGAAATTGTAACATGGTACTCAATTGGTTTTGGGTTAAGGAGTACTCAGTGTTGAACATGCGGAAGGTTGCGGTACCGGTTAAAAATTCGTCTTCACCGGCGGGAGTGGTGTAGTCGTATGAACTTAAGAATTCTAAGGTTAGGGATGGGTAGGTGGGTTGATTATGAGTGCAAAGGAAGGTTAAGTCGGCTAGGCGGAGCATCCATTCGATACCTTGGAGTAATCCTAATTGTTGTAAACAAGTTAAATCGGGATACCTGGTGGAAGCGACGCCTCGCTGTTGGAAACGTTCGAATTGCTCTTGCTGGTAGTTGTCATCTCCGGATCGGAAGATGATATTTCCGAAATTTTGATTTCCCGCCATTGTGATGAATTTTTGAAGGGGTGATTTGGAAAGAAATGTAGTTGATATGAGAGAATTGTTTTGTGGTGAATGAAGGAAGTTTTGGTAGGTATTTATAGGAGAAGGATTGGAAGATAAAAAGAAAAAGTGGTTGAAGAGTAATTAAGTGTGAAAAATGAATGGGGAATGTAAAAAAAATTAAAGTGTAACGTTCGTCTCCAACGGCTCCCTAACGTTCACATGTCTGAGGGGCGTTACGCTCGTCACAAGGCTGTGACGCTCGTAACAGGCAATAGGCGTGCCGTCCGTTATGGGTAGTGTGACGCTCGTCACACATTTCTTTTTGGAAAGGCTTTCAGCAGCGCCTCACAGAATTACTTTGGTAGGTATTTTAATGGTTCATTTTGCTTATGATCATTTTTAGTCTGCAGTTTTAATGTATTGTGCACGCTTACTTGCTTTGTATAATAATAATAATAGGTAACAACAGTAGAGCATAATAGCCATTGCATAATAAAATTAACTAAACAGCTTCAATAAGAATGATCATAATGTATTACAGGGAAAAAAAACAATGAAATGAAATAGAAATAAACATGAATTCGAACAACATTAATGAAAAATCTAGCCTAAAACTAAATAACTTAGAAAGAAATAACTAAATTCCATCTATCTTCGGATCTCTGGCCGGAGGGGCAAAAGAGTTAACATGATGCCGTAACATACGTAACTGACTTGCCATGCTGCTCATGTATTCTAGGATTTCAAGTCTCAAGTTATGGAAATCTTCCCTGAGGGCGTCTTGTTCTGACATCAAGGCTTCAATGACGGTTTTAATATCTGTTCCTGGCATATGATGTCGGAGATCAGGCATGGCTGATTCTTCGGTCAGGACAGGCTGAGGGGGAGGATCAATATCATAGTAGCCGGAAGGTGTCTGAGGGTCAGATTCAGCAAGAGAGATATGGTCAACATAGTGCTCATAGTCATCACAAATCTCATAATCCTGGATGGATTCAGTGGATCCAGCAGGAGTTGGGGTTTCATTCAGGTTATAGAGCCAGTTCCTTTGATTATGAACACTAGTTCTAGGATCGGGCATGGTGAATAGGCAGAGAACCTGGTTATCAATAATAAGCTCGAACTCATCAGACCCTATGTTTGCTATAAACATAGTGTTGAAGAGGAAGGGTATACTCATAGTGGTAATGCCACAAAAAGGGCTAAGGTCAAGCATAGGCTGACGTAATCCAATAGCATTACCTATCATAGTGATCAAACCGCCTATTCTAATGGGTGCTCGCTCATCCTGGATAAGGTGGTCCAAATTAGCTAACATAAAAGTAGCACCGTTTACTGGACGGTTCTGGGAAGCACAAAATATGATGAAGAGTTCATCACGTGAAACTGAAGTACTATTTGGCTTCTTCCCAAATAAAGTGTGGGTCAGGATCTTATGGAAATAGCGAAAAGCCGGGTTATGTATGTTTCCAGAGAGAAACTCATGTTCTTCGGGCTCATCATTTCCAGTCAGCTTACCCCAAAAGTGTTCAAGCTCTCTATATTCAAAAAGTTCTTCCTGGCTTACAGTGAATGTATCAAAGGAGGTAGGAAAACCCAAAAGGTTGGTGAAGTCTCTAATATTAAATTGGTACTCCATATTGAACATTCTGAACTGGATAAAACCTCTGCTAATTCCTTTTCCATGGCTAGGTAGATAGATTAATGAACTAAGGGATTCTAGTGTGAGTCTCCGGTAGGTGGTGAAATGTCTCAGGATAGGGGAGGTCTCCCATCCTATCTGATTCAGCAAAAACAGGACACTCTGTCTCAATCCAAGGGCAGTCATAGCCCAATCATCAGCATATAAACTAGGTAGCATCTCTCTAGCGGCTAGTTCTTCAAACTTTCGTTTCTGAGCCATTCCTCTGAACTTGATACCCATACGATCAGAATGTCCCATCTGGTTAGTGTTAGCTAGAGAAAAGAAACATGAGTTTAAGTCAGGATTTGGCCAAATGCCGAAAGAAGAAAAGAATTATTATTATTATATATAGATATATTTTTGTTTTCTTTTTGAATAAATCAATAATGAATACTAAATAGAAATTAAAAGAATAATTAAGAGAAAAATAAGGAAATGATAATAATAGTAGAATAATAAAATAACAAATTAATTTGTGGGTTGTCTCCCACTAAGCGCTTTGTTTAAATGTCGCAAGCTCGACAAAGAAACTGTTAAATATAGTCTATGAGTCCTGGGGGCGTTTCGTCTAAGTGTAGAATTTGCGAATCCTCGTTGGTTTCCGCATAGTGATAATGTTTCAGACGTTGCCCGTTTACGGTGAACGGTTCTGTAGATTGTCCTTTTATTTCTACCGCTCCACTGGGAAAGATTTTAGTGATATGAAAAGGTCCTGACCATCTGGATCGTAGTTTTCCCGGGAATAACTTTAGTCTAGAGTTAAATAAAAGTACTGCGTCGCCTTGCTTGAAGATTTTCCTTGATATACGCTTGTCATGCCATTGTTTTGTTCTTTCTTTATAGATTTTGGCATTTTCATAGGCGTCTCTTCTGAGTTCCTCTAATTCGTTTATGTCAAGGATTCTCTTTTCACCGGCGGCTTTATAATTCAAATTTAAATTTCTAATAGCCCAATAGGCTTTATGTTCTAATTCTACCGGGAGGTGACAGGATTTTCGTAAATGAGCTTAAATGGGGTCGTCCCTATGGGAGTTTTATAAGCAGTTCGGTATGCCCATAAAGCTTCTGGTAATTTCAATGACCAATCTTTCCTTGAAGTGGCGACCGTTTTTTCTAGTATTTGCTTGATTTCTCTGTTAGATACTTCCACTTGTCCACTGGTTTGAGGGTGGTAAGGTGTTGCTATCCTATGTCTCACTCCATATTTAAGTAGTAGTTTTTCGAGTACCTTGGATATAAAGTGTGATCCACCATCACTGACTACTATTCTTGGGATGCCAAATCTCGGAAATATTATATTTTTAAAGAGTCTAGTTACTACTCGGGTGTCATTTGTTGGAGAAGCTATAGCTTCGATCCATTTTGATACGTAGTCAACTGCCACGAGTATGTATTTGTTATCGAAAGAGGATGGGAAAGGTCCCATGAAGTCTATCCCCCACACGTCAAAAATCTCTACTTCCAAAATACCTTTTTGTGGCATCTCGTCACGTCTAGATATGTTTCCCGTGCGTTGACATCTGTCACACTCCTTAATAGCCGCATGTACGTCCTTCCATATAGTTGGCCAATAAAAGCCAGCTTGTAGGATTTTAGAGCAGGTCTTGGATGTACTTGTGTGTCCACCATAAGGCGCAGAGTGACAGTGTTGGATTATATTTTCTATCTCTTCTTCGGGTATACATCGACGGAAGATACCATCGGGGCCTCTTTTGAAAAGTAAGGGATCATCCCAGTAATAGTGTTTTATGTCGTGGAAGAATCGTTTCTTCTGCTGGTAAGATAAAGTAGGTGGAACTATTCCGGCAGCTAAATAATTGACTAGATCAGCGTACCATGGTGTGACAGATATAGCTAAGGTGGTTTCTACTTGCATGTCGGAGTTGTTCTCTTCCAAAGTAGCTATGAGTTTATCATACGAGAAATCATCATTAATGGATGTTCTTTCTGGTTCAAGGTTCTCAAGTCTAGATAGATGGTCTGCTACTACGTTTTCAGTTCCTTTCTTGTCCTTGATTTCTAAGTCGAATTCTTGTAGTAACAAGATCCATCTTAGGAGTCTAGGTTTAGCATCCTTTTTGTTAAAAGGTACCTGATAGCAGCGTGATCAGTGTAAACTATTATTTTGGCTCCTACCAGGTAAGAACGAAATTTATCTAGCGCAAATACCACTGCTAGGAGTTCTTTCTCGGTTGTGGCATAATTCATCTGTGCTTCATCCAGGGTTCTGCTAGCGTAATATATAACGTGAAGCTTTTTATCCTTTCTTTGTCCTAAAACAGCACCTACAGCATAATCACTGGCATCGCACATTATTTCGAATGGTTCGTTCCAGTCTGGTGTCTGCATAATGGGTGCGGAGATCAATGCTTGTTTAAGAGTTTGAAATGCTTTTAAACAGTTATCGTCGAATATGAATTCAGCATCTTTCATCAACAGTCCGGTTAAGGGTTTAGTTATCTTAGAGAAGTCTTTGATGAATCGTCGGTAAAAACCGGTGTGTCCTAAAAAGCTTCGTACTTCTCTCACAGTTCTTGGGGGTTGAAGATTTTCGATTACCTCTATTTTGGCTTTGTCTACTTCAATTCCTCTGTTCGAGATGATGTGTCCTAAAACAATGCCTTCTTGTACCATAAAGTGGCACTTTTCCCAATTAAGCACTAAGTTTACTTTTACACATCGTTCCAGAACTCTTTCCAGGTTTTCAAGGCATTCTTCGAAACTTTGTCCGTATACAGAAAAGTCATCCATAAATACTTCCATGATGTTTTCGAGAAAGTCGGCGAATATTGCCATCATGCATCTTTGAAAAGTTGCAGGGGCATTACACAGACCAAACGGCATTCGTCTATACGCGAAGGTACCAAAAGGGCATGTGAATGTTGTCTTTTCTTGGTCATCAGGGTGAATTGGTATTTGAAAGAAGCCTGAATAACCGTCTAAATAACAGAAATGTGAATGTTTAGCTAATCGTTCTAACATCTGGTCAATGAGTGGTAAAGGGAAATGATCTTTTCGGGTTGCTTTGTTTAGTTTCCTATAATCAATGCACATTCTCCATCCCGATTCGATTCATTTAGTTATAGTTTCTCCTTTTTCGTTTTCAATAACGGTTATGCCTCCTTTCTTTGGTACAACGTGTACAGGACTAACCCATTTGCTATCAGATATAGGATATATAATACCTGCTTCTAATAACTTGGTTATTTCTTTCTTTACTACCTCACTTAGGATCGGATTCAGTCTTCTCTGGTGTTCCCTAGAGGTTTTACAGTCTTCTTCTAACATGATGCGGTGCATACAAATAGAAGGGCTTATTCCTTTGAGATCGGTGATGTGGTATCCTAGTGCGGTTGGATATTTTCTTAAGATATGTAGGAGTTTTTCTGTTTCGAGTCTTCCTAGATCTGCATTAACTATCACAGGTCGTTCAAGTTCTAAGTCTAGGAATTCATATCTCAGATTTTTGGGAAGTGTTTTCAAATCAGGGGTTGGTTTGTTAAGACACTGCGTAGGATCCGGTGTTATTGCTAAGCATTGTTTAGATTTGTCCTCTAAAAGATAGTCTGATGATTTGTCTTCTCCTGACTCTGCTTCTTTTATGCATTCATCGATGATATCCATGAAATAACATGTATCTTCTATTGCAGGTGCTTTCAAGAATTGGGAAAGAATGAATTCAATTTTCTCTTCACCTACTTCGAAGGTGAGTCGTCCTCGTTTTACGTCTATGATTGCACCGGCAGTTGCTAAGAATGGTCTTCCTAGTATAATAGGTGTCGTATCATCTTCTCTAATGTCCATAATTGTGAAGTCAGTGGGAATGTAAAACTGACCTATGCGTACGGGAACGTTTTCAAGGATTCCTACAGGATATTTGATGGAACGATCTGCTAATTGCACAGACATTTTGGTCGGTCTTAATTCTCCCATTTCCAGTTTCTTACATATGGATAAAGGCATAACGCTAATTCCGGCTCCTAAATCGCATAAGGCTTTGTCGATGACAAATTTTCCTATGTGACAGGGTATAGAGAAACTACCCGGATCCTTGAGTTTAGGGGGCATGTTTTGGATTATAGCGCTACATTCGGCAGGGAGTGTAACGGTTTCGCTATCCTCAAGTTTCCTCTTATTAGAAAGAATTTCTTTTAAGAATTTAGCATATGAGGGAATCTGCGTAATAGCTTCGGTAAACGGAATTGTAACGTTTAATTGTTTAAGGAGATCAACAAATTTTCTAAATTGGCCTACATCTTTGGTTTTAACAAGCCTTTGAGGGTAAGGTATAGGTGGTTTGTAAGGTGGTGGAGGTACATAAGGTTCCTTCTTTTCTAGGGTTTCCTTATTACTCTCTTCCTTTTCTTTAGGTTCACTTTCCTCAGTAGATTTCTTAGGGTTTTGGTTTTCTATCCTTGGGTCAGACGGTCCTTCCACTTCCGTTCCACTTCTTAATATAATTGCATGAGCTTGGCTTCTCGGATTGGGTTGGGGCTGTCCAGGGAATGTACCAGTTGGTGCAGCAGTAGGTGCTTGTTGTTGAGCTACTTGAGATATTTGCGTTTCCAGCATTTTGTTATGGGTAGCCAGGGCATCTACTTTGCTTGCTAGTTGTTTAAGTTGTTCGCCAGTGTGTATGTTCTGGTTTAAGAAATCTTTATTGGTTTGTTGTTGGGAAGCTATAAAGTTTTCCATCATGATTTCCAAGTTGGATTTTCTAGGGGTATTATTGTTAGGATTCGGTTTCTGATATCCCGGAGGTATAGATGGGGCTTGATTTGGAGACTGTCCAGGTGCGTATAAAGCATTATTACTCTTATATGAGAAGTTTGGATGGTTCTTCCAATTTGGGTTATAGGTATTCGAATAGGGGCTTCCTTGAGCATAGTTTACTTGCTCTGCTTGGATTCCAGTCAAGAGTTGACATTCCGCAGGAGTGTGGCCTTGGATTCCACAAACCTCGCAATTCTGAGTTATAGCAACCACGGCTGCTGGAGGCGATACGTTTAAACTTTCAATCTTCTGGACCAAAGCATCCACTTTTGCATTAACGTGATCAAGGTTACTTATCTCGTACATGTCAGTTTTCGGTTGAGGTTTTTCCACATTCGTTCGTTCGGTTCCCCACTGATAGTGGTTTTGGGCCATGCTCTCGATAAGCTGGTAAGCATCAGCATAAGGTTTGTTCATTAGTGCACCACCTGCAGCGGCGTCTATTGTTAACCTTGTGTTGTATAAGAGACCATTATAAAATGTGTGAATTACTAACCAGTCTTCCAAACCATGGTGTGGGCAAAGTCTCATCATGTCTTTGTATCTTTCCCATGCTTCGAAAAGAGACTCGTTGTCTTTCTGTTTAAATCCGTTTATCTGGGCTCTTAACATAGCTGTTTTGCTTGGCGGAAAATATCGGGCAAGAAAAACTTTCTTCAACTCGTTCCATGTGGTGACTGAGTTGGAAGGAAGAGATTGAAGCCATCTTCTAGCGCTATCTCTTAATGAGAAAGGAAAAAGACGAAGTCGAATTGCCTCTGAAGTGACACCATTAGCTTTAACAGTATCAGCGTATTGGACAAATACGGATAAATGAAGGTTTGGATCTTCGGTAAGATTTCCAGAGAATTGGTTCTGTTGCACAGCCTGCAACAACGAAGGTTTAAGTTCAAAGTTGTTTGCTTCGATTGCGGGCGGAGCAATACTTGAATGCGGTTCATCTTGCGATGGAGCGGCGTAATCTCTAAGAGCACGAGCTGGTTCTGCCATCTCGGTTAAAGAAGGAAAATCTTTGAGATCAGGAAGGTCTATAGGAGGGAGATTGTTTTCAGCACGATATTCCCGAATTCGTCGTAAGACTCGGAGATATAGTTCGATATCGTTGATTCGTAAATAGAGCGGTTCGCCTTGAGAGCGAGTGCGTGGCATACAAATCAACGAAAGACAGAAAATAGAAGAGAAAAAAGAAACCTTAGTCTCTACAGCGTAACGGAAGAGTTACGATATCGATTGAATAAAAGTCCCCGGCAACGGCGCCAAAAACTTGATCGCTCGACTGGGTGAGTCGAGAATGGGATACAAACTGCAAGTGCACAGTTCTATCGCGTAGTTTTAAAAGATATCGATCCCACAGGGACTTATGAATCGATATACCGTTATCTAAGGTTACTACGTAAATCTAAGGTGAAAATGTTTGATTGTTTGGGAAAAAACTAAGAGCTAAACTAATATCTAGATTAAATATTAATAAGACGGATATCGGTATGTAGTTCGTCAAAACTAGGGAATCAAGTCTTTGTCGGTTTCTTGGTTTTAAAATGAATCGTTTCGGTTAACTTTATTGGTTAAAGATTCTATCTCAAACTCTCGCTCTGTTGAATAAACCATGATTTTATATTAATGTTGCTGTCACTTATAATTAAGTCAAAAACCATATTTTGAAAACAATAAAGTTGCAGAAACTCTTTTTAAGAAAATACTGACCGTTTTAAACACCCTTATCTCAAACTCTCGCTCTGTTGACTTAGGTTATATAATTAAATCCAAATGCTTAACTCTCGTCCTCACATTCAATCTTTAAAAATACTTTTTGGAAAAGGTCAGAATTTAATTAACTCTAAAACTTGCTCTCGCCCTGATCTAGAATTAATGCCTAACTTACACTGTCCAGTTAAAATCTCAAACTCTCGCTCTATTGATTTTAACTTCTTTATGTCTTTTACTTTTGTAAAAAATCTTGTTATTAAACCTGTAAGTTGAAACCGTAAAAAGATTGATTTTGATTTTAAGTTTAGATAGACCGACTCAGTCTTGATCCCTTATTCTGCTTACTTTACATACCGATATCTAGGCAAATTAGCCAGACATGCTAAATAAATAAGAACTTATATCATGCATAAACAGACTCATTCCAGGCAGATAATATAGATAAAGAATAAAACAAAATATTAAATAACGATTAAAGAACCTGAATGCGTAATACAATGGTCTTGAACACTCCACCACAAGCCGGTAGGATTTGTTCTTGAATTCTTCAATTAAACAGTAAATTAAATCAAGGAAATAAAACTGGAATATAACGTAAGGTTAAATCCAGTATAAAGTTGCACAATAGTTTCCGATGTAGAAACTATTATGCGAAAAAATATCTAAAAGTTAAAATTGGAAAGGTAAATTTGCAAGGGAAAAAAGAATGTAAAGCTTGCAAAAGAAATAAATAAAATAAACAATGCTAAGTGCTGGAAAGGAAAAAATAAGCAAAAGGCGTGAAAAGAAAATTTGGCAGAGCTTCGGCAATGTGAGCGTGGAAAAACCGGTCCTTTGAAACTTCCCAATTAGCTGCTATTTATACAGCTGCTGTGTGTAACTACTTTTCAAGGGTTTCCGTGTGCGTGGTCTCGTTCCGAGGGTTAAGCGTGCGTGGAAGTAGGCTTCAACGTGGTCAGTTGAGTTCCTTGCGCCAAAAATATAGAGGACTGGTGTGACGTTCGTCACACCTTGTGTGACGCTCGTCACAGGAGTGCTTTTAGTGTGACGCTCGTCACAACCCTTGTGACGCCCGTCACAGTCATAACGTGCACTTTCTTTGGGCTGGGCTTGGTCTTTGTTATTTGTTTCCTTTTTATTCCTTTTTACACCTCCTTTTCTTCCCTTTTTCACTTTTGCTTCAAAATGGATACCTGACATAAATAGCAAGGAAATACTGCATAATATCTGATAAAATGAGATAAACTAAAGTAAATGATAATATAATCTAATTGAATTAAGTCTTAAAATGTGATATAATTTCGTGTTATCAGGGATCTTGAGGCTATGCAGGTATGGGACTGCATGGTTGAATGAAGGCTTATAAGGATTAATTGGTACTACCTATACCAACAAGATGCATCTTCTTTTCGGTAGCCCAATAGATAAGAACTCCATAGTTAAGCGTGTTTGGCTTGGAGTAGTATTAGGATGGGTGACCTTCTGGAAAGTTTCCCGGAAAGTGTGTGAGTGAGGACAAAACATGCCGAAAAGACCCGTGTTGGTTTGTGGGGTTAGTCGATAATCCTGAAAGCAGTTTGGGGTGTTACAAATGGTATCAGAGTCATACCTCTCCCAGTACGATGTGGTTCGGGGACGAACCAAGCGGAAGCTGGTGGGCATGTAACACCCGAGGTCAGAGAGGCTGAAGAGTGGTTACATGTAACATTTGAGGGCGATGGAGTGGTTGTCGATGCATGATGCCTGACAATGAGACACTCCTAGCAGCTTCTAGGGGAAAAACCGAATTCACATCGGAATGAGAGGGATCTTGAGGCTATGCAGGTATGGGACTGCATGGTTGAATGAAAGCTTATAAGGATTAATTGGTACTACCTATACCAACAAGATGTGTCTTCTTTTCGGTAGCCCAATAGATAAGAACTTCATAGTTAAGCGTGCTTGGCTTGGAGTAGTATTGGGATGGGTGACCTTCTGGGAAGTTTCCCGGAAAGTGTGTGAGTGAGGACAAAACATGCCGAAAAGACCCGTGTTGGTTTGTGGGGTTAGTCGATAACCTGAAAGCGTTTGGGGTGTTACACGACGTGCACGATCAGGAGAGCTTTCACAACTTTAGGTCTTCAAGTTCCCTTGCTGGATATAACCATGACTTATTACTTCAACTGGAACTTGAATCTTCTGAATGATGAGTCTTGAGATATCTTATTGACTTATGGAGTTGTTATCTTCAAAGTTGTTGCTTCATTCGTTGTTATCGTCAAAATAAACTGATGCTCATACCTGGAAGCACATAGATCAACATAAGATACATCAAAATGTCAACTTAAGTATGATACATAATGGGATTTGGCAAAGGAACATCATCAGAGGGAACATATTTCACATTTAATTCAAGATGCCTATTTGTGGCTTTAGTATCACAAAGGAAAGCTTGTTCAAGAATATGACAATATACTTGGATTGAGAGAGAAAGTAACCTCTAGGAAATCAAGAGATTTTAATCCCAAGAAGTATAAAAGTTTACCTAAATCCTTCATCTCAAGATGCTTGGATAGTTGTAATTTCAAATAATCAAACATGTCAACATTATTGCCTGTAATAATCATATCATCAACATATAATGAGGGTAAAATGCGACCATGAAAAAAGGTCATAACAAATAAATCTGAATCATGATCACTAGAGAGGAAACCAAGATATGAAATAGTAGTGGTAAATTTCTTAAACCATTTCCATTGAGCTTGTTTCAAACAATATAAAACCTTCTTTAAATTACACAATATAAACTTCCTCGTGTAGATCACCATTTAGAAACACATTATTAACATATCCCTAAATAGAGATCTTTGATGGCGGTGTCATGGGAAGGACAATGTTTACTTGGTCACTTCACTTTTTTATGTCCCTCTTGATATTAGGCTTAGAAAGGGTATCTTTGGGGTTTATGCAAGTCCATTAGTGCGCTCCATCTATGAGAGTATAACACCCTTCAAGGTGGTAGATTTTTCTTGACAACTTCTTCTGGATAAGAATCTCACTAGAATTAATATGTTTAAGAGTCAGGATATTCTAGATTTAGAAGTCGTCTATTGTATTTTCTTCCTATATGTTCTTGAAACATCTTCTCATCTGCATGTTACTTGTAAGGTGGTGACATGTAAATAGTATAACATTTCTAGGTGTCTGTTTTCTTGTTTTACCTAGTGACCTATTTACGATTTTAGAGATTATTATATTCTTAGGGGTTAGGCTTAAAACTAGACGGAGTTTGACTTTGATTTAGCCTGTAATGGTTTTGTCCATTCGAAAATCCCTGAATGAATATATTTTTCTATAGAAATTGATAAACATGAAAGAATTGTTTGACTAATGCATTTTTTTCTTGTAAATGATATCGTAGCAATTTGGTTGCGTGCTCCTGTTACTACTATGAGTGGAGGAAGAAAGTTATCATTTGCATGAATCATTAGTAGCTTGAAGTTTGGTTGCCCATTCCGTGACATTTTGATGCGGTAGTCTGGACGAGCTTGCTTTCTAATTCTATTTATAGTTAAGTTGGAGATGTACTCCCTTGTTCTTGTGCTTTGTTGTTGTTTCAGTGTGATTTTGTTATTTCGGTTGGGATTGATAACTTTGCTATCTCTAGAATACTTTCAATTTTGAATTATAGTCCTCTTTCTTTATATTTAATATATATACCATTTTCTATTAGAAAATATCTTCGATAACCTTGGTGTCCGATTGTATTTTAATCATTATTTGCACATATTGTAGTTGTAATAATAGTATTAATAATACTTTAACGATTAAAAGCGGTGAAGCGGAATGTGAAGAACGACCTTAGGGTTACATAAAACATGAATAAAAAGATAAAGATAAGATTAATGTGGGAAAAATTGTCTCTACCATAAAAAAAACTTTAGAGGTATTAGAAACAAGTCGATTTCCCAAATTAGTTGGAAAATTTTACTTCATATCCGTATCTTTATTTCTTAATTCCTATATTTTATAAAAAATATCAATTTTATCCTTTAATATTTTAAACTAATTTACCATTTAAAAAAAAGAATTTTTAACTTTTATTTTGTGTTCGATAAAATCTTACAAAAGAGTTCCGATAGTCAATTGTTTTATATTTTTTAACTTTTATTTTGTATACCGAAAGACTTTTCAAAAGACTTTTAATAGTCAGTTTTTAACATTAACTTTCATTTCGTGTACCGGAAGACTTCACAAAAGTGTTTTGGTAGTCAATTTTTAAATATTTTTTAACTTTTATTTTACGTACCGGAAAACTTTACAAAAAAGTTTCAGTAGTAATTTTTAACTTTTATTTTGTGTATCAGAAGACTTTGCAAAAACGTTCTGATAGGTAATTTTTTATATATTTTTTAACTTTTATTTTGTGTACCGGAAGATTTTGGAAAAAAAGTTCCGATAGTCACTTTTTAAAATATTTTTAACTTTTATTTTTTATACCGGAAGATTTTGTAAAAGAGTTTCGGTAGTCAGTTTTTTAAAACAATTTTTAATTTTTATTTTGTGTACCGGAAGATTTTACAATAAAGTTCTGGTAGTCAATTTTTTATATATTTTTTAACTTTTATTTTGTGTATAGGAAGACTTTGGAAAATAGTTCCAATAATCACTTTTTAAAACATGTTTAACTTTATTTTGTATATCGGAAGATTTTGTAAAAGTGTTTCGGTAATCAATTTTTTTACATTTTTATTATATTTTTTAATTTTTATAAATTATTTATATGAGAGTATTTTGGTAAAAAAAAATGTAATATAAGGGTATGAGAATAAATTATGGGGTATGAGGTAAAAGTTTCAACTAACTAATAGAAGTGAAAACAATAAAGTCCGTCAAATGGAAAACATGGCTATCCTAGACAAAGTAATTTCTGGATCAAAATTGTAACTTGCTCCAATTGGATTAATCATCCATAAATTTAATTTTGTTAAAAAAAACAATACAAGGACACAAAGGCGAGAAAATACCTAGAAATTGGAGATTTTTTTTTAAAAATAACCATAATTTTTAAAATAAATTTTAAAATAATTATATTTTCAATTTTTTCCTTCCAAAATAATCACATTTCAAAACAGATGCGCCAGATGAACTGACGCATCCACTTTCTACCAAGAGGGGGACGCCAATGCCTATGGCGCCTGCTTTACTTAAGCAATGCAGAGGCGTCAATGCCTCTGGTCCATGCTTATTGCATGTGGTGTATGCGCCAATTCATCTGACACATATACCCTTGTCTTTCTTTTTTTAGTTTTTAATTTTTTTTTATAATTTCTTTTTATATTTTTTTTTATAAAATAATAAAAAGTAATTAAAAAAAGAAATTTATTCATGATATAATAAATGTTACATGGGATTGACAAAAATTTAATGACCGGCCCGATCGAAACGTCCCCCTGTTCCACATCCAGTTGCGTTAGTTTGTCTTCGAGGTTTCCCACGATTTTCCTAAGGTGTTTGGGGTCTTTGCGTGCTGACCTGATCGAATGATGATCGGTGTGAAGGCCCGGCGGAAGTTCCAGTGGTATTTGACAAATGTGTCATCATTTGTTCCCAATATCCGGGGGGCTCTGGCCAACGACGCTTCCGTAATGGAGTTCGATGCCCATGTCATCGTTGTTAGGTCGATGAGGTTGGGTGAATTGTGGACGATATAGTTTCCCGAATTGGGACATTAAATCGTTTTGAAAACGAAGCAATGGTTCCTGGGGTGTACTATAGTTAAATAATAGTTGTGTATTTTGGTGATGGGATGTTTGAGTGGTCATTGGTGGGGGGCTACGATGAAATGACCCATATGAATCATCTGGGCTATGGACGGTTGTGGTTGAAGCGTATGGTTGTTGGTGGGTATGGTTTGATTCTTGGTTTTGTGGTTGGGTGGGTGACATGAATGGATTGCGACATTGAATATTTGGTTGTTGGGTGGATGACATGAATGGGTTGCGAAGTTGGGTGTTTGGTTGTTAGGTGTATGTGGTAGGTTGTGTTGGAGAATAGCCATCCAAGGCGCAGCGGAATTTAAAATTTTCTCCATTTAGTGATCCTTACGAATGGGCATGATCAGTGATAGAATCGTTACCTCTTGTGGCGATTCAAACCTTTGGTGCAGATCTCTTGAAACGACCAAAACCTTGGATACAAATCCACGGGGCGATCACAAACGTTGAACGATGACAACGTCTCTACTCAGTCCACACGAACGGATTCCTTCAATCGCAGTGCTAGCTGTTATGAATGAAGGCTTTGAGTGAGAGAGAGATACGAAATTCCAACTCTTCAGTTGTGTTGTATTCCTATACAAAGCTTCTGCACAAGAGCTCTATTTATAGAACCACTTGTGTGGGCTTCAAGCCAAAAAGCCCACTTAAGTGCATTTTGGCATATATCTCATAATATGCCAAAATCACTTAAGCATTTGGTACCTTACCATATTTCGTATTCTGCTTAAGTACACCGTACCTTACGATGTTCCTTAATTATTCTATCTCTCATCAATCCGTCCTTTGTGTGTGACCCTATAGGTTTTCGCGACGTTGGCAATTATATTAAATCACGCATTTAACATAATAAACAGTGAGCGGTATCTAGCAACACATCACTGCTACCCAAGTCACGAAAATGTCATGTGATCTGACAAAACCTCCTGTGATAATAATTATGTGTATAATTACCCCTTTGCCCTTATGTCTATATTGAACACAAGGTATAGACCGTGTCATCCTTGTCCAGTTCAATATTGGGCCCATAGACATTTATCCTGTTACGCAGGATGGGCAAATTCCATCTAGGACACTCATGTCCCTCAACATGCTTTGTGGAGTACCCATCAACTGTCTTTATGGTTATCCAGTTACGGACAACGTTGGATCAGCAACAAAGCACTCGACTCTACATCTAGGATCCATAGTGGTTTCAGGTCGAAGAGTGGTATACACTATTATCACCATGAGAATAACTTATGACACTTTGCATAACTTTCTATATAGTATTCTCATAGCGGGTCAATCCGGTATAAATATTACTCCTAATATTCATACCTATGTTTAAGACTTGATAACTCTTTATCCATGATCCATGAGATGTGATCATCAGTCTACAAACATAATAGTCTTAATGCTTTAATGTTATCCCACTTCACACTAAAGCTCGACTACGGATACTTTAAGAATAGTGTCCTTATGTTTAATGTGTTCTCATGATTAAGTCACACTTAATACATTAAACGGACTATCTATTCCAGGGACTTTATTAATCAACCATAATAAAGAAAATGCCTTTAAATAATTCGATACAAGTACCAAAAGTATTGGCCTCTAGGGCTTACACCAACAGGTTGATGGTGTGAGGTTGGTTTTTGGGTTTGGGTGGTTTGACATTGTGTTGGACGGGGACTTGTTGTTGTGCGTACTATGACGAAGCTAGTTGGCGTGGATCAATTAAATACCGCGGCTCAGACACAAATTGTTGCGTTGTCACAGACCTAAGCCATGCCATATATTGTTGAGTTGGTCTTGCATCATGGATGACTGGTTCGTTTAAGATATGTTATCGTCGATTCCTCCATTGACGACACATCTCTTTTGCAAAGTCTCTCCTGTCGGAATAATCCCATTGGGCATCAACTCTTTTTTGATGTCAATTCCCCAAACACGTCGGAGGTTCTGGAATCTGTTGTTGCATACCGAACTGCAGTTTTACCCGGTCACTCTAGTGCATTTCCACAATAGTGAACCGGGTAATTGGTATCTTTGTGGTCCAAACTGCAGCATCGTCATGGTTAACGTGATGATCAAGTCCCAAATATGGCCTCTAGATAAACTGTACAACAATACGATACAATTAGATGATAAATAATTTGATAAGTATTTTTAAATTAAAATAGAGTTGTGTAGGAGTATTACATCGTCTTCTTCAATGTGGTCCAATAGATTGCGATAGACTACTATAGGGTGTTTCAGACACCTATTGTAGTTCATCCCCCTTACTGACCACCTAGATAAAAAAAATTGAAAAATATTATTTAGAGTTATTTGTAATATAAAGTATAATTAATTAAATGGTAAATTGTTAAACTTACTTTGTTGCAAACGAGAACATGAATGGGTTCTCGTTTACCGGGGCGAGTGACAACATTCTTGACCAACCCCATGCTTGTAGCAAATACGCACATGAATAAAACGTACATGTATTTTTTTTGGCATTTTTACACATTGCACTATATAGATGGACTAACACATCTAAACCCCAACTATATGTGCTCACCTTATTAATGTTGCGTAACAACGGTAAATACATACTATTTACTGAATTACCTGTACTTTCTGGAAATACAAAATTACCAAATAAAATCATAATATAACATCGAGCTTTAATTATTTTTTCATACTCGATTGATTCTTCAGACAATATTATACTCGCATAATATTGTTTAAGATATTTTTGTAGGAGAATTGCCATCCAAGGCGCAGCGGAATTTAAAAAATACTCCATTTAGTGATCCTTACGAATGGGCATGATCAGTGATAGAATCGTTACCTCTTGTGGCGATTCAAACCTTTGGTGCAGATCTCTGATAATGATCAAAACCTTTGATACAGATCCACGGGGCGATCACGAACGTTGAACGATGACAACGTCTCTACTCAGTCCACACGAACGGATTCCTTCAATCGCAGTGCTAGCTGTTATGAATGAAGGCTTTGAGTGAGAGAAAGAGGGAAACAAAATTCCAAGTCTCTACTTGAATTTCTGTCTGAGTGGATTTCTACCCAAGGGGTTCTATTTATAGAACCACTTGTGTGGGCTTCAAGCTAAAAAACCCACTTAAGTGTATTTTGGCCCATATCTTATAATATGCCCAAAATCACTTAAGTATTTGGTACCTTACCATATTTCGTCTCCCACTTAAGTGCACCGTACCTTACGGTGTTCCTTAGTTACTATATCTCTCATCAATCCGTTCTTTGTGTGTGACCCTATAGGTTTTCGCGGCGTTGGCATATATATTAAATCACGCATTTAACATAATAAACAGTGAGCGGTATCTAGCAACACATCACTGCTACCCAAGTCACGAAAATGTCATGTGATCTGAGAAAACCTCCTGTGATAATAATTATGTGTATAATTACCCCTTTGCCCTTATGTCTATATTGAACACAAGGTATAGACCGTGTCATCCTTGTCCAGTTCAATATTGGGCCCATAGACATTTATCATTTTACGTAGGATGGGCAAATTCCATCTAGGACACTCATGTCCCTCAACATGCTTTGTGGAGTACCCATCAACTGTCTTTATGGTTATCCAGTTACGGACAATGTTGGATCAGCAACAAAGCACTCGACTCTACATCTAGGATCCATAGTGGTTTCAGGTCGAAGAGTGGTATACACTATTATCACCATGAGAATAACTTATGACACTTTGCATAACTTTCTATATAGTATTCTCATAGCGGGTCAATCCGGTATAAATATTACTCCTAATATTCATACCTATGTTTAAGACTTGATAACTCTTTATCCATGATCCATGAGATGTGATCATCAGTCTACAAACATAATAGTCTTAATGCTTTAATGTTATCCCACTTCACACTAAAGCTCGACTACGGATACTTTAAGAATAGTGTCCTTATGTTTAATGTGTTCTCATGATTAAGTCACACTTAATACATTAAACGGACTATCTATTCCAGGGACTTTATTAATCAACCATAATAAAGAAAATGCCTTTAAATAATTCGATACAAGTACCAAAAGTATTGGCCTCTAGGGCTTACACCAACAATCTCCCACTAGCACTAGAGCCAATCATGCATACCCCGTATGCCCATTAACCTAGTATGGCCATCATGCTTCTGCTGCGCAAGAGGCTTTGTCAGTGGGTTAGCAACATTGTCAAGTGTAGGTACTTTACATATTTTTACACAACGCCTAAGTATGTGTTTGGATCGTTGGTGAGATCTAGGCTCCTTAGCTTGTGCGATAACACCATTGTTATCATAATAGAGACCAATGGGATCCATAATGCTAGGGACTATGCCAAGTTTATTGATCCAAACAGCTTCCTTTGCTGCACTTAAGGCAACAATATACTCGGCCTCAATTGTAGAATCAGCAACTGCATCTTGCGTTGAACTTTTCAAGCTCACAGTGCCACCATTTAAGCAAAACACATAACCAGATTGGAATCATTCATATTAAAGCGTCTCAGCACTTTGTCTATGTACTCTGACTTAGGCCAAGCATTTCATGATCTATCTCTATAGATTCTGATAGGTTGCTTTACGCAGGTCCTTCATAGAAAAGCATTTCCCCAACCAAGACTTTACTTGTTGCAGGGTAGGGATATCGATTCCAATGAGTAATATGTCATCTACATATAATACCAGGAATACGATCATGCTCCCACTAACCTTCTTGTAGACACAAGGCTCATCTTCGTTCTTGATGAATCCATACAGTTTAACTGTTTCATCAAAACGAAGATTCCATGAGTAGGTCACAGGCTCATCTTGATCCATGAGTAATACATCACCTAGATCAGATATCCATATATCTCAGGTAGGTGACGTATCCTGCCTGACCTACGCTGGTCTTGTTCTACTTGAGCAGGTTGCTCTTACACAACTAGTTGTGTTTCCTGCTCTAATTCCTCCATAGGTGTATCGATACTTTGTGATTCTTGAATTTCTTCAAGTTCTACTTTCCTCCCACTGATTCCTTTGGAAATAAAATCCCTTTCTAGGGAAACTCAAGTTCGAGCGACAAACACTTTGCCCTCAGAAGGATTGTAGAAATAATATCCTCTTGTTTCTTTAGGATACCCCACAAATAAGCATTTGTCAGATTTGGGCTCAAGCTTAGTTGAAATTTGTCGTTTCACATAAACTTCGCAACCCCAAATCTTCATGTAAGACATATGTGGTCTCTTACCACTCCATATCTCATATGGTGTCTTTTTCAACCTTTTGGATGGAACACGGTTAAGTGTTAAGCTGATGTCAATGGTGTATGTCCTCAAAAGGAGTTTGGAAGATTGATGTGACTCATCATGGATCGGACCATGTCCAACAGGGTTCGATTTCTTCTCTCAGATACACCCTTCCATTGGGATGTGCCAGGAGGAGTAAGTTAGGATAGGATCCCACACTCTTTCAGATGGTCATCAAACTCTAGGATTAAATACTCACCACTTCGATCTGATCGAAGAGTTTTAATATTCTTACCTAGTTGGTTTTAACTCGTTAGGTTTCACCCTTTTGTGTTAATGTTATTAATAGGCATTTCAAGATCAAGGACATATAGTCCATTGTTCATTTGTGCAGTAGCATAGAATATATCATTCAAATAAATTGAGCAACAATTATTCTTTATTATAAATGAAAAACCAAACATTTCCAAACAAGCAATGGAAATAATATTCCTGCTAATTGCAGGTACATAATAACAGTTCTCTAACTGAATTATTAAACCACTAGGTAAAGTCAATACAAAAGTTCCTACGGCTAAAGCAGCAACCTTTGCTCCATAGCCAACTCGTAGGTCGACTTCACCTTTTGCCAAATCTCTACTCCTTTTAGTTCCTGCACATTTGTACAAATGTGAGAACCGCATCCAGTATCTAATACCCATGATGCAGAAGTAGATAAATTAATAACAAAACTACCTGAAGTTGAAGTCTCTACTCAATTCTTCTTATCTTCCAGGTACTTTGGGCAGTTCCTCTTCCAGTGTCCGGTCTTACCGCAATGGAAGCAGGTGCCTTCTTTTGCTATGCCTCCACTAGGTTTCAAAGCAGCAGTGGATCTGGGATTGGCAACTTCCTTGCCCTTCCCCTTATCACTCTGCTTAGTGGGCCTTTTGTTCTGTCTCTTTCCATTTCCGATCATCAGAATGGACTTCCCTTTTGACTTCAGATTATGCTCGGTAGTTCTTAACATGGCGAGCAGTTCAGGAAGAGATTTGTCCATATCAATCATATTGAAATTTAGGACAAATTGACTGAAACTATCTGGCAACGATTGCAAGATCAAATCAGTTGCAAGTTCCTTTTCGAGGGGAAAACCCAATCTCTCAAGGTTTTCCACATACCCAATCATCTTGAGTACATGGGGACCTACAGGGGCTCCCTCAGCTAACTTGCTTTGAAAAAGGGCTTTTGAAACTTCAAACCTCTCATGCCTTGCTTGCTCTTGATAGAGCAACTTCAGGTGTTCGATCATATCGAACGCTGACATGTTCTCATGTTACTTTTGCAATTCTGAGTTCATGGTAGCTAGCATGAGACAAGCAGTTTCATTGGCATCATCGACATGCTTCTTATAAGCATATCTTTCTGCCTTAGGTGCAGAACTAGGAGGTTCCTCTTCAGGAACAGGTGTCTCCAAGACATACAGCTTTTTATCATGTTTGAGGACAATCCTCAGGTTTCGGTGCCAATCCAGAAAATTTGTCCCAGACAATTTTTCCTTATCAAGGAATGATCGCAGGATGTTGTTAGAGGTGTTTGCTGTCATGGTAATCTACATAAGGATTAATGAACATATAAGTATCATTGACATATTCAAATAGGCCTTTAATTAAATATGCTCCCACTATTTTACTCAAAACAAATGACCCTCATCATCTGATTCGGAAAATCCCGTTGGAAGATTTTCTAGTGGGTCGAGATCCATATTTCACTTAGTTCTAAGTTCGCGTAGGCGGATTACACAAAACTAGGTTATTTAGGTAGGAACTCCTTCCAATTGTATCTCATACAACTCTCGAAAATTACAGTTGGGTGAATAACTCCTTATTCCAATCCATCATATGGATTATTCCCAACTCTTGCTTCTAAACATATATAAGAAAATTATAATCAAGTTTGACTCATCGTTTTAGCAGTTGGATATTACAATTATCCCATCGCACCTTAACTAATACAAAACATGCACCTCGCGTAGGCGAAACCTACATTATTCGATACCAGTCTTGATGAGTGCTAAAACTTGGAAAGCAAACATATATAATATTCTCATAATTTGTTTAGTTAAGTTTGACCCATTGTTTTAATAGTTGGATATTACAATTATCCCATCGCACCTTACTAATATATAGATCATGCACCTCGCGTAGGCGAAACCTACATTATCCATTACTAGTCTTGATGAGTGTTAAAACTTGGAAAGCATAAACTTAATATTTAATTTGAGGGAATTGCAATTTTTCTGATCTCATCGGCTTGTTTATCATATAAACCGTCTCTCACATGCATCAACATATATTCACATGCATCAACATACATACATACATAATGAAACAGTTATGGCCCCTAGCGCAATTGTTCTCCCAAGCCAATGAGAGAACCTAAGCTAACCTACAACGATCTAAGCTTCTCCAAGCAAGATCTTCAAGGTTGTCCTCCTTTGGCACTGACTTCTTTGCTTTCTTCATATCATTACATTACATGAAAGAAACTCGTTTTACATACGAGGGAGTGAGATGAGAAAATAAGTTACATTTGGGAGATTAAGAGAGAGGCACGACACGCAGGTCGTATTTTAAAAACCCAAAACAAAACAAAGGAAAACTAAGGCCATAACCGATCACCACAAGACAATAATAAACACTTTATTATTATTATTATTATTATTAATTCCTTTAATAAATTAAAATCAAATTAAATTTCGACGATCGATCACACTACGCAGAGTTAGCAGGGGGTCCGCTGCCCGGTCAGCGGACAGGGGTCAAGGGGGCAGCGCCCCTGCTCGAAAATTTTAATGAACAATTCATTTAAAATTGACGTCGTTTTTCGTATCAACACTTGATACTTCAAAGCACTTTTTCTAGCCGAACGGGTGAATTTTTCCTTGCGTTAACCGGTTAACCATATGCGTTAACCGGTTAACACTGTTTGAAAACTTTTAGAAAATTCTTTTCTGCCTTGCGTTAACCGATTAACCATATGCGTTAACCGGTTAACACTGTTTGAAAATGTCTTGGAAAACTGTTTTCCGCCTTGCGTTAACCGGTTAACCGGATACGTTAACCGGTTAACACTGTTGAAAATCTCAAAAAAAAATTATTTCGCATTCCGTTAACCGGTTAACCATATGCGTTAACCGGTTAACACTGTTCCAAAAATGTTTAGAAGGCTGTGTTCAGTTTCTCGTTAACCGGTTAACCACACACGTTAACCGGTTAACACTGTTCGGAAAAGTGTTTGGAACGCACAACTCTTGTGCAGTCAAACCCCAATCGCATAACTCTCTGACAACACAACCCTTGTGCCGTCACTAACCCTGATGCACCAATTTCAGACCGTCAAACACATCTCGATTGTTAATTCAGTATGATTGGTCAACACGTCATTGCTTCACCATACTAATGTCGGATCAAGAAGCAAACGACCATTGATCGCTCAAAGGAAAACAATCATCGAGGGTTTGAATGAACGAAACAAGAACACTATATCATATATAATGTATTTTGCATCAGGATTACATATATCACATATATGTAACTTGATCGATCTCAATTTAACCTTTGATTCATTATGTCTTTAATCATATTATTATAGAACAAAAACAGTTATCAGATTCATGGTTTCGTAAGTGGCTCTGATACCACTGTAGGAGAATTGCCATCCAAGGCGCAGCGGAATTTAAAAAATTCTCCATTTAGTGATCCTTACGAATGGGCATGATCAGTGATAGAATCGTTACCTCTTGTGGCGATTCAAACCTTTGGTGCAGATCTCTGATAATGATCAAAACCTTTGATACAGATCCACGGGGCGATCACGAACGTTGAACGATGACAACGTCTCTACTCAGTCCACACGAACGGATTCCTTCAATCGCAGTGCTAGCTGTTATGAATGAAGGCTTTGAGTGAGAGAAAGAGGGAAACAAAATTCCAAGTCTCTACTTGAATTTCTGTCTGAGTGGATTGGAGTGGAGTGACAATGCTTCTACCCAAGGGGTTCTATTTATAGAACCACTTGTGTGGGCTTCAAGCTAAAAAGCCCACTTAAGTGTATTTTGGCCCATATCTTATAATATGCCCAAAATCACTTAAGTATTTGGTACCTTACCATATTTCGTCTCCCACTTAAGTGCACCGTACCTTACGGTGTTCCTTAGTTACTCTATCTCTCATCAATCCGTCCTTTGTGTGTGACCCTATAGGTTTTCGCGGCGTTGGCAATTATATTAAATCACGCATTTAACATAATAAACAGTGAGCGGTATCTAGCAACACATCACTGCTACCCAAGTCACGAAAATGTCATGTGATCTGATAAAACCTCCTGTGATAATAATTATGTGTATAATTACCCCTTTGCCCTTATGTCTATATTGAACACAAGGTATAGACCGTGTCATCCTTGTCCAGTTCAATATTGGGCCCATAGACATTTATCATGTTACGCAGGATGGGCAAATTCCATCTAGGACACTCATGTCCCTCAACATGCTTTGTGGAGTACCCATCAACTGTCTTTATGGTTATCCAGTTACGGACAATGTTGGATCAGCAACAAAGCACTCGACTCTACATCTAGGATCCATAGTGGTTTCAGGTCGAAGAGTGGTATACACTATTATCACCATGAGAATAACTTATGACACTTTGCATAACTTTCTATATAGTATTCTCATAGCGGGTCAATCCGGTATAAATATTACTCCTAATATTCATACCTATGTTTAAGACTTGATAACTCTTTATCCATGATCCATGAGATGTGATCATCAGTCTACAAACATAATAGTCTTAATGCTTTAATGTTATCCCACTTCACACTAAAGATCGACTACGGATACTTTAAGAATAGTGTCCTTATGTTTAATGTGTTCTCATGATTAAGTCACACTTAATACATTAAACGGACTATCTATTCCAGGGACTTTATTAATCAACCATAATAAAGAAAATGCCTTTAAATAATTCGATACAAGTACCAAAAGTATTGGCCTCTAGGGCTTACACCAACAATTTTAAATTTATACCTTGCCCCCTAGCTTGACCGGATGACTCACCCTCAGTTTGGTCGTCACACAAAGGGGAACCCAATAATTCGTTGCAGATAGAGTTGTCATGGTTAACTCTACCATTCACGACCTTACCATCTATATGGAGACCCAACAACATGTATACATCCTCAAGTGTGATGGTACACTCACCGAAAGGAAGGTGAAATGTGTGGGTCTCGAGTCTTCATCTCTCCAACAAAGCAAGAATAAATTTGTAGTCCACCGAGTACGAGACTATGTTGAGGAGATTTCCAAATCCACATCCTCTATATATGGTTCTATCAAAGGATCATGGGGGTACATATTCATGTACATGGCATCGAAAACTCTTTGGATCCTAATAACACATAAGTAAGAAATACAATAAGAAGAAGTAATATATAATACACACATAGATAAGAAAGATATACAAAATAAATATGAAATAAGTAAAAAGCGAGTGATAACATACAAATGTCGAGATATTCTCGAGTGTTCCTCTGTGTTCATCACCCATAGTCAACAAAGACATAATGCTACAGAGGTTGACTGTTGCAGAGCTTGAGTGTGGTAGAGAAAGAGAGTTATAAAAAAAAGAGTGTAGATGTAGTGTTGCAGATGATTTGATGTTGTGATTTGAAGCCTATTTATAGATGAATGAGTCTTAATAGGTTTGCAACCTACTCAACATGTGATTGGATGCATGCATGACAAAGTATAGAGTAGCCTTAGCCTTAGGCACATGCATGTGAATTTTCACATGCAAGGAAGAGGCGCCCATGGTCTTGGCGCCTTGCTTTATTTTTTATGAAGGGGGTGCCCATGGTCTTGGCGCCTAGGTTGCTTTATGCGCCTAGGGAATGAGTGACTGTTTGGACTATTAGGACATAGATTCTTGTGAGATTCTCTTGTGTGCAGGCGCATGCATTGTGTGTTCTTGTCTCTGCATGCATTATTTTCTCTACATGGTCAAGTCTATGTAGATGAATTGTGTGATCAATGCATTCAATGTTTACGCCATTTAAGTGCATCAGAATAACATATTAATTCATTCAATTTCATTACCCATACAAATCAAAAGAAATACTAAAGTTAGATTTAAAAAAATGTCTTCCTCACAATATTACATGATCAATGCCCATATCGAAGGTGAAATATTTGAGCATCAATTATTCGGTTTTTGTTTTTGCAACACAAAGGTAACTCGGTTTACAATAAATCGACGATCAAATTTTTCACATATGAAACAAAGAATACAAAAGAAATTGCAGTGCAGTCCTGTGGGGCAAATCATCTATAAAAATCCGGTTTGTGTTGGTTCTAGGTGTTGGCAGCAATTTTGGTAAAACCAAGAGTGTTCGCAAGATGTTACTTGTGATGTCTTAACATAAGATATCTTGTACCTGCTGGAGGTTTAAAATATAATTATGCAGGATTGTTCCAGGATGTCAGATCTGATGTCATGACATTTGTATACAGAACATTCAGTCTGAATGTGATGTATTATGTGATTGCGCTTTTAATGGCAATCTGTGTATGATTGATGAGTTAATTGAACACGCTATCAATCAGTAATTACAACGTGATTACAATTATTTTCCAAAGAGATCTAACCAACTGTCATGAGAAGATTTAAATGGAAAATAGTTTAAGGGTTTTATGATGTCCAAGCCCAGTAAATTGCTTCTATAAAAAGGACATGGAAAACCTGATTTGATACACAAGAAATACAGAGCGAAATATTGAGAGAGAATAAGGGTTTAAGTCTTGTGTGATCGTGTGACTTGTAAGCCATTCAATTCATCCATAGATGATTGAATTGGTCTGATTTTTAAGTTGTAATTTGTCACTCTAAGCTTTTAAGCATGAGTGTGTGTCTACTTGATTGAAGCTGCTAAGTAAGATCAAGTGTGTGTCTTTGAAGATTGTCTTCTTTTCATAAGTAATTCTTGTTTAATATCACTGGTGTGATTGAGGGGGAGTGAATGGGATCTCATATCTAAGAGTTCTTAGGTAGAAGTCATACGGGTAGAGATTAGGTGAAAAAGACTGTAACTTGTGTAGTTTACTGAGAGTCTTTGAACTGATTCTATTTAGTGGATTTCCTTCATGGCTTGGTAGCCCCCAGACGTAGGTGAGTTTGCACCGAACTGGGTTAACAATTGCTTATGTCTCTTGCATTACTATTCTTTATCTTTATCCTGTTTGTATTGTTCAGATATTAGTGTCGTGATATTACCTTCGACATCTCATATCTGATACCAGAATTTCAATTGGTATCAGAGTATGCATCCTGCTCTGGTTCTGGGTGAGATCTAGGGACGATACTTTCTGGTACTATGGAGAGAGATGGAGGATCTGTTCACAGGCCACCAATTTTGGATGGATCTAACTATGACTACTGGAAACCTCGAATGGTAGCTTTCATAAAATCTCTTGATAATAAGGCTTGGAAGGCTGTGTTAACAGGCTGGGAACATCCAGTAGTTACTAAGGAAGGAGAAGCCATAACTGATAAGAAGCCTGAAGAACAATGGTCCAAGGAGGAGGATGATCTAGCCCTTGGAAATTCTAAAGCATTGAATGATATATTCAATGGAGTAGACAAGAATATCTTCAGATTGGTAAACAACTGTGAGGTGGCTAAAGATGCTTGGGACATTCTCAAGACCACTCATGAAGGCACCTCTAGAGTGAAGATGTCTAGATTGTAGCTGCTCACTACCAAGTTTGAAAATTTAAGGATGAAAGACGATGAAAATATTCATGAATTTCACATGAATATCCTTGAAATTGCTAATGCCTCAGGAGCTCTAGGAGAGAAGATGTTAGATGAAAAGTTAGTAAGGAAAATACTCAGGTCACTCCCTAAGAGATTTTCTATGAAGGTGACAGCCATAGAAGAGTCTCAAGACATCTCAAATATGAGAGTTGATGAGCTAATTGGATCCCTCCAAACATTTGAGATGGGAATGTGTGATGGATCTGAAAAGAAAGCCAAGAGCATAGCCTTCATGTCAAACACTGAAGGGGAAGATGAGGAAGGTGGTCAAGATATTGATGAAGATCTGGCAAATGATGTAGCAATGCTGGGAAGACAGTTCAACAGACTTATGAAAAAGATGGATGTAAGATCTAAGGCCAATGTCAAGAACATCGCATCTGACATCAGTAAATCCAACAATATTGGAAGAAGAACAAGGTCAGATGAAAAGCCCAAAGAAGGAAAAGGAGTTCAGTGCCATGAATGTGATGGGTATGGTCACATTAGAACTGAATGTGGAACCTACCCTCAAGAAACAAAAGAGGAGTCTTGCTGCCACTTGGTCTGATGAAAGTGAAACAAAAGAGACTGCAAATCTTGTGACTGCCTTGACTGGAAGATGGGGTTCTGATGAAGATTCAAGTGATGATGAAGTAACCTTTGAAGAGTTGGCCACTACCTACAGAGAGTTGTGTCACAGAAGTGCAGAAGTGTGCAGACAAGTTGAAAGCCAAAAGAAAGTGATAGCTCAGCTGGAGAATGAGAAGGCAGAACATGTGGAAACCATCTCCAAGTTGAAGACTGAAGTTGTACTCTTGAATTCTAAACTTGATGAGATGAACAAGTATGTAAGAATTCTTAACAATGGATTTGACACCTTAGACAAGATTCTCCAGACTGGTCAAATAACAGGAGACAAATCTGGCATTGGGTTCAATGAATCTAAGGCTGAGTGCAGTTACACTGGTGGCAAACCTAAATCCAAACCTAAGTGCAACCATATTAATAGCAAACCTGCGATGTCACATCACATGTCATAACATCATAAAGGAAGACAACAGAAAGGGAAACACCAAAAATGCAGATGTCATTACTGTGGGAAGTTTGGCCACATAAAACCTTTCTGCTATAAGCTGTATGGTTACCCTCAGCCTGCTCATTATCAACCTAGACCCAAACATCACAGACATGTCAACAAAAAGCAATGGGTTCCTAAGACTAGTGTTACAAGTCTAATAACTCATACTTCCTTCAGAGTTTCAGCCAAAGAAGATTGGTATTTTGATAGTGGGTGCTCCAGACACATGACTGGAAACAAAAACCTGCTAACTGGCCTTCATCCTCATACCGCAAGCTACGTAACCTTTGGTGATGGAGCAAAGGGTGAAATCAAGGGAACTGGTAAGCTTGATTGCCCTGGAGTTCCTGATCTTGACAATGTCCTACTTGCTAAGGGCTTGACTACAAATCTAATAAGCATCAGTCAACTGTGTGACCAAGGTCTACATGTTAACTTCACTAAAACTGAATGTCTAATTACTAACCAAGAAAGTGAAGTGATCATGAAAGGAGTCAGGTCTAAAGACAACTGTTACATGTGGAGTTCTCAAGAAACTGGTTATTCTTCAAAGTGTACCTTAGTCAAAGAAGAAGAAGTGAAGACATGGCATCAAAGATTGAGCCATCTGCATCTTAAAGGTATGAAGAGGATTATATCTGTTGAAGCTGTTAAAGGAATTCCCAACTTGAAGATTGATGAAAGAAAAGTCTATGGGGAATGTCAGACAAGGATGTTGTAACACCCCGATAATAATAAAATAATTATTTAAATTGAGTTAATAATATATTTATTAATTTAATTAAATAATTGGAAATTTTATTATTATTATTATTGGAAAATATATATATGTTGGAAATAAGGAAAAGAGCCCATTTTGGAGTAAAAAGGTTTTTACGTGAAAAAGCAAAGAAGCGATCGTGAAAGAGGAAAAAGGGCAAGAGGCAGAGCAAGAGGAAGAAGGTTGGAGAAGAGAAGAGCTTGAAGCTTGAGATTCGCCGGATTAATCAGGTAAGGGGGGTTTATCGTCGATTAATGGGTATTATGGGATAATATGTGATGGGTAGTGATAAGCCGTTAATTTGACCCTAATTGGGATTATTGATGCTGAAGAATTATGTTGGATAAAATTGTATTTAGACTGTAATTGAATCTGTGTTTGGGTTAGTTGTGAAATTCCGAACGTATAGCTTTTTACGGAATCGGAATCGGAGGTCCGGAAGTCCTCCAACGGCGGAAAATGCGGAGAATTCTGCATTCTGCCTTGTGTTAGCGCAGGAACTGCTGTTTTGTCTGCGTTAACCGGTTAACCCAGGGTGTTAACCGGTTAACACTGTTATAATTTGTGAAAATGTGTTGTTTTGCCTGCGTTAACCGGTTAACCCAGGGCGTTAACCGGTTAACACTGTTGCGTTTTGCCAGAAAATGTGTTTTTGCCTGCGTTAACCGGTTAACCCAGGGCGTTAACCGGTTAACACTGTTGCAGAGTGGAAAATTGGCTTTTAATGTTGTGTACATAATTGAGAGTTGGCCTATGTTGGCGTATGATGTAATAGGGATTATTTCCCGCTGTTTTGAGCAGTATAGGTATTAGTAGAGTGTGCTAATACTGTGTTTAATTGACTTACATGATAATGATGTGTTGATACATATGTTGATGATGTATGATGGTATGCATAATGATGTGAATGTATGTATTATGCATGTATGTGTGAATGGACTGTTGTATGGCTTAGAGTGTGAGCATATGTCCGTTGTGAATTGTTGTTGATGCTGCATTGCTAGATGATTAGCGTGCATAGCATAGCCTTTGGGGCTGTAGCTAATTCCCATGGTGAGGAATTAGTGAGTGAATCATTGTGGATTTGTTGTTGATGTTTGCATGCTAGATGATTAGTGTGCATAGTCTAGCCTTCGGGGCTGTAGCTAATTCCCATGGTGAGGAATTAGTGAGTGAGTCATTAGATCTCAAATGAGTGGGACTAGTGAGCTTAGTAGCCGTATCTGGAGGGATCGGTGAGCTTGAACTATATGTTCAAGAATAGTCGGTACCGCATGTGTGGAGTCTCATTGCATAATGTATGTATGGCGTATAATATGAATGGATGTATTCCAATATTATACGTGTGGTTGTGTTGTTATGGAGTATGATTTGAGATTATACTTGTGTTTATGTTGGTGTTGAGTATGAGGTTGAGCTGATGTGCTGTTACTGATTGTATGTTGCGATTAGGGTGATTAATGTGTTAAATTGCTTAACATGACATTATATTCTATAATGCTTATTATATTGATTGAGGAACTCACCCTTACAACTATTTTTCAGGTAACGAGAAATGAGTTGAGTAGAAGCGAATGCTTGGAGTCTAGTGTAGTCTCCTTAGTGGGTCGTGCTCTGATAGATGTAACATCGGGATGGGATGTTTTATGTTGTTGAATAATTTACATGTGAATGTTACATGTTTTACATGATTGAGGAGATCTCTATCCGTTGCGTTTTATGCAAATGTTTATGTTTTGAATTAATAAAAGAGCATGACCGTTATATTGTTGAACGGTGTGAATAATTGTGTGACACCCTTGAATGGCATAATTACTCTGAATTGTTATATGTTTATTATTTTTAATTAAATATTTGGGGTATTTTAGAAGGGTGTTACATTAGTGGTATCAGAGCATAGTCGGTCGAGTCGAGTCGTAATTATTCTGTTTCCCCTGTACGGGATAGGTGTTGTGTAACCCTATCAGTACTCATTGTTTTAGTTTGTTGGGTTTTCAGAATAGAGATGGCTGGAAGAGGTAGAGATGATGCTGCGATTGCTGAGGCTCTGGGTATGCTAGCTGGAGTACTTGGAGGAAATCCGAATGTTGTGGGAATGGGAGCTACTCGTCAACTGAGTGAGTTCCAGAAGAACAATCCTCCAATGTTCAAGGGAGCATACGATCCAGATGGTGCTCAGAAGTGGTTGAAGGAGATCGAGAGGATCTTCCGAGTGACTGAGTGTGCCGATAACCAGAAGGTCAGGTTCGGTACGCATATGCTGTCAGAGGAAGCTGATGATTGGTGGGTTGCTACCCGCACTGAGTTGGAAACTGCTGGGAATGCTGAAATCACTTGGGCTGTGTTCAGAGAGAGATTCCTGAGGAAGTACTTTCCAGAAGATGTCAGAGGAAAGAAAGAGATAGAGTTTTTGGAATTGAAGCAGGGTAACAGGTCTGTTACTGAGTATGCTGCTAAGTTCACAGAACTGTCGAAGTATTACACTCCCTATAATGAGGCTGCTGGAGAATTTTCGAAATGTGTGAAGTTTGAGAACGGGTTGCGTCCTGAGATCAAACAGGCTACTGGATATCAGCGGATCAGAGTGTTTTCTGACTTGGTTGACTGTTGCAGGATTTTTGAACAGGATTCCAAAGCCAGAGCAGAGAGCTATCAGCAGAGGGTTGATAGGAAAGGCAAGAATCAGAATGATCGTGGAAAACCGTATGCAGCTGGCAAAGGTTTTCAGAAGCAGAGTGGGATGAAGAGGCCTAGTGGGGGAGACTCTAGTGCTCCTGTTAAGTGTTATAGATGTGGTCGGGCCGGACATCGTGTCCATGAGTGTACCAGTGCTGAGATGAAGTGTTTCAAGTGTGGTAAAGGTGGTCACTTGGCTGCAGAGTGCCGGTTGAAGACTGTAACTTGTTTCAACTGTGGAGAGTTGGGTCATATCAGTCCACAGTGTCCTAAGCCGAAGAAAGAGAATCAGTCAGGAGGCAAGGTCTTTACTTTATCGGGTTCTGAGACTTTTGCAGATGATCGTTTGATCCGAGGTACGTGTTATATTAATGGCTTTCCTCTTGTAGCTATTATTGACACAGGTGCGACTCATTCCTTTATATCTTTGGATTGTGCTGTGAAACTTAAGTTAGAGATATCTGAGATGCATGGTAGTATGGTGATTGATACTCCTGCAAAGGGTTCAGTGACTACTACTTCAGTTTGTTTGAATTGTCCTTTGAGTATTTTTGGTAGAGACTTTGGGATAGACCTTGTGTGTCTTCCCTAGTGCAGATTGATGTTATCTTGGGTATGAACTGGTTGGTGTTTAACCGAGTTTCTATCAACTGTTTTGATAAGACTGTGATATTTCCTGAGAGTGAGGAAGGAAAGAGTTTGTTTCTATCAGCAAGGCAGGTGAATGAGGAAGTAGCAGATGGGGCAGAGTTGTTTATGCTGTTAGCGACTTTAGAGGCTAAAGATAAACTGGTGATTGGCGATCTAGCCGTGGTGTGTGATTTTCCTGATGTGTTTCCCGAAGAAGTGAATGAATTACCGCCAGAGCGTGAAGTTGAGTTCTCGATTGATTTGGTACCTGGTACTAGACCGATATCGATGGCTCCGTATCGTATGTCTGCTGTTGAGTTAGCTGAATTGAAGGGTCAGCTGGAAGATCTGTTGGATAAGAAGTTTATTCGTCCGAGTGTGTCACCGTGGGGTGCACCAGTGTTATTGGTTAAGAAGAAAGAAGGTACTATGAGGTTGTGTGTGGATTACAGGCAACTGAATAAAGTGACGATCAAGAATCGGTATCCTTTGCCGAGGATTGATGATTTGATGGATCAGTTGGTTGGTGCAAGTGTGTTCAGCAAAATAGATTTGAGATCTGGGTATCATCAGATACGTGTGAAAACTGAGGATATTCAGAAGACTGCTTTCAGAACAAGGTATGGACATTATGAGTATTCTGTAATGCCTTTTGGGTGACTAATGCGCCTGGAGTATTTATGGAGTATATGAATAGGATTTTCCATCCGTACCTAGACCAGTTTGTTGTGGTATTTATTGATGACATTTTGGTGTATTCGAAATCTGAAGAAGAGCATGCTGAGCATTTGAGAGTGGTTTTAGAAGTTCTACGAGAAAAGAAGTTATTTGCTAAACTCTCTAAATGTGAATTTTGGTTAGAAGAGGTTAGTTTTCTTGGTCATGTGATTTCAAGAGGTGGTGTTGCTGTTGATCCTTCTAAGATAGAAGCGGTATCTAAGTGGGAAGCTCCGAAGTCAGTTTCTGAGATAAGGAGTTTTCTTGGACTTGCAGGTTATTATAGGAAGTTCATTGAGGGATTTTCTAAGTTGGCGTTACCGTTGACGATGTTGACTAGAAAGGGACAAGCGTTTGTTTGGGACTCCAAATGTGAAGAAGGTTTCCAAGAGTTAAAGAGAAGGTTAACTAGTGCTCCTATTCTGATATTACCGAGTCCGTCAGAACCATTTGAGGTTTACTGTGATGCTTCATTGTTGGGTTTGGGTGGTGTGTTGATGCAGAATAAGCAGGTTATAGCTTATGCTTCGAGACAGCTGAGGGTTCATGAGAGGAACTATCCAACACACGATTTAGAGTTGGCAGCTGTGGTGTTTGTTCTGAAGTTATGGAGGCATTATTTGTACGGGTCAAGATTTGAAGTTTTCAGTGACCATAAAAGTTTAAAGTATTTGTTTGATCAGAAAGAACTGAATATGAGACAGAGGAGATGGTTAGAATTTCTGAAGGATTATGACTTTGGTTTGAATTACCATCCGGGTAAAGCAAACGTAGTGGCTGATGCGTTGAGTCGGAAATCATTGCATATGTCTATGTTAATGGTTAGGGAATTGGATTTAATTGAGCAGTTTAGAGATTTGAGTTTGGTGTGTGAGAGTACTTACAATAGTGTTAAATTGGGAATGTTGAAATTAACAAGTGGTATTCTGGATGAGATCAGAGAGGGTCAGAAATCCGATGTGTTTTTGGTTGATAAGTTGACTTTAGTGAATCAAGGCCAAGGTGGTGAATTCAGAGTTGATGAGAATGGTGTTTTGAAATTTGGTAATCGGGTGTGTATTCCGGATGTTACCGAACTTAAGAAGAGTATTCTTGAAGAAGGACATCGTAGTGGTTTGAGTATTCATCCTGGAGCTACGAAGATGTATCATGATTTGAAAAAGTTATTTTGGTGTCCGGGAATGAAAAGAGAAATTGCAAGTTTTGTTTATTCCTGTTTGACTTGTCAGAAGTCAAAGATTGAGCATCAGAAGCTGTCTGGGCTAATGCAACCGTTGGCTATTCCAGAGTGGAAGTGGGATAGTATCAGTATGGATTTTGTTTCTGGTTTGCCGAGGACAAATAAGAATTTTGAAGCCATTTGGGTGATTGTTGATAGATTGACGAAGTCGGCTCATTTCATTCCGATCAGAATGGATTATCCGTTAGAGAGACTAGCCGAGTTGTATATTGAGAAGATTGTAAGTTTGCATGGTATTCCGTCTAGTATTGTTTCGGACAGAGATCCTAGATTTACATCGAAGTTCTGGGAAGGTTTGCAGAGGGCTTTGGGAACTAAGCTGAAATTGAGTTCTGCATATCATCCGCAGACTGATGGTCAGACTGAGAGGACGATTCAGTCACTAGAGGATCTTTTGAGGGCTTGTGTTTTGGAAAAAGGAGGTGCTTGGGATTGTTATTTGCCTTTGATTGAGTTTACCTACAACAATAGTTTTCATTCGAGCATTGGTATGGCACCGTTTGAAGCTTTGTATGGTAGGAGATGTCGGACACCGTTATGTTGGTATGAGTCCGGTGAAAGTGCTGTGGTTGGACCGGAGATTGTTCAACAGACTACCGAAAAGATTAAGATGATTCAGGAGAAGATGAGAATTGCTCGGAGTCGTCAGAAGAGTTATCATGATAAGAGGAGGAAGTCACTTGAGTTCCAAGAGGGAGATCATGTGTTTCTTCGTGTTACTCCGATAACTGGCGTTGGTCGAGCTTTGAAGTCGAAGAAGTTGACACCTCGATTTATTGTTCCTTATCAGATTTTGGAGAGGATAGGGGAGGTAGCCTATCGTGTCGCTTTACCGCCGTCGCTTGCGAATTTGCATGAGGTTTTTCATGTGTCTCAGTTGAGGAGGTACATTCATGATCCGTCGCATGTCGTCCAAGTAGATGATGTACAGGTGAGAGATAACCTGACTGTTGAAACATCACCTATGAGGATCGAGGATCGAGAGTTGAAGCAGTTGCGGGGTAAAAAGATTGCCTTGGTGAAGGTAGCTTGGGGAGGACCAGCAGGTGGCAATGTGACTTGGGAACTGGAGAGTAAGATGAAGGAGTCTTACCCGGAGTTGTTCGCTTGAGGTATGTTTTCGAGGACGAAAACTCTTTTAGTGGGGGAGAGTTGTAACACCCCGATAATAATAAAATAATTATTTAAATTGAGTTAATAATATATTTATTAATTTAATTAAATAATTGGAAATTTTATTATTATTATTATTGGAAAATATATATATGTTGGAAATAAGGAAAAGAGCCCATTTTGGAGTAAAAAGGTTTTTACGTGAAAAAGCAGAGAAGCGATCGTGAAAGAGGAAAAAGGGCAAGAGGCAGAGCAAGAGGAAGAAGGTTGGAGAAGAGAAGAGCTTGAAGCTTGAGATTCGCCGGATTAATCAGGTAAGGGGGGTTTATCGTCGATTAATGGGTATTATGGGATAATATGTGATGGGTAGTGATAAGCCGTTAATTTGACCCTAATTGGGATTATTGATGCTGAAGAATTATGTTGGATAAAATTGTATTTAGACTGTAATTGAATCTGTGTTTGGGTTAGTTGTGAAATTCCGAACGTATAGCTTTTTACGGAATCGGAATCGGAGGTCCGGAAGTCCTCCAACGGCGGAAAATGCGGAGAATTCTGCATTCTGCCTTGTGTTAGCGCAGGAACTGCTGTTTTGTCTGCGTTAACCGGTTAAACCAGGGTGTTAACCGGTTAACACTGTTATAATTTGTGAAAATGTGTTGTTTTGCCTGCGTTAACCGGTTAACCCAGGGCGTTAACCGGTTAACACTGTTGCGTTTTGCCAGAAAATGTGTTTTTGCCTGCGTTAACCGGTTAACCCAGGGCGTTAACCGGTTAACACTGTTGCAGAGTGGAAAATTGGCTTTTAATGTTGTGTACATAATTGAGAGTTGGCCTATGTTGGCGTATGATGTAATAGGGATTATTTCCCGCTGTTTTGAGCAGTATAGGTATTAGTAGAGTGTGCTAATACTGTGTTTAATTGACTTACATGATAATGATGTGTTGATACATATGTTGATGATGTATGATGGTATGCATAATGATGTGAATGTATGTATTATGCATGTATGTGTGAATGGACTGTTGTATGGCTTAGAGTGTGAGCATATGTCCGTTGTGAATTGTTGTTGATGCTGCATTGCTAGATGATTAGCGTGCATAGCATAGCCTTTGGGGCTGTAGCTAATTCCCATGGTGAGGAATTAGTGAGTGAATCATTGTGGATTTGTTGTTGATGTTTGCATGCTAGATGATTAGTGTGCATAGTCTAGCCTTCGGGGCTGTAGCTAATTCCCATGGTGAGGAATTAGTGAGTGAGTCATTAGATCTCAAATGAGTGGGACTAGTGAGCTTAGTAGCCGTATCTGGAGGGATCGGTGAGCTTGAACTATATGTTCAAGAATAGTCGGTACCGCATGTGTGGAGTCTCATTGCATAATGTATGTATGGCGTATAATATGAATGGATGTATTCCAATATTATACGTGTGGTTGTGTTGTTATGGAGTATGATTTGAGATTATACTTGTGTTTATGTTGGTGTTGAGTATGAGGTTGAGCTGATGTGCTGTTACTGATTGTATGTTGCGATTAGGGTGATTAATGTGTTAAATTGCTTAACATGACATTATATTCTATAATGCTTATTATATTGATTGAGGAACTCACCCTTACAACTATTTTTCAGGTAACGAGAAATGAGTTGAGTAGAAGCGAATGCTTGGAGTCTAGTGTAGTCTCCTTAGTGGGTCGTGCTCTGATAGATGTAACATCGGGATGGGATGTTTTATGTTGTTGAATAATTTACATGTGAATGTTACATGTTTTACATGATTGAGGAGATCTCTATCCGTTGCGTTTTATGCAAATGTTTATGTTTTGAATTAATAAAAGAGCATGACCGTTATATTGTTGAACGGTGTGAATAATTGTGTGACACCCTTGAATGGCATAATTACTCTGAATTGTTATATGTTTATTATTTTTAATTAAATATTTGGGGTATTTTAGAAGGGTGTTACAGATGTCACACCAGAAACTCAGACATGACACCACTTCCAAAGTTTTGGAACTCCTCCATATGGATTTGATGGGGCCCATGCAGGTGGAAAGCCTTGGTGGGAAGAAGTTTGCATATGTAGTGGTGAATGACTTCTCCAGATACACCTGGATCAATTTTATAAGAAACAAATCTGATGTGTTTGAAGGCTTCAAAGATCTTTGTCTAAAACTTCAAGGAGAAAAGGAAAGTCAAGTTATCAAAATTAGAAGTGAACAAAGAAGGAAGATGGATCCCAAAAGTAATGAAGGATTATTTCTGGGCTACAACAGAGCATATAGAGTCGTTAATTCCAGAACTAAAGTAATAATGGAATCTATTAATGTTGTGGTTGATGACCAACAGACTGATGTCACAGACGATGTTGAGATATCTCTGAATGATCCCCTAGATGATTTCTCAGACAAAAATAAGGAGAGTGAACCTCCTCAAGCTGAACCTGAAGATGACAAAATCAACAAGGGACCCTCCATCAGAGTTCAGAAGGATCATCTCAAAGATCTCATTATGGGAGATCCAAATAAAGGGGTCACAACTAGATCAAGGGAAGTGATCTCACATGGCTGTTTTTTATCCAAGATTGAGCCTACGAATGTCAAGGAAGCCTTGACTGATGAGTTCTGGATCAATGCCATGCAGGAGAAGTTAGGTCAATTCAAGAGGAATGAAGTATGGGAACTGATTCCTAGACCTGAAAGAATAAATGTCATAGGTACAAAGTGGGTGTATAAGAATAAATCTGATGAACAAGGAGTGGATTTGGATGAAACATTTGCTCATGCAGCTCGCCTTGAGTCCATTAGACTTTTGCATGGTGTGGCATGCATTCTGAAGCTCAAACTGTTCCAAATGAATGTAAAAAGTGCCTTCTTAAATGGATACTTAAAAGAGGAAGTATATGTTGAACAGCCTAAAGGATTCGCAGATCCAAACCTTCCAAAGCATGTGTTCAGATTGAAGAAAGCCCTCTATGGTTTGAAGGAAGCTCCTAGGGCTTCGTATGAGAGACTCATAGTGTTCCTCACTAACAATGGCTACAAGAGGGGAGGTATTGACAAGACCCTATCTGTGAAGAATGAAGGAGGAAAGCTCATGGTGGCTCAAATAGATATGGATGATATTGTGTTTGGTGGGATGTCAGATCAGATGGTAGAACATGTTGTTAGACAAATGCAGGTTGAATTTGAGATGAGCCTTGTTGGACTTGAGCTACAAGTCAAGCAGATAGAAGATTCTATTTTTCTATCTCAAAGCAGATATGCCAAGAACAATGTTAAGAAGGTTGGCATGAAGAATGCAAGTCATAAAAGGATACATGCTCCTACACATTTGAAAGTCTCCAAAGATGAAAATGGTGTTTGTGCTACATATCAAGTTGAATACATAGTAGCTGGAAGTAGCTGTTCTCAACTGGTTTGGATGAAACAAATGTTGACTAAATACAATGTCACACAAGATGTCATGACATTGTACTGTGACAACCTGAGTGCTATAACTATTTCCAAAAATCCTATTCAGCACAGCAGGACAAAGCACATTAATATTTGTCATCACTTCACTAGAGAACTTGTGGAAGAGAAAATCATAGCACTAGAGCATGTTACTACTGAAATGCAATTAGATGACATATTTACAAAAGCTTTGGATGCTAATCAGTTTGAATGTTTAAAAGGGAAATTGGGGATTTGTATTCATGAGAATTTATAGCAATTAAAGTGGAGTGGAAAAGGTAATAAAAATATTGTCTGTCCACTTAAAAGAAAGTGTCTCATTTATGGTAAATCATTACCTATTATTGGAACTAGCATCTATACCATTTTCACACGCTACCTCAACATAACCTCTTCCATCTTCATCAAACTGCTCAGACCATCTTTGCTAGGGCAACACGATTTTTATCAAAAGTTCAACAAAATGTCACAACATCCCTCATCCTCTGGCTCAAAACCCACTCACAAAGCAAGGTCTCCCTCCATGAAGTTTCTAGGTGAAGACATTTTGGAGGTTATTCCTCTTTTTGTAATCCCAGGAGACGCCCCTGGCCCTTCTTCCACGGCTGGAAATAATCAAGGTAACAACTCTGAAAACCCTCATCCTAAGGATGACATGCACTATACAGATCATGTCATTAGGAACCTGGTAACTAGGATTCTAAACGAAGGACATGCAGTCAAGGGAGTTTCGACTCCTCTGTCTAGAAATGACCCCTCACCTGAGGTGGAACCTCAAACTGAGAAAGATGATGATTCATCTAGATCAGAGAAATACATTGCTGCTGAGGGACTGTGCTCTCTAGGAAAAACCATGCCTAGAAAGAATCCTATAGATGTTTCTCATTCTAAGAAGCCTGACATTGCTGAGAGAGTAATTGATTTGGAGGAAGAAAGTCCAGAAGAAGAAGATGACACCTTGGTTCATCACTTGAAACCAAGTGTTGCAAAGAAAATAAAGACAAGGAAGAGCAAGTATGTGGCTGAGTTGTTGACAGCTAGAACTGGTAAGAAGGTTGCTGGTGTAGGACCCTTTAAATCATGGAGTAAAGTAGAGGTCAAGAAGAGGAAGGTCAGAGAAAGCTCTGATTCTGAAGATGATGTCGAAGACGATGTCCCAGACATCTCTCCTGCTAAAAGGCAAACTGTTAAAAAGTCTCCAGCTAAGGTTGTAGCTGTGCATTTGGACAACATTTCCTTTCATTTGGAAGATGGTGCAGCCAAATGGAAATTTGTTATACATAGGAGAGTTGCTGTGGAGAGGGAGCTAGGGAAGGAGGCTGTAGAAGTGAAGGAGGTTATGGAATTGATCAAGACTGCTGGCTTGATGAAAACAGTTGTTGCATTACCCCAATGTTTTGAAGGGTTAGTGAAGGAGTTTGTGGTGAATATCCCAGAGGATATTTCTGACAAGAATAGCAAAGAATTCTGCAAGGTCTTTGTGAGGGGAAGGTGTGTAAGGTTCTCCCCAACTATAATCAATAAGTTCCTAGGGAGAGGAACTGAAGGAGATGTGGAGTTAGAGGCTACAGACAATGAAGTCTGTAGGACAATCACTGATGGCCAAGTCAAGGAATGGCCAAGCAAAAAACATCTATCAACTGGCAAATTAACTGTAAAGTATGCTATCTTGCATAAGATATGTTCAGCCAATTGGGTGCCAACCAACCATATCTCAACAATATCTAATGGTCTTGGACGGATAATCTATGCTATTGGAACCAGGCTCAACTTTGATTTTGGAAGGTTCATGTTTGAACAAATTGTTAGACATGCCTCCACTAATGCAGTAAAGCTGCCAATTGCCTTTCCCTCTATCATTTGTGGAATTATTTTAAGCCAGCAACCTGGTATTCTAAACACAAGTGATATCCCAAGTAGAAGGAAGCCTCCATTGTCCATTCACTATAAGTTATTTGAAGGAAGTCATGTCAATGACATTGTCATGACATCTGCAAGGAAGGAGCCAACCTCTCAAGATGGCCTGATTGCTCAATTGAAAGAAACTTGTAAGGAGCTGGAAACTGGGATTAGGGTTGCCAAGGCTAGGAAAGAGGCTTTAGAGGTTCTCATTAGTAGCTTGGAGAAAGAAGAGATGGGATAAGGTTGGTGAAGCCAAGGAGTCAAATGTCCATACCTTAAGTGAGAGGTCCAATTCTCAAGATCAATCTAGTGTTAGTTCTGAATTTGAAGGTGAAGAAGATGCTACATCCTTAGACTAAGTTGCGATGGTCCCCCTGTTATGAAGACTGTGTGTTCTGGATGTTGTTTTGGATGTTTTGGAAGCTTGGATGATTTGATGTTTTTCTGTTTGATATTTGTAATATTTGGCAGTCCTTTCTGATGCCATGATGTAATATTTGGGCTCTTTATGAGTTCCCTGGATTTCTGATTATCTCAGCTATTGCAGCCGTGTATAATTGTGGTTTGTACCACCTGACATTTATGTTTTAACATTTTATATGTTATAACATCCTTTTGTGACATTCTCTGCTAGACTGATTGACATTTATTTTGTCTAATTGGTCACTTTGGTCTATTTTGACTAAAAAGGGGGGAGAAGTGATTATGTGGAGAGCTGCAGTTGAATGTGTAGATGTGGAGATCTGCAGTGCTGATGTAGCTAGCTAGGCTAAACAAATGAACAGTTGATGTTGAAGGAGATGTTTGATATGGGACAGAATGATGTTCTGTTATGTGATGTGGAACAACTGATGTTGAAGGAGATGTTTGATGTTGAACAGAATGATGTTCTGTTCTATGATGTTGGAGGAGACGTCTGATGTTCTATGCATGTTCTGTGTTGCACAGGTGATGTTGAAGGAGATGTCAGAGGGTAACTCTGAATGTTACGGGTGCTGAAGGAGATGTCTGTATTGAACAGACTTAGGGGGAGAAGAAGTACCCATGTGTTTTTTATGTGTGTTTTACTAGTTGCTATTATAGCTAGTAATTCTGTTTGCTTCTGCTGCTGCTTAAACGTTATTATGCTGTTTAACTGCTGATGTGTTTTTTCTTGTGAACAAAATGGACTGATATATGCTTTAGCCAAAATTTGCCAAAGGGGGAGTTTGTTGGTTCTAAGTGTTGGCAGCAATTTTGGTAAAACCAAGAGTGTTCACAAGATGTTACTTGTGATGTCTTAACATAAGATATCTTGTACCTGCTGGAGATTTAAAATATAATTATGCAAGATTGTTCTAGGATGTCAGACCCGATGTCATGACATCTGTATACATAACATTTAGTCTGAATGTGATGTATTATGTGATTGCGCTTTTAATGGCAATTTGTGTATGATTGATGAGTTAATTGAACACGCTATCAATCAGTAACTACAACGTGATTAAACTTATTTTCCAAAGATATCTAACCAACTGTCATGAGAAAATTTAAATGGAAAATAGTTTTAGGGTTTTATGATGTCCAAGCCCAGTAAATTGCTTCTATAAAAAGGACATGGAAAACCTGATTTGATACACAAGAAATACAAAGCGAAATATTGAGAGAGAATAAGGGTTTAAGTCTTGTGTGGTCGTGTGACTTGTAAGCCATTCAATTCATCCATAGATGATTGAATTGGTCTGATTTTTGAGTTGTAATTTGTCACTCTAAGCTTTTAAGCATGAGTATGTGTCTACTTGATTGAAGCTGCTAAGTAAGATCAAGTGTGTGTCTTTGAAGAGTGTCTTCTTTTCATAAGTAATTCTTGTTTAATATCACTGGTGTGATTGAGGGGGAGTGAGTGGGATCTCATATCTAAGAGTTCTTAGGTAGAAGTCATACGGGTAGAGATTAGGTGAAAAAGACTGTAGCTTGTGTAGTTTACTGAGAGTCTTTGAACTGATTCTATTTAGAGGATTTCCTTCCTGGCTTGGTAGCCCTCAGACGTAGGTGAGTTTGCACCGAACTGTGTTAACAGTTGCTTGTGTCTCTTGCATTACTGTTCTTTATCTTTATCCTGTTTGTATTGTTTAGATATTAGTGTCGTGACATTACCTTCGACATCTCATATCTGATACCAGAATTTTAGTTTGGTTTGCAGAAAACCTGGTGAAGTTTTATTAGAAGAAGATTCAAGATGATGACGATGTGCAACATATGTTTGTCAGCCACGAACAATTTGGGTACAACGATATAGAGTTGTATATATTATGACAACAATACCAAGTGTCTCAGTTCATTGATTAGTCACAAGTTTTTTGTGAAACTGATGACGAACAAGCTGAAGTGAATGTTCCAGATGACAAAGAAGAAAAAGTCGAGATCTTGGTTGATTCAATGTTGAACGCTGATGAGGAAGAAGAGCCATTACCAGCTAGTCATGTATATTATCCACGTCAACACATGACAAGGTTGAATTTCGGTTCCGATGAACCTTCATCAGATATATGGTACAATCTTTATGTTCAAATGTCAGGGTCATTGAAACAAGGAGACACATTTCGCACAAAAGAGGATTATGTAAAAGTCATTAAAAAATTTCACATGGAACTATCAGTTGATTTTAGAGTTGATAAAACTAATGCATTAAGGTACAAAATTTATTGTCCGAATGAGCACTTCCTTTTCAGGTTATCAGCTTCGTACCGGAAGAGGAACGATTCTTAGGAATTGGATCCATGGGTCCAGTTCACACATGCATGCTGACAAACCCAATGCAAGATCATCGGAAACTAAGCTCTCAGCTAATATGCGATGAAATATTATCTATCATTGGCGATAATCCGTCGTTAAAGGTGAGTACAATAATCGCGCATATTATAGCACAATACCAGTACACTCCATCATATAGGAAGGCATGGATAACTAGGACAAAGGTTGTTAAAAAAGTGTTTGGCAATTGGGAGGCGTCTTACAAACAACTTCCAAAATACTTGTTGGCTCTAAAACAATATGCTCCAGTGACTATTGTCAAATTGGAAACGTTTCCCGCGTATTCACCAGACGGGACGTGTGCTATTGGAAATGGAATATTCCACCGTCTCTCATGGGCGTATCAACCATGTGTCGCAACGTGCGAAAAACACAACCGGCGAGGAAAAAGAATAGAAGAGTCGCCACCGTTCGTTATTTATCCCAAAGGAGGGAAAGGAAACGATCGAAGAAAACCTGAAGATAGGAAAAGACAAGGTCTCGCAACCAAATCTAAGGGTTCGGGAGTCGATTATGCGAAGGGAAGGTATTAGCACCCTTACGCATCCGTAGTACTCTACGGGATCCACTCTTGTTGTTCTAGTCTAAAAGGTGTAGGTATATCTAAGGTACTATTTACTCAAAGAGGGTCAAAAGAAAATGACTCGCAAGGATGTCGCATCCACTGCCTACGTATCTCATCTGAACATGAGAATCAGAGTCTTCGTAGCTCGGCTACCTATGGGTTAAAAAGAAGTGTGCTCGATAAGACATCACGTCTTATGCCTACGTATCTCATCTGGAATGAGAATCAGAGCAAAACGTAGTTCAACTAACTACGGGAATAAGGGTCTCGATTGCAACTAGGGCAAGAGAAAGGGAAAGTCTCAATCGCAACGAGGGCGAGAGAAAAGAATCGCAGCGAGGGCGAAAGCAAACAGGGATTAGGTGTTAGTCGTCAGTCAAACTCGGCAAGACATCACATCTTGTGCCTACGTATCTCATCTGAACATGAGAATCAGAGTTACCGTAGTTCGACTAACTAGGGGTTAAGGATTGCCATATGAACATGGACTTACAAAAGAGGACACCAACTGTGTCAAAGGAAAGTGGGCAATGTGTTCGCATCCTAGCAGTAGGTGTCGTAGCTCGCTGAATCGAGTCTTAGGTAGTTACTTCTGTAGGTGTTTAATTGGCTGCATTGTATGGTAAAACACTAATGTCTTGACTGATGTCATGACATGTATATGTAACTACATTATAGTTACTGCAGGACTAGCTAACACAGGATTATTGAATGCTGTGACATTCATACCTGTCAACAGATACTAAGGAACAGAAGCTCTGTTAGAACTTAGTATTCATTTGCAGTCTGGTTATCAAGGAAGAACCAGACCTGGCATAAGGCCTACTGACTGAATGTCAAACTGGATGTTGTGACATTCATCATTAACAGCAGCTGGTGAAGATTAGGCAGAGTGGTGTTCTGCTATACTTCAGCATATTAGTTAGTTTGTTCTTCAAGAGAATTACAGAACTAACCTAAGGCCAATTGTGTAAATGTTAAGTTGGACACTTTGACATTTATTAATGTAAGCTGGTACTGTAGTATGGTCATATTGATCATGTACAGGTCAGCAGATTTGTACAGTCTGTTTTCTGGGAAAACAGACTCAGCATATGGACCTTGATGTCAAGCTGAATGTCGTGACATTCATTCCTGACAGCATATGCTAAATTGTAGGTTGTTCAGTTTTCTGTTACAGCTTTCTCAGGCTATTCTTTAGGAAGTCAACAGCTTAGAGAAAATCCAGGAAATCAACAACCAAGCTACATTCAATGAACCTAACAAATAGCCTATTTGTTAGCAACCTAAATATTGAATTTGTGGGAACTTATGTGACCTAAAATTCAGGAAAATACAGGTGCAAAAGCCCAGGTGCTGCAATATAAAAAGGAAGGCATTCCTCCATTCAGTTTCAGGGATTTTGAGGCGTGAAGATTTAGTGTGTCCATCTTACTTCACTGCTGTATTTTTGTGAGTCTAGAATTAGACGTATCTTGTAAGCCAAGTCATTATCAAATAGATGATTACTTTGGCATAGGGTGTTCATTGAGTTGTAAGTGTTGTGTCACTCGAAGCTTTTAAGCGTGAGTGCTGTGTATCTTGGTTTAAGCTGTGAAGCATAACCAAGAATTGTTTTTGAAGTGTGACTTCAAAGTGTTTTTAATATCACTGAGGTGATTGAGGGGGAGTGAGTAGGAACTCTGATCTTAGGTTAAGATTGAAATTGCATTGGGTAGGGATTAAGTGATAAGTTGTAAACGGGTGAGTTTAGCTTTGAATTGATACTACTAATAGTGGATTTCCTCCCTGGCTTGGTAGCCCCCAGATGTAGGTCATGTTGGACTGAACTAGGTGAACAATTACTTGTGTTATTTATTGCACTTACTGTTAAGTTCTGCATAATCCCTGTCTGTGCAGAATTGGATGTCATAACAACCAGTGTGACATCCAAAGTCTGATAACTAGAATTTCAATTGGCATCAGAGTAGGCACCCTGCCTGTGAAGTTCTGGGTGAGATCTAGGGAAGTTACTTTCTAGTACCATGGACAAGGATTTAGGACACTCAAACAGACCACCCATGTTGGATGGATCTAATTATGATGACTGGAAGCCCCGTATGATAGCCTTCTTAAGGTCTCTAGACAGCAAAGTCTGGAGAGCTGTCAACAAAGGATGGGAACATCCAATGAGGACAAGTGAAGATGGAGGCAGTGTGCAGATTCCTGAAGAAGAGTGGGACAAGGAGCAAGAGGCACTAGCTCTTGGAAATTCCAAGGCCTTGAATGCTTTGTTCAATGGAATCAGCAAGAACATCTTCAGACTAGTTCACCACTGTGAGCTAGCTAAGGAAGTTTGGGATACCCTCAAGGTAACTCATGAAGGCACTTCCAAGGTGAAGATGTCCAAACTTCAGATGCTGACAACCAAGTTTGAAAATCTGAAGATGAAAGAGGATGAGACTATTCATGACTTCCACATGAATATTCTTGAAATTGCAAACACCTCTGGTGGACTAGGTGAGAAAATGACTGAAGAGAAACTTGTAAGAAAGATTCTCAGGTCCTTGCCTAAGAGGTTTGCTATGAAGGTCACTGCCATAGAGGAGGCTCAGGACATCAGCAATATGAAGGTAGATGAGCTCATTGGTTCTCTCCAAACCTTTGAAATGGGCTTAGGTGAGTATGCTGAGAAGAAGAAAAGCATAGCCTTTGTATCTAATGCTGAAGAGGAGGCAGAAGAAGGATATACTGGAGGTGATGAAAGTATATCAGAAGCCTTAGCCATGCTTGGAAGGCAATTCAACAAGTTCATGAAGAAGATTGATCAAAGAGGTAGACCCAATGTCAAGAACATCCCGTCTGACATTAAGAAAAGATCAACTTCTGAAGAAAAGTTCAACCATGGGAAGGGAATCCAGTGTCATGGTTGTGAAGGGTATGGACACGTCAGAGCTGAATGTCCTACTTACCTCAAATTGCAAAATAAGGGGCTAGCTATCACATGGTCTGAAGGAGATTCTGAAAGTGAATCTGAAGGAGAATCTGCCAAACATGTCACTGCACTAACTAGTGTGTGTGTCTCTGAAGATGACACAAGTGCAAATGAGCTGACCTTTGATGAACTTGCTGCAGCATATAAGAAGCTGTGTACCACCAGTGCAGAAGTGCGTGCACAAGGTGAAAAGCAGAAGAAACTCATCAAGGAACTGGAAGATGAGAGACAGAAACAACTGTCTGCCATAGAAGGGCTAAATGATGAGATAGCCCTGCTGACCTCCAAGCTGAACCAGATGACCAAATCCATCAGAATGATGAATAAAGGAACTGACACCTTGGAAGAAATTCTAAAGGTGGGACAGCAGTCTGGAACCAAATCTGGGCTAGGATTTGGAAAAAGAGCTGAACACAAAAGCCCAAAGGCTAAAGTTCAGAAGTTCAAGCAGATGTCAAAGCCGATGTCTCAACATCGAGGAGCTAGGATGAATGATCATCAGAAGAGAATATTCCAGAATTGGAGGTGTCACCACTGTGGCAGGCTTGGACATATAAAAGCCTTCTGCTACTGGATTCATGGCTTCCCTAACAGAGCCTCACCTGTCAGACCTAAGCATAACACACGCAAGCGATGTGTTCCCATTAAGAAGCAACAATGGTATGCTAGGATAGCACACACTGCCCTAAGGGCTTCTTCAAGAGAAGACTGGTACTTTGACAGTGGATGCTCAAGACATATGACTGGTTTGGAAAATCTACTGGTAGACATTCAACCTCACACCACCAGCTATGTGACTTTTGGTGATGGTGCCAAAGGAAAAATCAGAGGTGTGGGCAAACTGGACTGTTCTGGAGTGCCAAAACTGAACAATGTGCTGTTAGTAAGAGGACTAACTGCAAACCTCATCAGCATAAGTCAGCTGTGTGATCAAGGTTTTCATGTTCAGTTTACTAAGGAGCAGTGCATTGTGACAAATGGTGACAATCAGGAAGTTATGAGAGGAACCAGGTCCAAAGACAACTGCTATCTGTGGGAACCTGATCTCTCTAACTTTTCAACAACATGCTCCTCAGCCAAGGAAGAACAGGAGGTGAAGCTGTGGCATAGAAGACTTGGCCATCTCCACTTACGGGGAATGAAGAAGATCATATCCAAGGAAGCAGTCAGAGGAATGCCAAAGTTTCTGATTGATGAAGGAAGAGTCTGTGGAGAATGCCAAGTGGGCAAGCAAACCAAGATGTCACACCCAAAGCTGGGACATTCCACAACCTCCAGAGTTCTGGAACTGCTGCACATGGACCTAATGGGACCTATGCAGGTTGAAAGTCTTGGTGGGAAGAAGTATGCCTACGTGGTGGTTGATGACCATTCCAGATACACGTGGATAAACTTCATCAGAGAGAAGTCAGATACATTTGATGTCTTCAAGGATCTGTGCATAAGACTTCAAAGGGAAAAGGACAGTTGTGTGGTCCGGATTAGAAGTGATCATGGCACTGAATTCAAGAATTCCAAGTTTGATGAGTTCTGCTCATCTGAAGGAATAAGCCATGAGTTCTCCTCCCCTATAACTCCTCAGCAGAATGGAATAGTTGAAAGAAAAAATAGAACTATTCAAGAATCTGCCAGAGCAATGATTCATGCAAAGAAGCTCCCTATGCACTTTTGGGCTGAAGCAATGAATACAGCGTGCTATGTTCACAACAGAGTCACCTTGAGAAAAGGAACCTCCTCCACTCTGTATGAAATATGGAAGGGTAGAAAACCCACTGTGAAGTACTTTCATATTTTTGGAAGTAAATGCTACATTCTCACAGATCGTGAACAGAGAAGGAAGCTAGATCCCAAAAGTGATGAAGGCGTATTTCTGGGATACTCCACTAACAGCAGAGCCTATAGAGTGTTCAACTACAGGACCAATGTCCTGATGGAATCCATAAATGTCATTGTGGATGATAAAGAGGAAGGAACCAATGTCATGGAGGATGTTGAAACATTCCTTGATAGTCCAACTGACAGTCCAGTCAAGCCTGAAGAAGTACAGGAACCTCCACCTGAATGTGAAGTAGAAGCACCCACCAAAGTGCCATCTATCAGAATTCAGAAAGACCACCCTAAGGATCTTATCATAGGGGATCCCACCAGTGGTGTAACTACCAGGTCAAGAGGAATAAACTCAAATTCCTGCTTTGTTTCCAAGGTTGAACCAAAGAATGTGAAAGAAGCCCTGACTGATGAATACTGGATCATTGCCATGCAAGAGGAACTCGAGCAGTTCACAAGGCATGAAGTATGGGAGCTGGTTCCAAGACCTGAAGGGTCCAACATCATTGGTACCAAGTGGATCTACAAAAACAAATCTGATGAGAAAGGAGTAATTACTAGAAATAAAGCAAGACTAGTAGCTCAAGGATACACTCAAGTTGAAGGAGTAGACTTTGATGAGACATTTGCTCCTGTGGCTAGACTTGAGTCCATCAGATTGCTGTTGGGGGTAGCATGCATCCTGAAGTTTAAGCTATTTCAAATGGATGTGAAGAGTGCATTCTTGAATGGCTACCTGAATGAAGAAGTCTATGTGGAACAACCCAAAGGGTTCTGTGATCCTAACCAACCTGAGCATGTATACAAGCTGAAGAAAGCCTTGTATGGGTTGAAGCAAGCACCCAGAGCTTGGTATGAAAGGTTAACCGAATTTCTGACCACAAATGGATACAGAAAGGGTGGCATAGATAAAACCTTGTTTGTGAAGGATGAAGAAGGCAAAATCATGATAGCTCAAATCTATGTGGATGATATAGTCTTTGGTGGAATGTCAGAACAAATGGTTAAAAAATTTGTTCACCAGATGCAATCTGAGTTTGAAATGAGTCTTGTGGGAGAACTGACCTATTTCCTTGGAATGCAAGTAAACCAAATGGAGGACTCTATGTTTCTCTCCCAAAGCAAGTATGCCAAGAACATAGTTAAGAAGTTTGGTATGGATCATGCCAGACACAAGAGGACTCCAGCTCCTACTCATCTGAAGTTAACCAAAGATGATGGAGGACCGAGTGTTGATCAATGCCTGTACAGAAGCATGATAGGTAGTCTACTGTATCTAACTGCAAGTAGACCTGACATTTCCTATGCAGTTGGAGTGTGTGCCAGATATCAAGCAGAGCCCAAGGTGAGTCACTTGAATCAAGTCAAAAGGATCCTCAAGTACATCAATGGGACATGTGACTATGGGATGCTGTACTCACATGGGTCTGAGCCTGTCCTATCTGGGTACTGTGATGCTGATTGGGCTGGAAGTGCTGATGACAGAAAAAGCACATCAGGTGGATGTTTCTTCTTAGGAGAAAACCTCATATCGTGGTTCAGCAAGAAGCAGAACTGTGTCTCTCTGTCCACTGCAGAGGCTGAATACATAGCGGCTGGAAGCAGTTGCTCCCAACTGGTTTGGATGAAACAAATGCTCACTGAGTACAATGTCACTCAAAATGTCATGACATTGTTCTGTGATAATCTCAGTGCCATCAACATCTCCAAGAATCCCATCCAACACAGCAGGACCAAACATATTGACATTAGGCACCACTTCATCAGAGATCTGGTGGAAGACAAGGTGATCACTTTGGAACATGTAGCCACGGATCTTCAACTGGCTGACATATTTACAAAGGCTCTGGATGCTACTCAGTTTGAAAACTTAAGGAGCAAACTGGGAATATGTCTCTCTGAGACATTATAGCAATCACTGATGTTTGGGATAAACTGTTTAATACCTCTGCCTATTAAACAATTTGTACTAGGCTATGATTGGTCAACAGATCATAGCTATGCTGCTTGCAACAAGGGTGGATACAAGAGGGTAAGGAGGCACCCTACAGAGAGAAGGCCACTGTACCTGCAGGAGTTCAAGGATGCTGTTCATGCAGGAGTGGTTCTGGATGTCAGAAACAACATCATGGCATCTGATATGGTGGTACCTACTGTAAAGCAAAAGTGGGTGATCACTTGATCGAAGCTGTGAAGCAAGATCAAGTGAATGTGAACTTGGTTTAAACTGTGAAGTAAAACCAAGTCTGGAACTCTGTCATTGTGCTCTGACGATGTTGTTGGCTTTGGCAACATTTGTGACAAAAAGGGGGAGTAATAACCACCAATACCCCTGACAAACAGAGTGGGTCTCTACAACAGACTCCCATGACAGATCTGAAGATTCCCCCCCTTGCAGCTGATGTTGAAGTTTAGGTGCAACTTCGAACATATGTGTTGTGCTGCTATGTGAAGTTTTTATTTAACTTCCATGTGTGTGAGTGTGCTGCCACTCTGAGTGTATTAGCTAGTTTTATTCCGCTGCCATGAACTCTGTTATGGGGATCAAAGTGTTTTAGCCAAAAATTTGCCAAAGGGGGAGTTTGTAGGTGTTTAATTGGCTGCATTGTATGGTAAAACACTAATGTCTTGACTGATGTCATGACATGTATATGTAACTACATTATAGTTACTGCAGGACTAGCTAACACAGGATTATTGAATGCTGTGACATTCATACCTGTCAACAGATACTAAGGAACAGAAGCTCTGTTAGAACTTAGTATTCATTTGCAGTCTGGTTATCAAGGAAGAACCAGACCTGGCATAAGGCCTACTGACTGAATGTCAAACTGGATGTTGTGACATTCATCATTAACAGCAGCTGGTGAAGATTAGGCAGAGTGGTGTTCTGCTATACTTCAGCATATTAGTTAGTTTGTTCTTCAAGAGAATTACAGAACTAACCTAAGGCCAATTGTGTAAATGTTAAGTTGGACACTTTGACATTTATTAATGTAAGCTGGTACTGTAGTATGGTCATATTGATCATGTACAGGTCAGCAGATTTGTACAGTCTGTTTTCTGGGAAAACAGACTCAGCATATGGACCTTGATGTCAAGCTGAATGTCGTGACATTCATTCCTGACAGCATATGCTAAATTGTAGGTTGTTCAGTTTTCTGTTACAGCTTTCTCAGGCTATTCTTTAGGAAGTCAACAGCTTAGAGAAAATCCAGGAAATCAACAACCAAGCTACATTCAATGAACCTAACAAATAGCCTATTTGTTAGCAACCTAAATATTGAATTTGTGGGAACTTATGTGACCTAAAATTCAGGAAAATACAGGTGCAAAAGCCCAGGTGCTGCAATATAAAAGGAAGGCATTCCTCCATTCAGTTTCAGGGATTTTGAGGCGTGAAGATTTAGTGTGTCCATCTTACTTCACTGCTGTATTTTTGTGAGTCTAGAATTAGACGTATCTTGTAAGCCAAGTCATTATCAAATAGATGATTACTTTGGCATAGGGTGTTCATTGAGTTGTAAGTGTTGTGTCACTCGAAGCTTTTAAGCGTGAGTGCTGTGTATCTTGGTTTAAGCTGTGAAGCATAACCAAGAATTGTTTTTGAAGTGTGACTTCAAAGTGTTTTTAATATCACTGAGGTGATTGAGGGGGAGTGAGTAGGAACTCTGATCTTAGGTTAAGATTGAAATTGCATTGGGTAGGGATTAAGTGATAAGTTGTAAATGGGTGAGTTTAGCTTTGAATTGATACTACTAATAGTGGATTTCCTCCCTGGCTTGGTAGCCCCCAGATGTAGGTCATGTTGGACTGAACTGGGTGAACAATTACTTGTGTTATTTATTGCACTTACTGTTAAGTTCTGCATAATCCCTGTCTGTGCAGAATTGGATGTCATAACAACCAGTGTGACATCCAAAGTCTGATAACTAGAATTTCAACTTCTTTGCAATAGAACGGACTGACATGCCACAAGATCGGAGACACACGGAAGGTCTAAAAATGGGGAAACTCTGCCCTAGAGTTGTCATGCAATGTGGACCTATGTGTTAGGGTTTACAGAAGGGAATATCTACCTAATGTTAGCATGCAAAGAATAAGGGAATTCTACCTATGTTATCATACAAAGGGTTCTACCTAATGGGTGCTACCTAAACGGAACAAGAGTCGATAAATGGAGCAAGGAGAGGAACCACGAATAAGGGTAGATGGCGATGCATGAAGCAATCGACTTACAAGAGAAATGGCGATGCCTGAGGCAATTGACTTACAAGAGGATGGATGAATATGCGCTGGTTCTGTTAAGTTTTGAAAATGATTACTCGACGTTGGATCGAGCTTTTGATCTTGCTTTGAAATGATTATCGGATGTTCATTTTAATTCTTGTATTAACAAATGAATAAAGAATGAAAGAATAAATATTATACACTTCATGGGAGAGGGGTACATTTTTTATGAATGGGGATGGTTCATGGCAATCAAACAATAAGAATATATGCCTCAATCATCATACAAGTAGGCAACAATTATCAATCAGATCAGATAAATAAACAAGTGTATAATCAAATCCAAGAATCAAAGAATGATATAATGGAGCATTAGACAATGTATGGGAGTATGGACATGTTAAACAATCAAGCAATGGAAAGCATGGATGAAAGAAGCAAGTGTAACAAATAACAGATGAATCAGACAGATGAAAAGATGCACAAAAGGGGTCCACTGAATAATTTAATCAGGAAATGAGGTAAGGACCAAATAAAATTAAAATGAAAGGCCTCTAATACATGGCATATGAGATGAACAAAGTAGGATCAAAAGATCTCTTCATTTGCCATAAGCAATCCCTAAGTCAAACATCGATCATAGAAAAGTCAAGTCAACTAAAAAAATATGAAATAAATAGCAAATTAATCAAGAAAATTATGAAAAATTAAACTAAGTAAGGTGGGGTCAGGACATCATCATCCCCCAAAAAGATTTTAAAAATAATTAAAATTAGTGCATAAATCAATTGAAATAAAATAGAGGTCAAACTAAAAGTCAACCAACCAAAATAATTATCAAATAAATTGAAAATGGGAAATAAAATTCCACGAAAAGGTCAGGTTGACCATGGGACAGTGGTCAACCTTCATCCCAAAAATCAAAAGCTAAAAAGAATTTTAAGTCATGAAAATAAAATCAAGAAAAAATGTGTGTTAAAATGAACCATTTGGAAAGAATAATTAAAATAAAATATTAACATTAAATAAATACGAAAATAAAAATTAAATAAAATTAAATAATGCATCAATAAATGTGGAAAATATTTTTGGATATTTTTATGAATAAATAAAATATTTTAAAATAATTAAAATCAAAACAGAAAAATAAATGTGAATTAAAAAAAGAAAAATGAAAATGGGAATGGATTGGTGCTGATGGGCCAGGAAAGGGAGGTGTGAAGAGCAACTAGCGACGACCCAAGGTCCAAATAGTTAAATTAGGGCGTGACACATTTGAATAACATTTTAATAAAATAATTCATGTGGACTTGCATCAACCGGTCACGTTTCATTAAAACACTACAAGACAAAATAGCATGCACGACCAGGATTAAAAGATGTGAAATAGATCCAATGGTTCATAAGATGACACGTAGTCATCTTCCTCATGGAACAAACCCTAACGCCATAACCATGCAGACGTGAAAATGCAGTGGGTTTTCTTCAACTTCCACTCAATAATACGACCACTATGATGCACCAAATGACATGAAATAAAAACCAAAACTCAAGTACAAAATGTGGAGATTAACATGGTATCCTTGTTTGAATAAAATGATGGCTTAAACATGGATAAATGTTGTTAACAAGGTGACAACATGGGCACGGGCTAGGGCAAAAAACTCAGCAGCACAAATCAATATCATAGACATTGCCTTGTGTTGAGGGCTTCACAAGTACATGATTGGTGTCATACCCCGATTTTGACCCTGAATTTTTTCCATTTTTTCATTTTTATTTGGCACTTGGCCTGAAATTCATTTGCATACATTCATTCCCAACTCCATATTTTTGTTACACATTGATCATTGTCTATGCCTTTTTGATCATGGTGCTTTTGACTATAAAATGGATTTTAATCATTTGACTTTTGTAATTTTTCAATTTTTGATTTTAATTTCAAATTAAGTTTAATTCCCAAATTTCAATTTAATTTTAATTGTTATTTTTACTAATGATTCAAAACTCTAATTGATTTTAATTTTCAAATAGATGTTAGAATTGATGTCAAAAGTAATTTTAACAAATTATTGGATTAATTTGATTTTAATTGGGTTTTCTACTGATTTTTTTATTATTATTTAAATTGATATTTAAAATTAGTCTTGGATTATTTCTAAAAAAATCCATTTTATATCCATAGTACATTTCAAAATCAAAATAGCACATGCCACAAACATGTTATTGAGCTTTTATTCCGGGGTCGGGTCATACTTGAACCTGCTCTGAATTCAATCCTATTCAGGTCATGTATGAACCTGTTATTGAGCTTTTATTCCGGGGTCGGGTCATACTTGAACCTGCTCTGAAGATTCTTTGTTCAATCCTATTCAGGTCATGTATGAACTTGTTATTGAACTTTTATTCCGGGGTCGGGTCATACTTGAACCTGCTCTGAAGATTCTTTGTTCAATCCTATTCAGGTCATGTATGAACCTGTTATTGAGCTTTTATTCCGGGGTCGGGTCATACTTGAACCTGCTCTGAAGATTCTTTGTTCAATCCTATTCAGGTCATGTATGAACCTGTTATTGAGCTTTTATTCCGGGGTCCGGTCATACTTGAACCTGCTCTGAAGATTCTTTGTTCAATCCTATTTAGGTCATGTATGAACCTGTTATTGAGCTTTTATTCCGGGGTCCGGTCATACTTGAACCTGCTCTGAAGATTCTTTGTTCAATCCTATTCAGGTCATGTATGAACATGTTATTGATCTTTTTATTCCGGTGTCAGGTCATACTTGAACCTGCTCTGAAGATTCTTTGTTCAATACCATTCAGGTCATGTATGAACCTGTTGTTGAACCCTTATTCCGGTGTCAGGTCATACATGAACCTGTTCTGAAGAGTTTTCTCCTTGATTATTCCCCAGCGTTGTCAGGTCATATATGAACCTGTTGTAGCATCTTTTTCTTTATTCGGTTGTATTCTAAGTGTCGTTTATCAAATCTCATTTTGAATACTCCCCAGTGTGTGTCTGATTCTCCAGCAGGACTGTTTCCCCAGCAAGTTGTTTCTCACCAGTTGTCTGTCTTCCTGTAGACCATCAGCATTCCCCACAGTTTGGTCTGTCTAATAGCATCTCCTGTCAAGGGTCCATCATATCCCTAGCAGATAAAATTACAAAAAAAGAATCATGCATCCATGCATATCATGGCATATCATATCATATCACATCATGTCATGGGGATTCAGGATCAAAATCCGGGTTTTCTTAGTATTTAATCATCTCCCACTATGATCATATGAAGAGTGTCCTGCTTCATATTCTCTAGTTGAAGATACTTAAATAGGGGCAACTGTCATACCCCAATTTTGACCCTGAATTTTTTCCATTTTTTCATTTTTATTTGGCACTTGGCCTGAAATTCATTTGCATACATTCATTCCCAACTCCATATTTTTGTTACACATTGATCATTGTCTATGCCTTTTTGATCATGGTGCTTTTGACTATAAAATGGATTTTAATCATTTGACTTTTGTAATTTTTCAATTTTTGATTTTAATTTCAAATTAAGTTTAATTCCCAAATTTCAATTTAATTTTAATTGTTATTTTTACTAATGATTCAAAACTCTAATTGATTTTAATTTTCAAATAGATGTTAGAATTGATGTCAAAAGTAATTTTAACAAATTATTGGATTAATTTGATTTTAATTGGGTTTTCTACTGATTTTTTTATTATTATTTAAATTGATATTTAAAATTAGTCTTGGATTATTTCTAAAAAAATCCATTTTATATCCATAGTACATTTCAAAATCAAAATAGCACATGCCACAAACATGTAGTTTCTGCTGAAAATGTGTCGGCCAGAGTTGTTGAAAGAGTTTCGTCGCTTGTATTTGTTTGGGGGCGGAAAGGTCAGGTTGCAAGATTTGTTGAAATAAAATTGAAAGTATTGGAGAATGGTCTCTCGACGGGACGACTATAGGGTTGGCATGGTTAGATGATCAAATGTTGGTAGTGCTTATCTCAATTGGACATTTGATTTTATCTGTTGAAGATGGAACCTGCTTTGGGAAGTCTTAGTATCCCATCAATTTCTTTTGTGAAAACCTGTGTTATTTGCAAGCAAATTCACGGTTCCTGCACACCGTGCTACAAATGCTCCACTTATTTCCATGCCATGTGTGCATGAAAGGCGGTTACCGTATGGATTTGCATTGTTCGAAAAAACGGAAAGACAATAACAAAAATGGTTTCATAACTGTCCTTACCACAGAGCTCCAAATCTAGACAACATTTTGATTTTGCAAACCCCTTTTGGGGTCATTTCAACCGTAAGCCTATGACTTGTATATAATTACGACAGGATTGTATACAGTTGTTGTTTTACATAATGATGAAAGAAAAGCCGGTAAATTATCTGCTAATCACAATGTAGAACTTCTTCCAAATGCTATTCTCTCCATCCCGAAGCCATGCCAATTCTGCAATGCTTCCAGCCGCCGCAGCCCAAACTTCAAATTGGGGTATTTCTGCTACAACGCTACCTGAAACAGAGTTGGAAACACGCATTAAGGACTTACACCTAACAGGAACAGAGACAAAGATGAATAATAATTGACGACATTAAAGAACTATGCAAAAGCAGCAAAAGCAGTTCTGTTACCGCAAGGAACATCTTCAACAGTCCAGCCAGTTATACAAAATGATATGGACATATTCACATCATCCGGAACAGCTCAGCTACAATTGGAAGAACAATTCTGAGGGGAATCAACAACTTGCAAATTTCTTTTTTCAGACCCAACAACATCATGCTGTTTCTGCATCCAACACATCTTTTTAATCATCAAACGTTGGAATTCAACAACGGCAGCCATGGAGATTATCAAGAAAGCACTAACAAGACAGTAGATAGAAGAGACTCAAACCATTGTGACAACTCCTGAGAAGTGGGATATTATCACACGAAAGTCCAGAGACCGAACTTATGCACAACTTGTTGAGGATCTGTTTGCTGATGGACATGCACAAGTTTTGGTATCCACTGCTATCCTTGCCTGGGGTGTGAATCTTCCTGCCCATACAGTGATAATTAAAGGCCCCAATATGATTCTTATGGCGAGGGAATAATTGTTACTGGCCACAGTGAGTTACAATATTACCTCTTTCTCATGAACCAACAACTTCCTGTTGAGAGCCGGTTTATTTCAAAGTTGGCCGATCAGTTGAATGCAGAAGTAATTCTTGGTACGGTTCAAAACACGCATGAAACCTGCAAAGAATCAAACCAAATTCTCGTGACTTCAGTTGCATCCATACCCAACTCAGAAAAACCAAAAAACAATAAACAGAAGAACAGATCAAATCTTTAAGAAACTCTCCAGAGTGGTGATAAGTTGATCCCGAGCTCGACCGCCTCGAATCGCTACCCTCTCTCTCTCTCCCATGGCTACCATTAACGTCCACACTGAAGCTGGTCAAGACAACATTGCTCCCTCAAAGCAATCTCTTCCTCCGCCTAAATCCGTTGATTCTCAATCTGTTCTCAGAAGGTTGCAGTCTGAATTGATGGCTTTGATGATGGGTGGAGATTCTGGTATATCTGCATTCCCTGAGGAGGATAATATATTATGTTGGAGAGGAACAAAACTGGAGAAACTAAAGGAATCCAATTAGCATCCCTGCTGCCGCTCAGAGTATTCGGACGGATGGTTCAACAAGTGATTTCGTAACCTCTTCATAACCGGAGAAATTCCGGATGTATCTATCAAAACCACCTGCGATTTCCACCAAGCCAACAATCAGATCAGGTGAAAACTAACATCAGGCGTTAACAGATTCAAGAAAAAGAACCGGCTTGACATTGACAAGCACACATACCGCTTCATGGAGGATCAGGCTGGTTTGACAGATGATTACTGGCCACTCTATGCTGTTGCCGGCGGTGTTGGGACTGCCCTTGGATGGAGTTGGTTGTTGTTGTTGGGATCGCGTGCTATCCAGATGATGCAGGTGTCTGTCCACATTCTTACCACTTATCTTGCTGTCATTCTTGGAATTCAGGATGAAAAATATTGGCCATTGATGCCGGCATTGCCTTCATGTGGATACGGTAAGGAGGGTCCTGGGCCGCGGTATAGCAGTTTGATTCATGATCAAAATCCTAAAGATATTGGGTCCTGGGCCGCGGTATAGCAGTTTGATTCATGATCAAAATCCTAAAGATATTGTGATAACAGAGCATCATTGGTACCAAGTTCCAATTTTGAAATTTGTTGAAAGAAAAATCCAAAACAAAGCACCGCGGATATGACTGTGTTTGTGCAAAATCTTCTACAGCAGATGCAAATTTCCAGTTCCAAGCCGTTAACCTGCAGTAACAATAATTACCAAACAGTGAAATTCCAAAAATCCCAAATTTGGAATTGGGACAAAAGCGATCAGAAAAAGCATATGTTCAAAATTACCGTTTCAAAATCTGTCATCAGATAGGAAAGTCACTTCTGAGCATCCAAAAGCATCTCTGAAAACTTTCTCCATAAGACCTTTGGGCATCAAATCAAAACCCTAAGGCTGTGAATATAAAAAGAAGCGAGTGAGAACAGAGGGAAGGAGGGGAGACGAAAATTTTTGAGAGAAAAACGGCAAAAGCTTAAGAAAACCCTAAATCAAAAATTTCAAAAAAGCAAAAAACCCTAGAGAAAGAGGATTCAGAGAGAGCGGCGAGAACTTTTAAACCCTAAATCCAAAATCGAACATACCCGGAAGAGGGAGGCGAAATAGTGAAGCTTCAAACTCCATCATCACCGTCGCCGCAACCGAAGGTGAGATTCTTTTGGCTTGAATCCTTCTGGAGGTAGTTGTTAGAGAGAGTGAGACGCAGGGAAGTGAGACGGAGAGAGGGCATCGCGAGAGAGAGAGAGATGAGAGTTTGAGGGCTTTGAGAGAGGTTGAGTTTCGTTGAGAGTGAGGTTGAGGGTAACTGAGAACGATGACCATGTGATTACAGTGTCTTTTCATTTTCTTTTTTGGTTCCCTTTTATTTATTCCTTTTTATTTATTTATTTAGTAAGAACAACTTTGAAATAATTACTTTTTCTACGTTTAAACTTCTTAGATTTTCATTTAATAGTATTTTCATTTACTAGGGTATTAATATAGTATTTTAGTATTCCCAATCAATCAGCATCTAAAACCCAACAGCCATGCGGCTGGGTTTAATTACCAGTAGACCAATAGTTTTCTTTTATTTTAGTTTTTATTTTAATCCTTTTTTTTATTTACCTTAGTTTATGTATTTAAGTTAGCAGTAAATTATCAGTAGGTTGGTAAGTGGCCTGGTGGAGAGGGGGATAGTTCCATAGTCTTAGGTGGAGTGAGTTCGATAAACATGTGTAGCACATTTTTTAGTATTTCATTTTCTTTTAGCATTTTACTTTTTTAGTATTTTATTGTCTTTTAGCATTGTTGTTTCTTTTAATATTTTTTTTTTATGTCCATGTTTTTTTTATTAAATTCGTCATGCATGCAAAACAATTTTAAAACTTTAAAAAATCATATTTTCTCGATTGTATATCGAGCCATTTTTCACACCCTTGTAAGTCGATTGCTTTTTAAGCATCGCCGTCAACCTCACATAGCTTACTCTTGGGCTTTCTTACAATGAGCCGGTTCTCTTGCACTTACACTCATGCATTATTTGTTGTTTGGGCCCGATTTAATTATTTCACGATTTTTCAATCCCCATTTGACAAAGTGTACCCCACTTCCCCAATGTGCATATAATTTTGTATTGTTTTATTTCTTTATTACTTGACTATTTAGTTAGATACTAACACAAGAATAAAATCAACAAATTTCAAAAATACAAAAATATGACTCGATCCAACGTCGAGTATTTTCTCAATAAACAAATCAATCCATTTCTCCCTCCTATTTCCATCCCATTTCAAAACTTCATCAAATGCTTGATCCAACGTCAAGCCATTTTCATAATAAAAAACTCAAAAATATTAATTCATATTCAAGACCTTTTCAATAAAGATGGAAGTGGAACGTGGTGTATACCGCGCACTCCTGAGACTAGGATTCGAGATGTATATCTCGCCAATCCTAGCTCTCGCCATCATCCAAATTTATCCATTTTATTTTCTCAAACACTCATTCAAATTTCTCTTAAACGTCCATCAATACTTGATCTAGGTCAAGTCATTTTCACAACAAAACTCAAGATACATAATTCTTATTTAACACTTTTCCAATAAAGGTGGAAATGGAATATGGTGTATACCATGCACTCCTGAGACTAGGATTCGAGATGTATATCTCGCCGATCTTAGCTCTCGCCATCGTCTAAAATTGTCAATGCGGTTTCTTCAAACCCTTTCTCAATCAAATTCCCAAAATACCTAATTCCTATCTTAACCTTTTCTAATAAAGATGGAAATGGAACATGGTGTATACCATGCACTCCTGAGGCTAGGATTCGAGATGTATATCTCGCTCATCCAAGTTCTCGCCATCACTCAAAATACATCCAACCAATCAACCTCTTTTCTCGCCGCCGTGCGACTAATCAAAAAAGCCTTTTTCATAAATGAAAGATATATTGTCTTAAGAGATACAAAACAATGTTTCGGCCACGATTGTTGAGTAGAGATAAATGACGCTTTTCCGAATGTAGATTTATAAATCCGTTCGATGTGTGGTATGCGTTCACTCCTCATCTGTTTTGGGTAAAATAATGTTTTCGTCGATTAATACAGTATGACTTTCGCTAAAATCGACCAACAAACAAACATTTTCTACCCAGAACTACGTAAGCCTTGATTTCTCTTTTGAGATACGTAGGAGCAGGATTTATAAATCTTGTCAGGCCCATTAATAAAAAACTTAGGTTTAGTCCTTCGTCCAAAAATCAAAAACATTTCTTCTCTCTTCTATTCTTTCTTTCCCACCTAATAATTCGAAAAGCCTAATATTTTAACTAACACTAATGCACACAACTGACCTAATGGTTCCCGTTGAGTACAACGGACGTGAGGGGTGCTAATACCTTCCCCTTGCGTAATCGACTCCCGAACCCTGATATTGGTTGCGATGACCATATCTTATCCTTTCTTTTTGTCTTGGGTTTTATCGATATTTCCCCTTTCCTTTTTAGGAATAAATAAAGTTCGGTGGCGACTCTGTTCAGTCCATCATTGTGAGCGTGCGATCGCGCTTCGCTTTGAAGTCGTATCCCCATATTTTTCGAGGTGCGACAGATGGCGACTCCACTGGGGACGATAAAATCCCTAAGCGAGTCAAGCCTAGTTAGGACGTTTGTGTGCTTGTGTTTGTTTAATTGTCTGGCTTTTCCTTATTTATTGTTTTTTATTATCTTTATTATTATATTGATATATCTGTTGTATATTGGTTCTATTGTGATTGTTGGTATTTGGGTATTTGATTGCAAACCATGTGGGAAAGACTCTACACCCGGGTCTAAAGTGAAAAAACATAAGATAGGACGATGGTTGAGTAGTACAGACTCCCGAGGTGTATACTTCGTAAGAGTCGGTACGAGAACCTCACTTAGAGTAGATCCTTTTGCAAATATTGTCGCCCGAGGTGTATACCTCGTAAGCTTCAATGTTTCAAAGGGGTCCATGACTCTAAGAACCTTTTAGAACATTGAACTTTGACCAACTAGAAATGATGGTTGCGTAGTATGGATTCCCGAGGTGGATACCTCGTAAGGATCGATACGAGAACCTCGCTCAGAATAGATTCTCCAGATGGAGTTGATGACCGGAAAGTATTTTCCGTAAGCGTCAAACAGTCTTTTGAATCCATGACTCTGAGTATCCTGTCTAGAACCCAGTCGATGGTTGCGTAGTACGGACTCCCGAGGTGAATACTTCGTAAGGGTCGGTACGAGAACCTCACCCAGAATAGATTCCCTTGATGGAGTTGACGACCGGAAAGTATTTCCCGTAAGCGTCAAACATTCTTGTGAATCAATGACTCTGGGAATCCTTTGTAACAAAACCTTAGATCTTACCCGGTGAGAACCTATTCTTGGAAAACAATCAGATTCATCAGTACCTCATACTTTTGAACCCGTGTATGAAAAAATAAATGTGCATGACTTGCATTGCATTCATTCGCATTCCATTGCATTTGCATTGCATCATAATGCATGTCATTCTCCAGACAAAATACCAAAAAAAACTCATCCATCTTTTGTCCGTGAAGCAAAGTGATTCTCAACACGCGAAGAGCAAAGAACCATGTCTCAGGGGATGATGGACGACCTAAGGAAAAGCCAAGAAGCACTGAAGGAGGAACTCAATCTTTTGAAGAGCCAAATGAGATGGGTCTTGGAAACCCTGCAAGTCTTGTTGAGAAAAGAGGGTCACCCAATATACACTGCTGCAACAAGGAGAGCTACTACGCCGCATCCATCTGGTGTTACCCCAAGTCAAGGGAAATGTTATGTGGTAACTCCTCATTTACCAGTATATGGACCTCCCTCAAGGCGTCATCATCAACATCCTCTGGCTATTGCTCCTCAAAGTCACCAAAACCAGGTTCAAAACAAAAATCAGAATCAGAACAAGAGGAACAAGGATCACAATGACTCGATTCCGGTGCCATATAGCAAGCTCTACCCGCTACTGATCCAGAATGCTTTGGTGACCCCTCGAGCTCTCACACCTGTGTCACCATACCTGCCATGGTACAATCCCAATGCAACATGTGAATTCCATAAAGGGGCATTGGGACATAACCTAGATTCTTGTTGTGCGCTAAAAGCCTTGGTACGAGGACTGATTAACAAGAAGAGTTTAGTCTTTGAAGAAGATCACCCGAAGATCAAGTGCGAATACCATACTGGAACAATGGGGCACTCCATCGAGGAATGCAAGAGTTTTAAGCTCAAGCTGCAAGGATTGATTAACATAGGGTCACCAACACTCAAGGAGGAAGGCTTAAGTACATATACCTTGATTTCTGGGCCAGGTAATGAGAAAGGGAAAGGACCCTTGACACCCCTCAAGGTTTTGTACCACAAGGAAGATGTTAGGGATGTGGCTAATGAGCTATCATTGTTTCCTGGTAAGAGCATTGAGATACCGTCTTGGATTTCCAATGTCACGACCCATACCAATGAAAGAAAAGGAGAAGTGAGTAGTGGATCCAAGAGAGTTGCGTGCAACGATGAGATTGAAGGAAAAGAATTTGAAGATCATCCTGCCAATGTCAAAAAGCTTGTTGATCCCAACCTTCAAGTGGCTGAAAATGAGCAGTTAACAATGCCCAAAGTGTTGTACCAACAACCACCACTTTCTGGTCTTCATTACCAACAATCCTGGTTTGCTCCTCATCCAAATCAGCATAGGCCTCAAAGTAACTTGGAAAGGAAAAATGATCCTCGACACCCAGTCCTCATGACATATAGCCAACTCCTACAACCTCTGATTCAAAACTCGTTGGTGGTTCCCAAGTCTCTTAAGTCGGTTCCACAACCTTACCCACCCGGGTATAACCCAAATGAGAAATGTGGATATCATGCTGGATCAGAAGGGCACTCAACTGAAGATTGTGACGCTTTCAAAGCCAAAGTACAGCAGCTGATTGACAACAGGTACATAGCCTTTCAAGAAGGAAGCTTGGTGGTAAATGTTAACCCATCGATCGGACAAGTGCGAAGATCTCAAGGGGTGTCCCCCTAAGTTAATGGATCAAGATTGAAGAAGTCATTCCCTAAAGCTGGCAGTCATTTGGCTGTTTCAGCATTTCTTTTGTAGTTTCTTTGCATGTTGACTGTTATTTGCTTTTAAGCATTGTTGTTTTCTTTGAATTGGTAAGATTAAAGAAATGTTTATGCATCTTTTGAATTAATCCATTCGTATTCACTCGTTTTCCATTTATGTTAAAAACAAAAATACTCCTCTCATTCACTTTTGTTTATCAAACCGTTGTGTTAACAAAGATTGGAGGGAGGATGATGAAAATAAAACACCTGAAATTGTTGTGGTATGCTTTTGAGTAAAACCTTGTCGATGATGTAAGGCATTGTTTCAAATCCCCAAACACTGAAGAGATAAGGAGTTAGTCCCTAGTCAACCACTTTGAGCCTAGAAGTTGGTGTTTATTTCGGATCTAAAACCCTTAATCTTAACCTGGGGCAGGGTAGTTATGTTCAGATAGTTTGATCGTGCATTCGATCTTTCAAAAAAAATCGTCCATATGTACACCCTCCAATTAGGTTCAACCACATGTTATCCTTCGCGCACATATTGAAGTGTCGAAGAAGTTGAGGAAAGCTAAAATTAGTGTTGGTTGATCCTCATCCACCAATAATATGGCAGTCGAAAAAGCCCGCCAAGCCAAATACCACAAAATGACTTAGGCAAAAGTTAGGGCATCCCGGTGGGCCGAAAGCTTCAAAGAAGTGGTCCAGGCAAAATAAGGGATAAAGAAAAACAAAAAAGGAGGTCATTAAATCCTCAACAAAAATAAAATAAGATGACTGCCATTTCAAGAAAATTCGTCTTGAATCCTCATCACACCTTCGAACCCTCTTGGAAGTCGAATGCGTGTATTGAATTAACTGAACATAGGAACTGGAGATCATCAAGGAGAAGGGGTGGGTAAAAAAATAAATTTTGAGCCTTATATCCTTTTGTTTCAAAAACCGTGAACCAGGCCACGTTACAACCCTTAAAAGACCTAATTGAGGCAGGGTTTATTTTGAAAGCGTACTACAACAAGGTTGTGTTAACCTGACTCCAAACGATTTTTGTTAATGGCACCAATTTGCATACTGTGAATGACTTGATCACCATTGTGTTCTTATCATTGACCCGTTCACTGTATTTCACCCGTTCATATCAATAAATTTTGATTTCAAATTTTTGCATAAGCATTGAATTAAAATTACCATTTTTGAATGAACAATCTTATTTGCAAGTCAACACTTAGCATCAAAGAAATGCCAAATACAGTTGAGGAACTTGATGGAGTGAAAGATGAGCCACAGAGGGGCAAATCACTTTGAGCATCAGTTAATTCGAGCTAGTCACCCTAAGGGTCATCTAGCCAAGAGTAATCTACTTCAAGAATCAGACCGGGGCAAGCCACCTCAGAGCTCAGTGAGTCCAACTATCCAAAAGACAGTCAACCAAGAGTCTGCCATTCCAACATTTGGTTAGTCAAGTTCAGACTACTGCAAGTTACAAACACTTGGGGCAAGCCCTCTCGAGGTAGTCTCATGGAAAGTTGTTTCCAAATCCACTTTCAAGGTGAACATTTCCAAAGACCCAACAAACTGGGGCAAGATGAGCCACAGAGGGGCAAAACCTCTTTCTTCGTGCTTTCAAACTGCTCAAACAAATTCTGCCATACGTCAACAACTATTGAGTTTAAGACGAGTGCCCGAAAACTATGCTAGCACGATTCGTTGATCCTTAAAAAGGATCTCGTTGGCTAAGTTGTGGCTATCAAGCTGGATAGAATTCTCCTTTGACAACATCTATCACAAATATTTGGTTGAGTTCTCGGTGTTGAGGAATCATGAGCCTCCATAAAAAGCCATTACAAACTCCCAGTCCGCCCAGTGTCAGCATTCTCATAATCATGATCATTCATATATCATGCATTCAAATCATGCATAGCCGAAATGTACTTCGTGCTCATTTTGCATTGACCTAGGTCTTGTTGTTGATCCTATGTCCTTGGACCTCTAATTCCGATTTGTCTTTGGTATCTTTAAACCAACATCCGGTTTTCGCAGTCATTTTCAAGTCCAATTGTTGTTGGCAAAATCCGTTAAAGGGTGGTTGTAGTCCATTGCTCACGGTCAGAGTCCAATTGTTTTTATTCCGGGGTCAGGTCATACTTGAACTTGCTCTGAAGAGTTTTTCCAGTTTTGTTCAATACTATTCAGGTCATGTATAAACCTGTTGTTGAGCTTTTATTCCGGGGTCAGGTCATACATGAACTTGCTCTGAAGAGTTTTTCCAGTTTTGTTCAATCCTATTCAGGTCATGTATGAACTTGTTATTGAACTTTTATTCCGGGGTCGGGTCATACTTGAACCTGCTCTGAAGATTCTTTGTTCAATCCTATTCAGGTCATGTATGAACCTGTTATTGAGCTTTTATTCCGGGGTCGGGTCATACTTGAACCTGCTCTGAAGATTCTTTGTTCAATCCTATTCAGGTCATGTATGAACTTGTTATTGAACTTTTATTCCGGGGTCGGGTCATACTTGAACCTGCTCTGAAGATTCTTTGTTCAATCCTATTCAGGTCATGTATGAACCTGTTATTGAGCTTTTATTCCGGGGTCGGGTCATACTTGAACCTGCTCTGAAGATTCTTTGTTCAATCCTATTCAGGTCATGTATGAACCTGTTATTGAGCTTTTATTCCGGGGTCCGGTCATACTTGAACCTGCTCTGAAGATTCTTTGTTCAATCCTATTCAGGTCATGTATGAACCTGTTATTGAGCTTTTATTCCGGGGTCCGGTCATACTTGAACCTGCTCTGAAGATTCTTTGTTCAATCCTATTCAGGTCATGTATGAACATGTTATTGATCTTTTTATTCCGGTGTCAGGTCATACTTGAACCTGCTCTGAAGATTCTTTGTTCAATACCATTCAGGTCATGTATGAACCTGTTGTTGAACCCTTATTCCGGTGTCAGGTCATACATGAACCTGTTCTGAAGAGTTTTCTCCTTGATTATTCCCCAGCGTTGTCAGGTCATATATGAACCTGTTGTAGCATCTTTTTCTTTATTCGGTTGTATTCTAAGTGTCGTTTATCAAATCTCATTTTGAATACTCCCCAGTGTGTGTCTGATTCTCCAGCAGGATTGTTTCCCCAGCAAGTTGTTTCTCACCAGTTGTCTGTCTTCCTGTAGACCATCAGCATTCCCCACAGTTTGGTCTGTCTAATAGCATCTCCTGTCAAGGGTCCATCATATCCCTAGCAGATAAAATTACAAAAAAAGAATCATGCATCCATGCATATCATGGCATATCATATCATATCACATCATGTCATGGGGATTCAGGATCAAAATCCGGGTTTTCTTAGTATTTAATCATCTCCCACTATGATCATATGAAGAGTGTCCTGCTTCATATTCTCTAGTTGAAGATACTTAAATAGGGGCAACTGTCATACCCCGATTTTGACCCTGAATTTTTTCCATTTTTTCATTTTTATTTGGCACTTGGCCTGAAATTCATTTGCATACATTCATTCCCAACTCCATATTTTTGTTACACATTGATCATTGTCTATGCCTTTTTGATCATGGTGCTTTTGACTATAAAATGGATTTTAATCATTTGACTTTTGTAATTTTTCAATTTTTGATTTTAATTTCAAATTAAGTTTAATTCCCAAATTTCAATTTAATTTTAATTGTTATTTTTACTAATGATTCAAAACTCTAATTGATTTTAATTTTCAAATAGATGTTAGAATTGATGTCAAAAGTAATTTTAACAAATTATTGGATTAATTTGATTTTAATTGGGTTTTCTACTGATTTTTTTATTATTATTTAAATTGATATTTAAAATTAGTCTTGGATTATTTCTAAAAAAATCCATTTTATATCCATAGTACATTTCAAAATCAAAATAGCACATGCCACAAACATGTAGTTTCTGCTGAAAATGTGTCGGCCAGAGTTGTTGAAAGAGTTTCGTCGCTTGTATTTGTTTGGGGGCGGAAAGGTCAGGTTGCAAGATTTGTTGAAATAAAATTGAAAGTATTGGAGAATGGTCTCTCGACGGGACGACTATAGGGTTGGCATGGTTAGATGATCAAATGTTGGTAGTGCTTATCTCAATTGGACATTTGATTTTATCTGTTGAAGATGGAACCTGCTTTGGGAAGTCTTAGTATCCCATCAATTTCTTTTGTGAAAACCTGTGTTATTTGCAAGCAAATTCACGGTTCCTGCACACCGTGCTACAAATGCTCCACTTATTTCCATGCCATGTGTGCATGAAAGGCGGTTACCGTATGGATTTGCATTGTTCGAAAAAACGGAAAGACAATAACAAAAATGGTTTCATAACTGTCCTTACCACAGAGCTCCAAATCTAGACAACATTTTGATTTTGCAAACCCCTTTTGGGGTCATTTCAACCGTAAGCCTATGACTTGTATATAATTACGATAGGATTGTATACAGTTGTTGTTTTACATAATGATGAAAGAAAAGCCGGTAAATTATCTGCTAATCACAATGTAGAACTTCTTCCAAATGCTATTCTCTCCATCCCGAAGCCATGCCAATTCTGCAATGCTTCCAGCCGTCGCAGCCCAAACTTCAAATTGGGGTATTTCTGCTACAACGCTACCTGAAACAGAGTTGGAAACACGCATTAAGGACTTACACCTAACAGGAACAGAGACAAAGATGAATAATAATTGACGACATTAAAGAACTATGCAAAAGCAGCAAAAGCAGTTCTGTTACCGCAAGGAACATCTTCAACAGTCCAGCCAGTTATACAAAATGATATGGACATATTCACATCATCCGGAACAGCTCAGCTACAATTGGAAGAACAATTCTGAGGGGAATCAACAACTTGCAAATTTCTTTTTTCAGACCCAACAACATCATGTTGTTTCTGCATCCAACACATCTTTTTAATCATCAAACGTTGGAATTCAACAACGGCAACCATGGAGATTATCAAGAAAGCACTAACAAGACAGTAGATAGAAGAGACTCAAACCATTGTGACAACTCCTGAGAAGTGGGATATTATCACACGAAAGTCCAGAGACCGAACTTATGCACAACTTGTTGAGGATCTGTTTGCTGATGGACATGCACAAGTTTTGGTATCCACTGCTATCCTTGCCTGGGGTGTGAATCTTCCTGCCCATACAGTGATAATTAAAGGCCCCAATATGATTCTTATGGCGAGGGAATAATTGTTACTGGCCACAGTGAGTTACAATATTACCTCTTTCTCATGAACCAACAACTTCCTGTTGAGAGCCGGTTTATTTCAAAGTTGGCCGATCAGTTGAATGCAGAAGTAGTTCTTGGTACGGTTCAAAACACGCATGAAACCTGCAAAGAATCAAACCAAATTCTCGTGACTTCAGTTGCATCCATACCCAACTCAGAAAAACCAAAAAACAATAAACAGAAGAACAGATCAAATCTTTAAGAAACTCTCCAGAGTGGTGATAAGTTGATCCCGAGCTCGACCGCCTCGAATCGCTACCCTCTCTCTCTCTCCCATGGCTACCATTAACGTCCACACTGAAGCTGGTCAAGACAACATTGCTCCCTCAAAGCAATCTCTTCCTCCGCCTAAATCCGTTGATTCTCAATCTGTTCTCAGAAGGTTGCAGTCTGAATTGATGGCTTTGATGATGGGTGGAGATTCTGGTATATCTGCATTCCCTGAGGAGGATAATATATTATGTTGGAGAGGAACAAAACTGGAGAAACTAAAGGAATCCAATTAGCATCCCTGCTGCCGCTCAGAGTATTCGGACGGATGGTTCAACAAGTGATTTCGTAACCTCTTCATAACCGGAGAAATTCCGGATGTATCTATCAAAACCACCTGCGATTTCCACCAAGCCAACAATCAGATCAGGTGAAAACTAACATCAGGCGTTAACAGATTCAAGAAAAAGAACCGGCTTGACATTGACAAGCACACATACCGCTTCATGGAGGATCAGGCTGGTTTGACAGATGATTACTGGCCACTCTATGCTGTTGCCGGCGGTGTTGGGACTGCCCTTGGATGGAGTTGGTTGTTGTTGTTGGGATCGCGTGCTATCCAGATGATGCAGGTGTCTGTCCACATTCTTACCACTTATCTTGCTGTCATTCTTGGAATTCAGGATGAAAAATATTGGCCATTGATGCCGGCATTGCCTTCATGTGGATACGGTAAGGAGGGTCCTGGGCCGCGGTATAGCAGTTTGATTCATGATCAAAATCCTAAAGATATTGGGTCCTGGGCCGCGGTATAGCAGTTTGATTCATGATCAAAATCCTAAAGATATTGTGATAACAGAGCATCATTGGTACCAAGTTCCAATTTTGAAATTTGTTGAAAGAAAAATCCAAAACAAAGCACCGCGGATATGACTGTGTTTGTGCAAAATCTTCTACAGCAGATGCAAATTTCCAGTTCCAAGCCGTTAACCTGCAGTAACAATAATTACCAAACAGTGAAATTCCAAAAATCCCAAATTTGGAATTGGGACAAAAGCGATCAGAAAAAGCATATGTTCAAAATTACCGTTTCAAAATCTGTCATCAGATAGGAAAGTCACTTCTGAGCATCCAAAAGCATCTCTGAAAACTTTCTCCATAAGACCTTTGGGCATCAAATCAAAACCCTAAGGCTGTGAATATAAAAAGAAGCGAGTGAGAACAGAGGGAAGGAGGGGAGACGAAAATTTTTGAGAGAAAAACGGCAAAAGCTTAAGAAAACCCTAAATCAAAAATTTCAAAAAAGCAAAAAACCCTAGAGAAAGAGGATTCAGAGAGAGCGGCGAGAACTTTTAAACCCTAAATCCAAAATCGAACATACCCGGAAGAGGGAGGCGAAATAGTGAAGCTTCAAACTCCATCATCACCGTCGCCGCAACCGAAGGTGAGATTCTTTTGGCTTGAATCCTTCTGGAGGTAGTTGTTAGAGAGAGTGAGACGCAGGGAAGTGAGACGGAGAGAGGGCATCGCGAGAGAGAGAGATGAGAGTTTGAGGGCTTTGAGAGAGGTTGAGTTTCGTTGAGAGTGAGGTTGAGGGTAACTGAGAACGATGACCATGTGATTACAGTGTCTTTTCATTTTCTTTTTTGGTTCCCTTTTATTTATTCCTTTTTATTTATTTATTTAGTAAGAACAACTTTGAAATAATTACTTTTTCTACGTTTAAACTTCTTAGATTTTCATTTAATAGTATTTTCATTTACTAGGGTATTAATATAGTATTTTAGTATTCCCAATCAATCAGCATCTAAAACCCAACAGCCATGCGGCTGGGTTTAATTACCAGTAGACCAATAGTTTTCTTTTATTTTAGTTTTTATTTTAATCCTTTTTTTTATTTACCTTAGTTTATGTATTTAAGTTAGCAGTAAATTATCAGTAGGTTGGTAAGTGGCCTGGTGGAGAGGGGGATAGTTCCATAGTCTTAGGTGGAGTGAGTTCAATACACATGTGTAGCACATTTTTTAGTATTTCATTTTCTTTTAGCATTTTACTTTTTTAGTATTTTATTGTCTTTTAGCATTGTTGTTTCTTTTAATATTTTTTTTTATGTCCATGTTTTTTTATTAAATTCGTCATGCATGCAAAACAATTTTAAAACTTTAAAAAATCATATTTTCTCGATTGTATATCGAGCCATTTTTCACACCCTTGTAAGTCGATTGCTTTTTAAGCATCGCCGTCAACCTCACATAGCTTACTCTTGGGCTTTCTTACAATGAGCCGGTTCTCTTGCACTTACACTCATGCATTATTTGTTGTTTGGGCCCGATTTAATTATTTCACGATTTTTCAATCCCCATTTGACAAAGTGTACCCCACTTCCCCAATGTGCATATAATTTTGTATTGTTTTATTTCTTTATTACTTGACTATTTAGTTAGATACTAACACAAGAATAAAATCAACAAATTTCAAAAATACAAAAATATGACTCGATCCAACGTCGAGTATTTTCTCAATAAACAAATCAATCCATTTCTCCCTCCTATTTCCATCCCATTTCAAAACTTCATCAAATGCTTGATCCAACGTCAAGCCATTTTCATAATAAAAAACTCAAAAATATTAATTCATATTCAAGACCTTTTCAATAAAGATGGAAGTGGAACGTGGTGTATACCGCGCACTCCTGAGACTAGGATTCGAGATGTATATCTCGCCAATCCTAGCTCTCGCCATCATCCAAATTTATCCATTTTATTTTCTCAAACACTCATTCAAATTTCTCTTAAACGTCCATCAATACTTGATCTAGGTCAAGTCATTTTCACAACAAAACTCAAGATACATAATTCTTATTTAACACTTTTCCAATAAAGGTGGAAATGGAATATGGTGTATACCATGCACTCCTGAGACTAGGATTCGAGATGTATATCTCGCCGATCTTAGCTCTCGCCATCGTCTAAAATTGTCAATGCGGTTTCTTCAAACCCTTTCTCAATCAAATTCCCAAAATACCTAATTCCTATCTTAACCTTTTCTAATAAAGATGGAAATGGAACATGGTGTATACCATGCACTCCTGAGGCTAGGATTCGAGATGTATATCTCGCTCATCCAAGTTCTCGCCATCACTCAAAATACATCCAACCAATCAACCTCTTTTCTCGCCGCCGTGCGACTAATCAAAAAAGCCTTTTTCATAAATGAAAGATATATTGTCTTAAGAGATACAAAACAATGTTTCGGCCACGATTGTTGAGTAGAGATAAATGACGCTTTTCCGAATGTAGATTTATAAATCCGTTCGATGTGTGGTATGCGTTCACTCCTCATCTGTTTTGGGTAAAATAATGTTTTCGTCGATTAATACAGTATGACTTTCGCTAAAATCGACCAACAAACAAACATTTTCTACCCAGAACTACGTAAGCCTTGATTTCTCTTTTGAGATACGTAGGAGCAGGATTTATAAATCTTGTCAGGCCCATTAATAAAAAACTTAGGTTTAGTCCTTCGTCCAAAAATCCAAAAACATTTCTTCTCTCTTCTATTCTTTCTTTCCCACCTAATAATTCGAAAAGCCTAATATTTTAACTAACACTAATGCACACAACTGACCTAATGGTTCCCGTTGAGTACAACGGACGTGAGGGGTGCTAATACCTTCCCCTTGCGTAATCGACTCCCGAACCCTGATATTGGTTGCGATGACCATATCTTATCCTTTCTTTTTGTCTTGGGTTTTATCGATATTTCCCCTTTCCTTTTTAGGAATAAATAAAGTTCGGTGGCGACTCTGTTCAGTCCATCATTGTGAGCGTGCGATCGCGCTTCGCTTTGAAGTCGTATCCCCATATTTTTCGAGGTGCGACAATTGGCATGGTAATGATGATGAGCATGGTAAGCAAGCATAAAAATAACATGGTGAACAATAATGATAATAAGCATAGTAATCAATACATGGCCATGGAAGAGGAGTAATAAAGGTACCCAGTGGAAGTTAGGTCCACTGCCCCTTGATTGTGAAGACAATGGAAGTGGAATGGTGCTTCCTTCTTGGTGCTTCAACTTCACTTCAAGAACTTGGTGAGAAAAGGAAGATGACTTGTGATGCTCTTGGCCTTGCTTGCAACGAAAATCCAATGCTTCTTTTAGGTTTAGGGTTTTTAGTCTTTTAAATATGGTGGATCACATGCTCGATGGGCTCAGAATAATGTGATTTGTCCATAAGCAAAAATAATGCCAAGTGAGGTGTAGAAAGAGGGCATGTGAAATGTTGTTATTTTAGGCAAGACTTAAGTGAATGAAATATTGCTGCATGACCCAAATGAGGTAACAAAAACGTGGGCTGGTTTGTGCTGCATGGTTTGGCAAGCAAGAAATTCATTTCAAAGTGATGACTTTGAGGCCATGTAACTTAATGAGCAAGCTACCAATTGATGAAATAATGCAAACAGTAGAAAGACCTCATGGAGCATAACATCTTTCATGTTGAGCACAAGTTGAAATGATGAGTGGAAAAAGGTGAAAAATGGCCTCAAAGTCATGTCACAACATTGCGAAACTGGTTGGGCCAGCTAGGCCTAAAATCTGCCTAGAAAATCAAGTCATGGTGCCCACTTTAAGTGAATGTATCTCTCAAACCATGGATCCAAATAAGATGATTCCAAAAGGAGGTGAAAGAGGACATGGCAAGGTATAATTATTGTGAAGAAAAAAAAATTCAAATGATGCCTTGAAGTGCAAGAAAACTGGCCAAGAAGTCTTGACAAACTTTGAAGGTTTTGAGACTTAGAAATTTTTCTAAGTGTCCTAAAAATATGTCCCACTTTGACTAAGCATAACTTTCTCAATCTTGATCCAAATGGAGCAAACTTTATATTTCTATAAAGCTTGGAACAAAAGGAACAACTTTCATGTTGGAGAAATTTTCAAATGAAGCTTTTATCTTGATGGAAAATGGGCTTAAAGTGAGTGCAACAACCATGAAAACTTGCCCTAAATGGAAAGTCAACCATTTCCAAATTAAGTAACTTTTCAATTCCTGATTAAATGATGAATCCATGATCCAACCTTGATAAAATTTCACATGTAGGATCCCCTAGGCATGAATTTTGAGATTCCACTCTCAAAATGTCAGGAGTTGACTTTTCTGGCCCCATAGTTGACTTTTCCCAAACTGTCTGATCCCGATTCCAGTGATCAATTGAAGCACTTCTGGCTCAAATAAAAAACTGATTTTTTGTATGTAGACCCTTGTGGACATATGGAGGGCCATGGAAAAGAGTTTCACCCAAGGAATCAGAAATAAACTGATTTTATACCAAACCCTAATTTTAGGGCAAAATGATCAAGAACTGATTGCACTGATTGCCAATGGATCTTTCTGAGATAATTGTGAATCTTCCTAGGCCAAGATGCCTCTCTAATCATGACATGGATGAGCCTCTCTACTTCCAACCAAACATTGCCTGTTGCAGGTAGCCATGAAACCCTAATTTATGATTAAATCCAGATGCACACTCTGAGAGCTATGAATCCTCCACTAATGAACTGAGGACCATAATAAGATACCTGGACCCCCTTGAGACTTATATACTTGGAGAATGAAGTCCAATTCTCAATCTTGCTTTGTGTGGGCTCCTTTTATCAAGGAGTGATCAATCACAAACTGATTCCCAAGTCACTAATGCAGTATGCAATGAGTATGACCTAGTATGATGCCAATGAAGTGCGAAACATAATCCCATGCTTCTAGGAAAAAATT